>NC_071089.1:85734103-86334103 GCF_027358695.1 Spea bombifrons | reverse complement strand
TCTTTGGCATTCATTTCTTTGCAACTCAGTTTTAATCTTACCTGTGATCTCACTCTTTCTATATGATCAACCTTGAAATGATTTGTGTTGTTGTTCTTGTTGTATATTTCTACCATTCGATCAGCCTTCGTTTTGATGTCTGGTGTAATATCTCTTATGATAGAGGGGCAGTCAGGACACATACTATGTACTAGTCTGGAAGGAACTATTGCATTGAAAGTGTTACACATCAAATATGCAATCATGAATTACTAAACATTTTCTATAATATGTATTCACCACGATTGGTTCAGTTTTGGCTAGCCATTTATAAATCCGTAGAAGTAGGGTGACAATCTTTAAAGGTGGTGTTCACAGAGTTGCCAGATAGAGATGGACTGTACTTGTAAATTAACACTGAAAGTTCTTTCAGTGCCATATTGGTAGGAAATGCTTTGCTTAAACCACCACAGTGGGGTTGGCAAACTTGTTTAAACTGTAGCAGCCTTGAAAGATGTATAAATAAAGACACAGCCACCCAACTTCTGGAATGTGTCAACCTTAGAGATACACTAACGTTCAAAAGTTTTGGGGAATTCCTTGCTGTGCTAACATTAATGCAAGAGAATTTTAATGATCAATTTGCCTTTTAAACTTAAACTTGGATGAGCGAACACAATGTGCCTTTGGAACACAGGAGTGATGGCTGCTGATAAGGCCCTCTGTGTGCCTATGAAGATATTCAATTAAAAATCAGTCGTTTCTAGCTGAAATAGACATTTACAACATTAACAATTTCTATACTGTATTCCTGATAATTTGACGTTATTTTAGTTTCCAAAACAAGGACATTTCTAAGTGAAATGAACAGTAGTGTATGTTTAACACTGAGTGTTAGCTAGTGATATTCTCCAACTTCATCTTGTAGCTTGTAGAATATATGACACTTTGCATGTGACTGTATGGTAATATGAATTCTTATATGAATATGATGCAGAACATCCTCTCTGCCCTTTTCGCCCCTACCTGGAGTCATGGTACAGTTGTAGTTGTACAATTTCAGTATCCTCCATGGCTTGGATATGTAGATAACGGCTTTACATCGGCCAAACACCTATGACATACATTACATATGGTTTAATTCAGTCCAATCTAAAGTTAAGGTACATATTGGTTAGTTAATAATAATCTATTTTTTCATTTAAACAAGGGAATTCAGTAAGCTACAACTGGAAATTCACCTGGGAAACCCCCTTTTCAATATATAAAACACTGTATGTAAGCTTAAGGGGCAATTTTTAGTGGACTGTGCTTTGACAGGGTGACACTTTGGTATAAATATATGTTTTACTTAATATACTCAGAATATATTAGGGACATTTTTTTAAGTGACAACCCTTTTTATTAGTATTATTTTATTTTATTTTTAGTTCGGGTAGATGTTCTGTTGCTGCATACTGTGAGTCTGCTTTTGATTAAAATATGGACTTTGAATGTCTCTGAATGTGACATTGCATAAAATCTATTATACAAAATTGACCCACCACTTTTGGAGGTTTAAGATCAGGTATTTCATATACTACAATACTAGTACTTTAATTCACAGCTGCGTCGTCTCCTGCGCTCATGATATTTATTAACTGGTTTTAGGGAAAACCAGTATTTGTATAAATATTCAGTACGTGTCATAGTGGTAATGTAATCAAATATATTACAAGGTCCAGATACAATCAAATGACTTACCGTTTCGTGGAACGGGACTTCACTGCTACAATTTTTCCATGTTACCCCACTTAACACTGAGCAGTCTGTCTCCAAGACATCTACTGTTAGATAGAAGATGGAGCCTCCACCTAATTTCTGGGACTGAGATCAGGACAGAACATAGTATAGAATAGAACTATAACATACAGTGTCTTACAAACATGTGTTGTAAAAAACTACCCATTTGTCCATGGGAGTAGATGCCCTTGCCATCATATACATCACACTCTTATGCTTGCCCACAGATTTAGATGACACCGGGTTGCACATGTGTGTCCAGTGCACTTTGTTCAAAGCAATTTTTAATTGCAAAAAATACTTGTGAAAGATATACTTGAGAAGCTACTTGTGCTACTCAGGAGAGGGTTGCTTACTATTTAAATATTAAATATAACATGTTTCTGTTATGTACCGCTGGGGTCATATAAATCATTTTTCACTGTCAGCAATGAACCATAAAATACCCTATTCATGTCTTCATGCTGCAGAATTAAAGTCATATTGCAAATTGGAATCATCCAATTGGAATCACACCTAAGGAAGATCTTATGCGAGTTGAGCCTTTTTCTATTGCAATAATGTTTACATTTCTTAACATATATATATATTAGAATCCTCAATGATTTGAAAACATTTTCTTAATTTATTTTAGCTGTACATTTTCTGTTTCTTCTAACTTTTCCCATTTCATTAATATAAAAGCTCCAGCACCTCTACAGTGTGCATACAAAGCCTGTTTCTGTTAGAAATATTGTCTTTTACATAAATGAACCTAGCAAAGGAAAACACCATACATTGTTAAATGTGCTTTGGAATGCCCTGGAAATAGCATATTTACCTCTTGCCGGAATGCATCAACAACACGGAAGGGCTTTAAGACAAAACCTTCATCTCGAGCATCATTGATTAAGTCCAGGGCCACCCCTGCTTCGAATTCTGTAGCATTGCAATCTACAGGGATTATGTTGGGGAATGGTGGGCTTCTAGCACTACACAATGAGATTAATGCAAACAGGATCAATATGCAATCTTTCCCCATAATGGAAAATGCTATATTTGTGGTCCCAAATCAGATAGACCATACTGTGAATCCCAGATCCTGTGGTTATATAGTCTGTTGTTAAAGCCCTGTGTCTATTTCCTTGACCTTATTGTCAGAGAACTGCAAACAAAAGGTAAATGATTATAGATTGCCAAACATGCCAATATTGGCAATAGAAAAAACAGGTCACTAACCCCCATGGCAATTTTAAAATTTATGGTGTACTATGTTGACCAAAGAGATGGTCCTTATCTGTTATCTGTTATTTTAGCAGCAGCAGATGTAGAAGTGTCCAGTCTTTACAACGCCTGGCAAATAAAGGCTGATGGATTCCACAATGTGCTAAAAGCAACATATATTTACTTATATACAAAAAGTAATTAACCACTAAACTTAAAGGTGTGATCAATTACCTCCAGGGTACTGTGGGCAGAGGTCCCAAGGTTGGAAAATTTGGAAACCAAAACCACTGCATATATTTAATACTGTCAAAAATCGTTGAAGACACAATTGTGTCATACTTTACTAAGTTTCACATTGTTACAATGTGGTCATATTTATGTTGGGTTTCACCTGTTCCCGTCGTTTCAAATTCTTAGAAATTAATGTGGTCATTTTTAGTCCAAATTAGACTTCGAATTTGTGCATTCGAATTTGTTCAAATTTGGCCTAAACCAGAATACACCACTGTGCACATGCATGGATATGTGCAACAGTCTGGCTGTCACAAGCCCTTAATGGTCTTCACCTGGCAGAGCCCAGTGTTAATACAAAGACTAAAACAAACACTTAAACTACTAAAATGTTTGTAACATTTTTAACATGAAATTCATTTTTAAACCTGCATTTATATGATTCCAGGTTATAGACAAAGTAGCTAGAAAGTATTCACTGTATTTTTTAAGAAAAAAATATATCCATAATAAATAAAAGGAATCATCAGAAATAAAATTGGTTTGAACAGAACTTCTTTTTTTTATTCCATTCAATATTGTTATTTTTAATGTGGGTGATTTTTTATAATTTAATTTATTATGTAAATATTTTTTGACGTTATCACATTTTTATATATTTTTTAACTTTTTTTTTTTTTTGGAGCTGGGCTCCATTGACTTGCATGGTTGACTGTAGTACCTAGAGAGACCCTCTTGAGAATCTGTTTATTATTTGAGTGCCGCCATCTTGCAAGAGTAAAAATCTCTCGCAGAGAGCGGTCACAAGCTCCACTGCGAGAGGGCACCCTAGGGTGGGTTTTCGGTGTCACTGAATGACTCGACATCATTTCATTACATTTCTAGACACATTTGTTGCGGTTTCTATGCACCTTATTGTAACCTTTAGGGCTGTAAAACATTAGGACACACTGATGCCCACCAAACATTTTGGCCTACTGGAAAATGAGGACATCAGCACATAAAAGGGCAGGGGATTCAGGGCAAAAGGATTGTCTGTCTCTCCTAAGAAGGGACACCATGGAGATACATAAATGATACTATAAATAATTAATTACTTAACAAATAATGCGTATTATGGTTAGATGATAAAAGTAAAAGTGGAGTGGTGTATGGGAAATTTGAAGGTTAGAGGTGATCCTTGTGCTCTGCCCTAACATAAATGGTGCAATATTTAGACAGGAATGAATCCAAACATCCACTGTCTAAGTCAAGTTTCTGTGGGCTGGCATGCTGGTAGCTGCAAGGTCCAAATGAATTTCACAACTTCAAATTGATATTTACAGTATATTGCACTCTATACTTTTGAACCAGATCCTTCTGTGGCAGAATATCATATTAGTTTCTCATATGCAGATATGGAATAATGGGCATATTAATGGGGCCTAATTTTTTAAATTCTATGTTTCAGTCACTTTTATTATATTGTATTTTATATAATATATATTTATATTTATACATTTAATATAATATAATTATAATTTGTTCTCTGCTTCTGCTTAAAGCCTGTAAATTGGAACACACACACACCCAGGGTCTGAGGGTCTAGAGTCCCAATGGAGTTCTTCACTAGAAACCACAGCTGCTGGACTTCAATGATCCACCAGGACTACCAGGCCTTATAACCCAAAGGAGTACATGCCCAGACAAAGGGGGAACCTCTCAAGGTGATCGAGGCAACAACTGAAGATAGCCAAAGCCATATACAGCAAAAGTAACCATAAACTGGAGCAAGGAGGTATCACAGACAGGAACTAGCTAAGGTCAAACACAGGAGAAAAGTAGGGCACTCAAAACAGCTGGGCTAAATAAGCGCAAACCAATTGCAGGAACACAGGAGTTTCCAAAAATGTACAAGGGTATTAGACTCTGAGGGAGCCTGGTATTTATGAGCCTGCTAATTAGTCTCAATGGGTAACGGTCAACAGGTGTGAAACTAAAGCAAATATGCTAGAGAGCAGATATCCTACAAATTCTTGTCAGCATAGTAAACACCCAGGAGGCTGATGGGAACTGTTCAATGTCCACAAGCTATCAGGTCCTAAACTCATATGCTCATTAAATAGGGGTAGCTCAATGTTATATATAATTTTTTTGGGGTGAGATAGCTGTAAAGCATGCTGCAGCTGTGTCATGAATTTTATTTTATAAAGGTGGTGTGTCATCATCACAGAAATAGCAGTTGAAGCCAAATGATGTTAAGAAATTGTTTAATGAAAAGTGTCTTCATAAAGAAAAGGACCTAGAGCAAAGCCTTGGTTACTGGACATTTTGTAAATTGAGAATGCTTTTCTTTCTTCTGCAAAAGAGTAAAGCCTCTTTCTTTCTATCAGTCCCTTCAATTGGGGAAGAGAGTGTGTCCAGAAGCTCCTTCTTTTGGCATTTTTTCATCTATGCAATTATAAACGTTTATGTTGTTTCTTGATAGTAATATTTATTCATGTTTTCATGGTGAGTTATTTCATGTGAGTTGATCGTGAAGGAGTTAATGCTTGTTCATAATGCCCGCTATTAAGAAGTTACATTATTTAACTGACCACAGCAGCGATCCATTATGTATCACATTGTGATTGGTCTGTGTACCTTTTAAAGGGTTAGGTGTATTCTGAGAACATTAGTTTATGATTATGTCCAGTGCGGACGAAACATGTGAGACATTTTTCATTTTTTTATGAAGTCCTTGTGAAACAATTAAGTTTGATATTTTCTGATGGACACATACGCTTGGGGATTTCTGTTCCTGATGTCGCGCCCCATATCTGCTAGTTTCTTTTATTTGTCTGTATGTGTGCCTGGGATGTGTGTGCGTCAGTGCCTGGTTGTGTGTTAGTGTCAGTGTCTGGGATATGAGTGTCCATCTATTGTGTGCCAGTGTGTTTGTGTGTCTGGGGGTGTGAGTGTCAGTGTCTGGTTGTGTGTGTGTTAGTTTTTGGCTGTGCCTGGGTATGTGTTAATGTCTGAGGGGGGGGTATCAGCACCTGATTGTGTAGATGTTAATGTCTGTGTCAGGTTATGTGTGTTGGTGTTTGAGTGTGAGTGCCAGTGTCTAGGTGTGTGTTAGTGTCAATATCTGGGTATGTGTCAATGTCTGGGGGTGGGAATGTTAGTGTTTAGTGTCTTTGGGTGTGAGTGTCACTGACTGGTTGTGTGTGTCATGCAGTGTGAATGTCAGTGGGTCGGTGTGTGTTAGTGTCAGTGTGTGAGAGTGCCTTGGGGTATGAGTGTCAATGTCTGGTTGTGTGTGTACAGGGCACCTAACATGCAATCAATTTTAAAGGTACCTTGGCTAGTGGAAGGAAACCCACAGTTTTGTAGGCATTTCAAATTTGGAAATTATACATTTTTTCATTGTTTAAGTCAATGGTAAAACCTCACCTTGAATATGCGGTGCTGTTCAAGGCAGTGGTCTGTATATAGGATATTATAGAACTGGAAAAGCTGCAAAGGAGGGCTAAAAGATTAATAAGGGAATTGGAAGCTCTTATTAATGAAGAGAGACTAAAACAGTTGCATCTATATGTGCTAGGAAAACTGCATCTTAGTGGGGTTATTATAACATTGTATAAATATGTGCAGGGCCAGAAATGTACAAAGAGCAAGAGGTCATCCTCTGAGCCTAGAAGTGCAAAGATTTCATGCACAACAAAGAAATGGATTCTTTACAGTAAGGGTAATAAAGATATGGAGTCAACTGCCAAGAGGGGTGGTACTATCAAGTACAATGGATGCCTTCAAAAAGGGTCTGGCTATAACAGCAGAATATACAGGGCAATATATGTTTGAATAAACACTAATATTTTAGAGCTTCTTGATCCAAGGATAAATCTGATTGCCTTTTGGAGTCACAAAAGAAAGGTAGAAGCGTTGAACTTGATAACTTAATAATTGCCAGTAACTACATTGTACGTTAGTACACAATGTTGTAGATTTTTTTGTTGTTTGAGTCAGGCATAATGGTGAGTAAATGTGATGTGGTAATGGAATGACATTTAATTAGCAAACCTTTAACAGCAAGAAATACATGACTCAGAAACAATCCAAAATAGTCATTGAGGATGTCAGCAGGACTGCATGCCTCGTTTAATTTGTGAAGTAATACTGCTACAATGTTAAAATAAGATATTGTTTAATGTAATGTCAGCTTCAGGATAGACAATTTAAAATAATAACGTACTAAGAAGGGTGGCTCACTTAACATTAATATTTGAACATTATACTGTACTATCTTTCTTTTTCTTGGATTACAATCAATGCATTAAGGGTTGTTGTGATGTCAGCGACTATTTATTTTGGAATTGGTGTTGGCATTTGTGTGGTTACAACATTTGGGGCATCTTCTGGGACATTATTCTTCACTGGTCCTGGGCACTGGTCTGATGTGGAAGCATTTTCAGGGAAAGGGCGAATAAATGGTCTAGGTGGTCCACCAAATCCTGATCTACGACCATGTCCATCATGAACGAAAGGAGGTGGTTGTGGCCTTTCTCCTCTGCGGGAGTTTGACCTGTCTGGCAAGTTAGGTTTAGCACCATCAGAAGGTTTTCTGGCTTTCTCTTGGATTCTAGGTGTAGTCGTGGACTCTTCGTCGGCTGAAAGATATGTGATTTTGCCAACGGTTTTAGCAGAGTGTACTTGAGAGTCATGTTCATGACTTTCACTGTGATCATGATCATGTTTGTGTCCATGCTTATGACCGTGTTTGTGACCACTCTTGTGGCCATGCTTATGGCTGTGCTTGTGATGAGAGTGTGAGTGTCCACGCCCACGCCCATGCCCACGCCCTGGGTTTTCATCTTTCTTTCCATTTTGAGGTTTCTCTGGACTATCTGGTTGTTCTTTCTGATTGCCGGGATCAACAACCTAAAATATAAATATACAATATTAGATTTAACAAGAGGCCAACATATTGTGCATACATAGGATCAAGCTATGAGCCAGGTACCCAATGGCAGGGAAGGAGATCTTTGGGATAACATAGGCCCAATTTGGGCTTCTCCCTTCTCTAAAGAGTCAGGCCAAGACAAGTGTTGGGATGGATTCTATTTATGTAAATTGTAATTTATTGTAACTTTCAAAGTTACAGTAATAGGCAAAGACGTTGACTACAAAAGTCAAACAATGTATATCAGTCAAACCATTAAATAACTTTAAAAATAGAATAGAATTCTACTAAGATGATCTCTGTGTTACACCCCAGACTCAAGGATCATTTGGCCAAATGCATCTCCTGCAGGGCATTTAGCTGGGGGTGGGGAAAGGAGAAAATGTTTTTGGAAGGATTTCACAGAATCTCCCAATGCATTTGCAAAATAGACAACATGAAAATTTAGAGGAACCATACACCAATCATTTTATTAAAGTGCATGCAATGACTAGAGTGTCTCATTTTAACATATATAAAGCTGGGCTTTGGGTTTTGAGTTGAAACCAGCTTACCCAGCTCTTGCTACTTCTGGTAAAATGGATTCAGACAATTAAATATAAGACTTAAGTAGGAGTATTTATGACATTCATGAAGAAGTAAGTTTTCGGGAGATTGACTGCGTAAGATTTGGAGACAGCGATGCAAGGTACAATTTTCCACAGGAAATGAAAGAGGAGTAACAGTGATAGATAAAAATATGGCAATTTGTAAAAAAAATATGGCAATTATTATAAAGTATGTTTTGTGTTCATAATTAAAGGTTATAATAATAATTATATATAATAATAATTTGCCTGCTAAATTATTTTCATTATAATTATAGTGTTACTAATGATACAATTTTAACCTTTGTACAATAAATGAAAATGACAACTTCTAATCAGTAATATGAATTACAGAAGTTTAAAACTTTTGTAAACTGCTTGTTTCTTTATAGTAACAAGGTGCAAAAAGTATTAAAATAATTTTTCACTTGTATGTCATGGCAATTCCAAATCATGTTGACTGAAATATACTTTGTATGATTCAAATAGCCTAACAAGATAAAATCATGTGCCATAGATAATTAAATATGCTTCTTACATCTGACTCAAATACATTGCAGGATACTTTCACAGTTGGATCATTGGGACTGCTCCAATGTGCTATTGCCCGGCTCTTGCAGTAACCTGTATGCTATATAAAGAAAATTTTGTGTTATCAAACCAGCAGTCGTAATGGCATAGATCATCAGAATCTTGAAACAGAATAGGATAACAGGCCTTGGTATTCATTCAACAACAACAAGAAGTCCACAGGGCTTTAACAACAGATATCTGTCTATTCATCCCTATCAGTCTAATGATCTGATTGGAGATGGTGTGTGTATCTCTGAGCAAGAAAGTGGTCTGTTGCACAACTCACATCCTGTCCATATCTGTCCTTTGTGGGCCCCCATATGATGCAGCTTCATTGCCCATGCGTTCTTGGGGAACTTCTGGGCTCTGGCTACTCTGAGTCTTCCCTTGCGGGACATGGCCAGGACTGCCCACTGATGTCAGTGGGCGGTCCTGTGATGTCGGTGGGCGTCCCCACTGATATCAGTGGGCGGTCCCGTGATGTCTGAGGGAGGTCCCCCTGACATCAGTGGGAGTTCCCGCTGATGTTGGGGGCGTTCCTGTTGACAGCAGCGGGAAACAACCCCATTTAAAGGGAAAATGGGCGGGGAGCGAGGCGTGTCTCCCGGGTCTTGAGCAATCTCCGGGCAAACCTGGAGAGTTCCCAAGTATGGTGATGCAGTGTGGAACAAGACTGACCAAGCCAAGCTCATCTGCAGGAATGTTAATCTTAAACACCATCTTAAATGTGAAAGAGTTTTAAATATGTAATTATAACAGTGAATGGTGTAATATAAGAAGCTTTAACTCAACTGAGAGGCTGGTGGTTAACCTGAATCTAAGATGAGGCCAAGGATTAAGTAGGGTTCGAGTCTTTATATCAGGAAAAATGGGCAGACTATATTGGCCAAGCGGTTCTCGTCTATCATTTATGTTTCTATTTACTATATTTAGAGAGGAGTTTGGTTTGGCTTGTGCATCACTCACCATTCAAAAAAGCTTCTACCCCACAAAAAAAAGCAAAATTATACTTACTGCAGTTTCAGAGTCCAGGGGCTGGCAGGGTTCTTCTTCAATTGGTATAGATTTGTTACAGGAGGATTCATGGATTGTAAATTCTACTTTGAATAAGCGTCCCGCAATCACCTTTAAACCATAAAATCCAACAAGAATAGGAAATGAATGAAGCTCTTCATTAAATGTAAGCATGACGATGTTATTTATAGGACCTCTTTGTACAACAAATCACATCTACTGTAATTTTACCAAATTTAGAAATTCTCTGTACTGTGCTCTCATATGAAATTAGTGATCACTTGCTCTTTACTCAAACACTTAAAATAAATAAAAGTGGAAGTACGATTTGCACATTCTTACCTGTTCTGTGCCTTTTGTTATGTTTCCAAGTATGAACAGCTGTTCGTAGTTGCTGTCATTGTTAAATATAGCGAGGGCACGCTTTACTATATCCTGAAATCGAGTGCTGTTCAGTGGTCGTGACATATGACAGCCACGACAGGCTAAGGGTCGACTAACTGTAAAATATAAATAAACAGGTTACGTTGCATAAAGATTCATTTGATTTTCAATATTCAAATTATATAACCCCAAAGTCACTCGCGTGAGCCACATTTCCTGTGTAAAAATGCATGTTGCAGGGCTATGTTGACATTTGATGAATCTGTGAACAACTTGACAAAGCTGCTTGGTCCCATCCACACAGGACATGCACTTCATTTTGTTTACTCTTACTGGCATTGAGCATTCCATCTCATTAATATTCTGTATGAATGTAAACCTAATTTATATCAATATTAAATACTGGACAGGTCCCGAGCTGTTGAAGATGCAGGGTGAAGGTGAGTTCATTTTTACACCTAAGGTGGGATTGTACACTGATGCAGCCCAAGTGGAAGAGGGTCCGTGAGGACCTCTTTCTTTCCCCAGATGTGATACTACTACACAATACTGAGAAAGCCCTTTCAACATATAAGTGTTCCCTGGGAAACCAGAAGCCCTTTCTTTTAATGACTGGGCTCAGAGAGTAGAAGAGTTAAGGGCTATTGCAGACATACACAGAAACTTGGTTTGGATGGCTGGAGGATACCTCCTTTAATGAGTTTAGAAAACTGTTGTCCTAGGTTTGTTCTCAGGGGAGGGAAAGGGGTTTGGGCTGGTTGGGCTAGTTGGCCTCTCTTTACCATTTGCTGTCTGCCTACCACCCCTCCCCATTTTTTTCAGCCTGATGGAATGTGATATGGAAGACTACAGATTCCTAAAAGGATGAATTCGATCATATTTTGGCCCATCATAAAAATGATGATTTATTGTAATTTCCTTTGCTATTATGTATATTTATTTTCTATATTCTGTATTTTGTTTGATTCCTAATAACATTTGATTTTAAAAAAAATAAAAAATAGATTGGCTGAAAACAATTGGAGAGTGTTCTGCACATGTGCATGGTGGGTCTTGTTAGACCCTCTAGACCCCTCACACAAGCCACTACTGTAATAAGCTGGAGGTGAGTATAATGCATGTTTGCAGCCAAACACATCTTTTGCAAGTCATGGAGCTGGGAGAAACAAAAATTTGAAGAGGACACTCAGCTATCATGCATTATAATTCTATAATATAAAGACATTTCTGCCAAAGCTCTATGCCAAGCCAGGGCATATACAGCAAGACATGGAGGAACATAGTTGCTACTCCATTTGGTATATTGGATTATTTACCTGGTCTCAAAGTGCAGTCATAGCTGTATAGATGAGCGATTCTCTGTGGTTTGTTAATGTGAAATATTACTTTGCACTGTCCAAACACCTTGCAAAGGGCAAAGGAAAAAAAATACATAAAGTCTTGTTAAAGTCAAAGTTTACATTCATATGCCAGCATGTGGCATTTATCAGTTCAAAAGTATATTTGATTTGTAGAAATTCTTCTTTTACTGAAATAATTATTCCTCTGTAAGAAGCAAAGCTGCCAGTCTGCCACAGCTACAGTCGTCTGTAAAAAGTTGGGCATGGGTACCTACTTGCATGTTTTTCTTTCTTAATTTTTCCTTGATTTTGTTGTGTGCTTATGTTTTCTTTATGTATTTCTCTTTATAAACATAAGTTACTCCACTGCATCTGTTTCTTAAATGACTGTGTTTTCAGGGAATATATGTGTACATTTCTTAAATCATCAAAATATGGTCATTATAAAAGGTCTCTCTGCTCTGCTGAAGCAAAAACGTCTTAAAGCAATAAGTAGGATATATTTTAAGATACTCTATAACACACAGGAGACATTATAGGATCAATCTTGGAGCATAGCTGACATGACTTACAGCTTCATGGAGTGGTTTGGGTTCGCAGTCTTTCCATTCCTGTCTGCTCAGGACATGGCATTCTGTTTCCAACACATCCAATGTCAGGTAATACACAGAGCCGCTCTCTTCCTGCAATATATGTTACCATAACTTTGTGATTTATATGCTATAGTATAGTATATCTGCCAAGTGTCCCTGTTCAGGGCCCACATCCCTTTCCTGATGTCCCTCATTTCTAGATACTCAGAACGCATGCTTCACAGCTTTGCACTGGACAGTCCGGATTTTGCTACTCTATTCTACTGTTCTACTGAGCTCAGCGGGACAGCAGGATTCGAGGCCACAATCCCGCTGTCCAAATTTCATTTGGCGGTGTCTGGAACACTGGAGAATGCATACTGCACATGCACTGAATTGGGCACTGTAACGCTGCCGGTTTGAGTGACACTCTACCTCCCAAACTCTGCCCCTGCCATCCCGATTCACTAAGGTTAAAAGTTGAGAGGTATGACATTGGGGTCGGCTAGGCTAGGTCTTCTGTAGTGTAAATAGTCCATTGGGGAGATTAGAAATCTTTCTTGTAACCAGCCCATCGAGTCTGTATATTATACTCTAAAGTCCTCCTAAATATCTCACTTCCAAGCTAATAATAAGCAACAGGTCACACAGTTATATAACCACATCCGTAAACCAAAGTGTCCTCTTCAGCCATTCAATATGTTGAGAGTTATGATACTAAAATACATCAAATATTTAACAAGTTCTCAGTTATATTCTTAAATGAACAGCAAGCAAGAACATGTTTTCCATTCTATTGAGTCTAAAGTTTATACACCATTATTGTCCCAGTGAATGAACCCACTTGGCCAGGAAGAGGAACTTGCGCATAGGACCAGTGTAGTATATGCTACTAATAATGTTCCTTAGTATCTGTTATTCAGGGATGTGATGCATCCGTGTACTACAGAAATGTCTGTGAAAACATACTTGAGCGCCTACTTTGCAATAGAGAAAACTAATATAGAAACTGAGCTTTGCAAATTGCTGATGATTGATTTCTATGCTATACAAATCAATCAGATTCAGTGAGATTAACTTCTCAAAATGATTTTAAGAAAGGCACTTTTGCCCCAAAATATTGTTTACCTCATATTGTTCCAGGGCGCTGGAAATGCGCTTCAGCCCAAACACGAAGCCCTCTCTGCGGTTTGCATTTAGCTGGCGCAAAGACAAATCGGCAGCAGCTTCTGCTCCAGGATCAGTGCAAGGAATGGGGGTCAGCGGAGGCTCCTGGGACTGAGGAGGCGCTGCTCTACAGCAGAACACCTGAATGCACACTAACAATAAAATAATACCTTTCATCCTTCAAGTAGAAGGAAAACGGGATGTCACTCAATCGGCGTACCTATGGTTGACAATTTGGTTTGACACTGCAGAATAAAGCTATGTGACTCACTTTTATAGTTTAGTACTTTCTTAATCAGTGAATCACTTTTGTGTTTGCGAATTTCAGCAAACAAAAAGGTAAATGATTAGAACGTTTCAATACCGGGATCAGGAGGTAATCTTAAAGCTGACCTGTTACCCAAAAGACTTTTACATTAATCGATAGGGAATCCACGCTATGTTTTGTTAACATGTTTGTAACTTTTAAGCAAGATGCCTTTTATCTTTCCAACCACTAACATGCACGTGGGGCTTCCTGGACTACATTTTGTTTAATTACACCACTACCTCCTTGGCACATGCCTGCCACAGTTGTCTAAAAAATAGATGTTGATGCTTTACAACTCATGTAGATATCTATATTGGACTACTGCAGACACTAGAGCTGACCTGCTTAAAATGCTTCCTCTTCCAAGTAGTAAAGGAAGCGGAAATAATAAAACCAGTTAATTAACAACAACAACAAAAAGTTGTGGAAATGTCTAAACTAACTCACATAACTAATACTGTACAGTTGTGATTAAACCAAGTTTGCATGAATGCATGATATGAAGAAAAGAGTAAACTAGTTTTTGAATATCGAAGAAAGTATTTTAAGCACTTCATCCGCGGTCTGACAACCCATTCAACTCCTCCTTGAAACAGACAAAGGCTATATAAAGGCTTATAAAAGGTACCTAAGTTTTATGTTTATTTGCTCATGTGTGAGCTTTATTGCTTAGATGAACATATTGTTCTGGAAACCCTTCTTTTTTCCTTTTTTCTCATTACCTGCTTTCAGGAAAACTTTTGTGGTATTTGTGGTAAAGTTTTGAAATGATCTGCTTTTTTGCTAGCTTTAGCACCCGAGATGTTTTTCAATCAGGTTTGTTTTAAAAAACAAATTTCAGTGTGAAATGATATTATAAATTATGAATCACAAAGTCTTTGTGGAGCTATATTATGTTCAACTTCTAGATATAACTTGACCTAAACACTTTTATGTTTTAGCTGTTTATAAAAAAGGATTAAAAATGTCTGTACTCCTACACTTTTCAAACATCTTTTAGCGTTATCTAATCTGGTTAATATATAATATAATAGCCTAGAGGTTATTCTGTGGTTAAGCA
Organism: Spea bombifrons; assembly: GCF_027358695.1. Lineage (NCBI taxonomy): Eukaryota > Metazoa > Chordata > Amphibia > Anura > Pelobatidae > Spea > Spea bombifrons. The sequence continues at coordinate 86,318,977 of NC_071089.1, read as the reverse complement.
ATGGGCCACATTTGCAGAGTGTTCAGTAAATATTGAATTACGTGCTATATACATCACTGTGATTTGTGACCTAGGAAAAAACTTACTCTAGTATTAAGTATTGCTGATTTGTTGGTCTACACTGGTCCTCTTGATTTGCTTTTCTGTCTTAACATATGACCCTTTTATTGCATTTGTTGTTTGTACATGTTTGAGATATCTGTTCAGTTAATTGTGCCAAATGCATACTTTCCTGTATTTACTAGTGGTCAGGACTCTGCAAGAAACAATTTGGAAATCTTACCACTATTGAAATTTTAATGCACACTTGTATGTGGGATTATTCACTAAAGTTTGAATTGACATAAGAGTTAAGTCAACTGACACAAGTTGAGTTACAGAACAAACTAATAGCTTTTGTTAACTTGGCCAATCTTGCCATTAACCCGTTATGCTATCATACTGCAACTCACATAGGAACGCTAGTTTTGAGGAATTTGGTGATATTGAGGGCTTATAGAAACTGGAACCATAGACACAGATTCCTTAGTACCTCGGCACTCAGTCGCTGAGGCATGTTGCAGAGTTCCGCAAGTATCTGTATACCCATTTCCTGATGTCAGCCCCATCAGGTGAGCTCTCTAATGTTCTCACTGAAAACTCTTCACCCACACTCAACTATGGTTATAGGCCTGCATCCTCCCCCTAGTGCCTCCTGCCCAGTGCCTTCTACCCTTGCTCGATTACTTTCCCCTATATTAGATACTTTAGATGGCACTCGTGGCTTTGGGGGGTCCTTAGCCAAAATCACTCATGGCACTATTCAGTTTAAAATTGTTGGCTGCTTTGACTGGGGTGGGGGTTGGTTTCCCTCTCTACTGCTACAGATTAAGTATGCTACTAACTATCCCCACCAGACTAGATGCCTTGTTTGGTACCTGTTAGTTACCTACGTAGCACTCTATATTGTTTCAGTTCTAAGTTGTTTCAGCTCCGTTTTTTGATTTATGTTATATATCAATACTTCTCAAACTACTAAGTACTGGGGAAAGTTCTTGTTTAACTCACTCAGATCTGACCTGCAGAGGTGGTTTCAAAAGACCTTCTTGTGGTTTGGCAGAGTGGGCGATTTGAAGAAGAACATCCTGCCCAGGGTCCCTTATCTCCTGCAGGTGTTCCTAGAAGCCAGCCAAGATTAGGATATAGATATCAGACCATGCCCCTGCAGGAGACCAATAGACTTACTCACATGGCCCTTTAACTCCTGACGGCAAACCTACGGATTTCCGCTCCCGTTAAAAGTTTTGCTGCCTGCATTGACCTCAGACTGTGACCTGTTTATTCTATTGGTCTTTCCCTCCTGTGGTTCCACTTAAAGTTGCACCTGGGAGCTCAACACTCAGGGAAAGGTACCTGAAGGGTGAGTACCTTATTGTTTCTAATTGTCTCCACATTATTTCTGCATACGAGACCTGTCTCTTGTTGGATCGTTACACCTACGGATTTTCACTCCCTACGATGCTACGTAGATAACGGGAGCGGAAATCCTTAGGTTCGTCACCTGGAGTTAAAGACCTTTAACTCTTGTAGAGGGGAGATAGGCCAAGTTCCCCGTCAGGAGTTAAAGAGACGTGAAAGCGACTCTATTGGTCGCCTGCAGGGTCGCCTCAGTTGACTCACTTGGACGGCCCTTTAACTCCTGAAGGCACAACTTGGCCTGGAGGTCTCCCCGTTCCGAGAGTTCCGTACAAGCGACGCTACTGGAACGGGGAGACCAGTGGCCAAGTTGCGGCACCAGGATTTTAAAAGTCTGTAAGAGCGACTCTATTGGTGCCAGCAGGGGGCTCGCCTGCCATCAACCAATTAAGTTGGAGGCCCCTGCAGGCGATAGAGTTGCTCGTATGGTGTCAGGAACCAGGCAAGCAGGTCAGGTAGGAGCCCAATAGCAGGGGATACTTGGGGGTCTGTCTGTACCCCACGATACCTCATAGCTGAGGGATGATACAGACAGGTGCAAAGGAAGACACCAGAAGCAGAATACTAGGAAATAGTCCATATTGAGGAAACTGGCAGGACAAGTAAACACAGGTAATAAGTGTCTTTGGCTGGAAGCCCACTGACAGGGTGCGCGGCAGGAAGCCCACTGTCAGGGCTCACGGCAGGAAACCCACTGGCAGGGCTCACGGCAGGATGCCCAGTGGCAGGGCTCACGGCAGGAAGCCCACTGGCAGTGCGCACGGCAGGAACAGTACAGGGTCAGGTACAGGGCCAGAGCAAAGCGGTCCTCAAATGTTAATGCCAAGGCTCTGACTGAAGGGCAGGGAAGGTTTATATAGGCAAACTAATCCAGGAAACCAGGCACAGCTGCTAGCAATAATGAGGTCTGGGTGCTCCAGAGAGTGAAGGGCGGCCACTAGCGGTTGCTGACAATCCTTGTGGGTATAGAATCACAACAATAGCCAGAGGATAGACTCCAGTAGCTCAAACACATTTCAGATAAGTATATTGTGTCATGATTGTTAATGTAATCTATTTTAAAAGGACATTTATCATATGCACGTTAATGCAAATGATAACACAGTGGTCATTTTTTAATTTTCATGGTGTTATCCTTTCAGTATTTCAAAGGGTAGGTGGTGCTGTTTCTCATAGCATTTCTGAACACTTCCTGGAAAAATTCCAGTCCTGAGATGAGATGGAGTTTTTTTCAATATTTACGTTTGGTAATTTGGGATTAAAACTCTAGTGTTTGTGTATAATGATTCCTTGAATGTAAACCCACTCGTTACCCTAAGCAGAACCAGAATAACCAAGAGGCATATAGAGCAATTGCTGGTGGGGGGCACTGAGCCCCCCCCATTATGTAGTAGACTTACTTTATATGTAGTAGCCTGAGCTACTCCACTGCTGTCATAAACTTTGCTGCCTGTTAATATAAGTTTAATGTGAGTGGCTGTTAGACACTTGCAGGAGCCAGCTCTGCGGCTGCTCTTACTACAGCGGTGGGAGCGCAAGGCGTCTGTCTCGGTGCCGCTCTTCACACTGAGCGCTGGAATATGACATCGTATGCCGGCGCTCAGCAGTGAAGCAGCGCACACTGTGGCAGAGCAGCGAGACAGAGGCCTCGCGCTCCCACCACAGGACTTCAGCACGGTAAGTGAACTACAAAGGGGGGTAGGGAGAGGGTAGATAGTGTGAGAAGGGGGAGAGGGGGCTAGATGGTGTGAGAAGGGGGAGGGGGTAGATAGTGTGAGAAGGGGGAGAGGGGGTAGATAGTGTGAGAAGGGGGAGAGGGGATAGATAGAGTGAGAAGGGGGAGAGGGGGTAGATAGTGTGAGAAGGGGGTAGAGGGGGTAGATAGTGAGAATGGGGCAATAGGAAGTTAAGAAAAGGGGGTTGTAAGAATATTGAAATAAAGAGTGAGAATAAATGAATTAATATATGGATGAATTGTGTGAATGAGTGAGAGAATGAATGAACCCATGTGTGGATGAATTGTGTGAATGAGTGAGAGAATGAATGAACCCATGTGTGGATGAATTGTGTGAATGAGTGAGAGAATTAATTAATGTGTGCATGAATTGTGTGAATAAGTGAAATAATTAATGTGTGGATGAATTGCTTGAATGATTTGTGAGAATGCATTAATGGATATGTGTATTATGGATGTGATTTAGGGAAAGGCAAAGATGGCTCAAGCAGGGTGTTTGAGTCTTGGGGACCAAGATGGCACAGACGGGGTGTTTATGGGACAAAGTTGGGGCTATTTGGGGACAAAAATTGGCTCACTATAGACTGTAATCTGTTTGTGTAATCTGAGTGCTGGTCAGGTTCTATGTGGGGAATGTGGATGCCAGAGCTGGCCTTTGGGGTGTGCAACTTGTGATCTATGCCTGTAATTTAGGAGGTTTCTATCTATACCTTTAATGCTGAGTTTTTATGTGAATTCCAGTTGATTTATCCCTGCAAAGTTTGGTTTGTGTGTTATTTTGTTGATCTGTATCTGATATGCTATGTTTCCATACATTATTTATGTATACCTGCAAATACAGGGTTTGTATGTCTTATTCAGTTGATCTATACATGCACGTGCTGTTTCATGTGTTGTTTATTTGATCTATACCTGAACTACAGGGAATAAGTAAAAGAGAGGTGTGGCTTAGTGAATGAGGGGACAAAGGGACTCTGGGGTGATTATGGGAGTGGAGGACCTCTCAATGTCACGGTAGCAGTGGCGTCGCTACAGGGGGGCAAGGGGGGGCAATTGCCCCCCCCTAGGTTAATCCTTGCCCCCCCTGTTGCCCCCCCTGCCGAATTTGTATCCCGTCTTTCTTTTTTTTTATTTCTTTTTTTAACGCGGAGGAGAGAGAGGGTGCGGCCCGAGTAAGATCGGCAGCCAAGGCAACCGATCTTACGCGGGCCGCACCTCGAGCCCTGCTACTTACCTGTGGGAGGGTCTTCTGTACTGCATAGAGGAAGCGGAACCTAGCAGAGTTCACGTGACATCACATGACTCTGTTCCAGTCCCGCTTCCTCTGTGCTTTACCAGAGAACGCAGAGGGAGGCCGCGCCCTCTGCTGAAGTCTGTGAGCGGCGTCGAGGAGCTGCAGTGCAGGTAAGGGGTGGGGAGGCAGTTTGAATAAGAATATGTGATTGAGGGAATGAATCTGTGAATGAATGAATGAGTGTGTGTGATAGCATGGATGTGTAAGTGCTGGAACCTAGGCATGATGGGACTGTGATTGCTGTTAGCAATCACACTCCTATCATGCCAAGTCAGCCAGTACATGCTGAAACCTAGCTAGCTGCCCCCTTGTCTATGGATGCTGCCAGCAGTATGGGGTCTGCACATCACTTGCAGCCATCCTGTACCAGCATGTACTGGCTGACTTGGCATGATAGGAGTGTGATTGCTAACAGCAATCACAGTCCCATCATGCCTAGGTTTCAGCATTTACTGGTTGGATGTGTAAGTGCTGGAGCCTAGGCATAATGGGACTTTTATTGCTGTTAGCAATCAAACTCCTATCATGCCAAGTCAGCCAGTACATGCTGAAACCTAGCTAGCTGCCCCTCTTGTCAATGGATGCTGTCAGCAGTATGGGGTCTGCACATCACTTACAGCCATCCTGTACCAGCATGTACTGGCTGACTTGGCATGATAGGAGTGTGATTGCTAACAGCAATCACAGTCCCATCATGCCTAGGTTTCAGCATTTACTGGTTGTATGTGTAAGTGCTGGAACCTAGGTATGATGGGACTTTGATTGCTGTTAGCAATCAAACTCCTATCATGCCAAGTCAGCCAGTACCTGCTGAAACCTAGCTACCTGCCCCCCCTTGTCTATTGATGCTGCCAGCAGTATGGGGTCTGCCCATCACTTACAGCCACCCTGTACCAGCATACACTGGCTGACTTGGCATGATAGGAGTGTGATTCCTAACAGCAATTACAGTCCCATCATGCCTAGGTTCCAGCATTTACTGGTTGGGTGTGTAAATGGTGGAACCTAGGCATGATGGGACTTTGATTGCAGTTAGCAATCACACTCCTATCATGCCAAGTCAGCCACTACATGCTGAAACCTAGCTAGCTGCCCCCCTTGTGTATTGATGCTGCCAGCAGTATGGGGTCTGCACATCACTTAAAGCCACCCTGTACCAGCATGTACTGACTGACTTGGCATGATAGGAGTGTGATTGCTAACAGCAATCACAGTCCCATCATGCCTAGGTTCCAGCATTTACTGGTTGGGTGTGTAAGTGCTGGAACCTAGGCATGATGGGACTTTGATTGCTGTTAACAATCACACTCCTATCATGCCAAGTCAGCCAGTACATGCTGAAACCTAGCTAGCTGTCCCCCTTGTGTATTGATGCTGCCAGCAGTATGGGGTCTGCACATCACTTAAAGCCACCCTGTACCAGCATGTACTGGCTGACTTGGCATGATAGGAGTGTGATTGCTAACAGCAATCACAGTCCCATCATGCCTAGGTTCCAGCATTTACTGGTTGGATGTGTAAGTGCTGGAACCTAGGCATGATGGGACTTTGATTGCTGTTAACAATCACACTCCTATCATGCCAAGTCAGCCAGTACATGCTAAAACCTAGCTAGCTGCCCCCCTTGTGTATTGATGCTGCCAGCAGTATGGGGTCTACACATCACTTACAGCCACCCTGTACCAGCATGTACTGGCTGACCTGGCATGATAGGAGTGTGATTGCTAACAGCAATCACAGCAAGCACAGTCCCATCATGCCTAGGTACCAGCATTTACTGGTTGCCTGGGTATGATAGGAGTGTGATTGCTGTGTGGGCAGTGTGGACGGCAGGGCTGGCTTTGGGGTGTGCAACCTGTGATCTATGCCTGTAATTTAGGGGGTTTTAAATATACCTTTTAATGACGTGTTTTTATGTGAATTCCAATTGATCTTTACCTGCAAAGCTGGGTTTTTGCGTTATTCTGTAGATCCATATCTATATATTTCCATACATTATTTATGTATACCTGCAAATGCAGTGTTTGTATGTCTTATTCAGTTGATTAATACTTGCAATGCTGTTTCCATGTATTTATTTGATCTATACCTGCAATGCTACGTTTCATATACTATTGTATACCTGCAAGTACAGGATTTGTATGTCTGATTCTGTTTATTTGATATATACCTTCAGTGCTGAGATCACAAGTGAATTTCAGTTGATCTATCCATACAAAGCTTGGTTTGTGTGTTAATGTGTTGATCTATACCTACTATCGGCAACTTGGGCTAATATTAATATATATGGGCAGCAGATGCAAAAACACTAAGGGGGGTATAAACGACAGTGCAGTGTGAAAAATCCATCCTGATGCAGACGTCTGTGAGGTGGATTGTGTCCTGCTGTTTGTGTGTTTTTGGTTATCAGTGTAGCAGAGCCTGTCCTCGGGTGTGTGTGTTTAGGTTTTGGTGTGGCAGAGCCTGTCCTGGTGTGTGTTTGGGTGTTGGTGTGGCAGAGCCTGTCCTGGTGTGTGTGTTCAGTTGTCAGTGTGGCAGAGCCTGTCCTAGGGTGTGTGTTTGGATGTCAGTGTGTCAGAGCCTGTCCGTGTGTGTGTGTGTGTGTGTGTGTGTGTTTGGATGTGGGTGTGGCAGAGCCTGTCCTGGTGTGTGTGGGTGTCTGTGTGGCAGAGCCTGTCCTGGTGTGTGTGTGTGTTTGGATGTGGCAAAGCCTGTCCTGATGTGTGTGGGTGTCTGTGTGGCAGAGCCTGTCCTGGTGTGTGTGTGTGTTTGGATGTGGGTGTGGCAGAGCCTGTCCTGGTGTGTGTGTGTATGTTTGGTTGTCGGTGTCGCAGAGCCTGTCCTGGTGTGTGTGTCTGAGTGTTGGTGTGACAGAGCCTGTGTTGGTGTGTGTGTCAGGGTGTCTGTGTGGCAGAGCCTGTCCTGGTGTGTGTGTGTGTGTGTGTGTATGTTTGGTTGTCGGTGTCGCAGAGCCTGTCCTGGTGTGTGTGTCTGGGTGTTGGTGTCACAGAGCCTGTGTTGGTGTGTGTGTTTGGTCATCTGTTCCTGGCACTTAACTTACAGTAGGAATTATTTAATTTATATTTATCCAGAGATAAAATGCCCTCCTGAAGTTGTATTGACTTCAGGGGACAAAACGTCCAAGGCCCTGAAATCATTTAGTGGAAAAGTTATTTATTGTGTTATAATATTTATTTCAAGGATTAGTCGCACTCAATTGTGGCTTCAGGCTTCCCATGTTGAATGATCAAGTATTATTTTAGCCCAATAACAAAAGTATAATTCCATAGCACATTACTTTTGGAAATGATGAATGCCCCCCCAGTTTGACTGTGATATTTTGTGTGCCCCCCCTATATATTGTTTCTAGAGTCGCCACTGCACGGTAGGGTCAAAAGGAGGGAAGACTGCACGGACTTTCACAGTCTTCCCCTAATCTATGGTCAGTGTGGCAAATATTTTTTTTGGTGTGGTAGTGGAGGGAGTGATTGCATGCTAGGGAGCATGGAGCGGGGCCCAAGGAAATGCTTGCCTAGGGTCCAATGTTTTCAATATTTCAAAAAATGTTTAGTTACAAAGATTAGCTGTTTTTCCTCTATCTAATGCAGGCATGTCCAAAGTCCGGCCCGCGGGCCAATTGCGGCCCGCGTTCCGGACTGATACGCGAGATTTGGGCTTTCCTTCTCCCTGCGCCGGCACACACAGCCACAAGGGCATCTGATGAAGAAATTGTGTAGGGGAGGGTTAGATTTCAACCCTCGTAACTTTAAACAGGGTTCATGTTTGACTGTAGACGAGGGTTGAAATCTAACCCTCCCCTACACAATTTCTTCATCAGATGCCCTTGTGGCTGTGTGTGCCGGCGCAGGGAGAAAGAAAGCCCAAATCTTGCAATCTCGGACGTCGCAAGATTTGGGCTTTCCTTCTCCCTGCGCCGGCACACACAGCCACAAGGGCATCTGATAAAGAAATTGTAGGCAGTGGCGGAACTACCGGGGTCGCGACTGCGACCGGGCCCTGAAAACGGTTGCTGAAAACGACCGCTCGGCACCTCTTGGGCCCCCCCTGACTGACAGAAATCTAGGACTCCTTTGCTCGCCGCCTGCCTCTGCTGCTGCTGCCGCCGCCTGCCTCTGCTGCTGCTGCTGCCGCCGCCTGCCTCTGCGCTGCCCAGAGTGCAGTGTTGGAAGCGTGAGGCGTTTGTCTCGGGTGCCGGCGCTTCACGCTGAGCGCCGGCATATGACGTCATCACTCAGCTGTGAAGCGCCGGCACCCGAGACAAACGCCTCACGCTCCCAACACAGGAGTTGACGGTAAGTGACCTAGGGAGGGAGTGGGTAGATCGTGAGAAGGGGGGGTAGGGAGGGAGAGGGTAGATCGTGAGAAGGGGGGTAGGGAGGGAGAGGGTAGATCGTTAAGAGGGAGGGAGAGGGGAGATTGTGAGAAGGGGGGTAAAAGGAGGGAGAGGGGAGATTGTGAGAAGGAGGGGTAGGGAGGAAGAGGGGAGATTGTGAGAAGGAGGGGTAGGGAGGAAGAGGGGAGATTGTGAGAAGGGGGTAGGGAGGGAGAGGGGAGATTGTGAGAAGGAGGGGTAGGGAGGGAGAGGGGGATTGTGAGAAGGGGGTAGGGAGGGAGAGGGGAGATTGTGAGAAGGGGGAGGGAGAGGGGAGATTGTGAGAAAGGGGAGGGAGAGGGGAGATTGTGAGAAGGGGGGTAGGGAGGGAGAGGGGAGATTGTGAGAAGGGGGGTAGGGAGGGGAGATAGTGAGAAAGGGATAGATGTGGTATGCCGTTTTCAATAAACTTTGCATAAAATAGTTAATTTGTATTTAATTTTAATGGTTCAGAAAATGTCAGGCAAAATGGTCGGCCCTCGCACATGTTCACTTCATCAAATCTGGCACTCTTCGAAAAAAGTTTGGACATGCCTGATCTAATGTATTAAATGTACATTATTTTTACCAGTATTTCAAGTTATATAATTTTGTATGTGTTTGCAAAAAAAAAAGATGGGGAGAAAGTGGGGTAGGGGATATTGGGGAAAAAAATGGGTATCTGATGGGGGGAAATTCTATCCCCCAGATTTTTAGGGTTTCCTATGCCCATGTTTACACCAGATATGTATATTACCTAATTTACATAGTTGGTAACCTTCTGGCCTCTGCTACCCGGGGCTCTCGCTCACAGGATGCAGGTAGGAGGTCTCACTGGCATTGGTGGTGCTCACTATTGTTAATGGGGAAGGGGGCAGGGGGGTGACATGCGCAGCAGCACCTGATTTGAATGGCACAGTCTTGGACAGGAGTTTTATGCCATTTGCCAACAGTCCTATCCATTGGCTGCACATGTACAGTGTCTATTTAAAAGTGAAACATGATTAGAACATGTGCAGTGGCCATGCTATTTCCTGATATGAACATGGTGTGACATCATGAATGTAGCGGAATCTGCAATAGACAGTTTTTTTGTTTTGTTTTATTTTACATTTATTATTATTATGTTGGGCACAAGAAAAAACGGGCCCAAACCTCCTTAATCTGGCCTTGTCCCTGAAAATACTTTCCGTAGTTTAAGGGATGCTAGGTTCCGCAGAATCCCCCATATGCATTGTTCCCTTTTCACATACCTTAGCTAAATGCTGAGTAGGCGATCTGCTCCACCGTTCTACCTGCACATAACATACGTTGCGTGCTGGGGTCTCTTCAGACCACCAGTGCATGTGTCGAAAATGCTGATTTCAGCTGGAACACTTTCCTGTTACTGATTGACTGCTCCAAACAGCCAGTCAGTGCCAGGAAATGTCGGACGACAGAGGAAGAGGACAGCTGCTGCAGCAGGGCGGCAATTTCTAGGTCAGGTAAGCTGTGTATTTTTATTTTGTTTTCATTGTCAAAAAATGCTTAATAATGTACTCACAGAGCATTGCACCCACTTTTTTTTTTTTTTTTAAGAAATGTTACCCTAATTATTGAATTGCTGTGTATATTAATGAAATCAAGAAATGCTACAAATGTAAATATAGTATTTTATTCATGAACATTTTAATGCTTGTTCCACCTGTTTGTGACCACCAAGCATTGTGCCATGCCAAATATACCATAGTATCCTACAAATCATTGGTCGGTTAACACTAGGTAAACTACTAGGTAAAAGACTACTTTGATTTTTGTGGACAAAGGTAATGCATTGTACATTTTTATGCAAACATGTGAAACCATGGTTTGCAAGAAACATACGTAACGTAACAGGATTGTTATGAACGTCATTGAGTATTTACTTTGGAATTGCTGTGGGTTGTTCTGTGGCAACAGGTTGTGGACCAATGTTCTTGACAGGCCCTGGACACCGGTCCGATGTTGAGGCTTCTGCAGGGAATGGTCGTATATATGGTTTTGGCAATTTAAGTCCAGGTGGTGATTTTTCTCCTTTAGGGCCCTTTGGTTTCTCTTGTTTAGTTTTATCACCATCAGATTTTTTGGCTTTCTTCTCTCTATTTGCGGCTGTTGGTGTGGGCTCTTCTTCATTACCTAGATATACAATTTTGCCAACGGTCGCTGCAGATTCTGGTGCAGGGCTATTTCCCTGTTGGCCGTGATGATGTTCGTGGGGGTGCAGGTGATCATGGTTATGCTCATCTTCATGACTTTCGCTGTTGTCATGGTCATGTTTATGGTCCTTCTTGTTGTTTTGTTTGCGAGAAGAGCGTTCTGGTTTCTTCCCATGTTTTTCTCCACTTTTTCCAGGACTTCGTTCAGGTTTTTCTTCATTATGACCTTTCTTATGGTTCTGCTCTTCAATAGCAGCGGCCTATAAATGCATATATATATATATGTTAACATACAATTTAAAGGGCTGAGTGAATAAGAAGAGGAGGTTAGTTGGATTTTGCAGGCTTCCGTGATATTACCATAATAAAAACAATTACTAAACATACAGTAAGCTATGTTTCAAACTTTCAAAACAGAATAACTGCCCTTTCATACTTAACCATTCAATTGCCTTCAGATGTCAGACTAAAATATTGTATAAAAAGGAAATCCAAAAGTTAGACCCTCAACTCCATTCAGATTAGAAGTGTCTCTCTTAAGCCCCATCCTCAGAACTTTTTGGAAACTCCATTTTTACACACAAGCCACAGGATGGAGGGTTGCTTTTGCTATCCTGTTAAGTTTAGTTTATGATTAGAGGAGGGATAAATAAGTGATAAATAAGTAAACAAGGCTATTTCAATTTTTAAGCAATAAAGTTCATTCAGTACCTCTGGTTCAAATATATCACAGGTGACTGTCACATATGGATCATCTGGTCGGCTCCAGTGTGCTAAGCCACGGCTCTTGCAATAGCCAGTGTGCTGAGAAAAGAAAATTTCAACAGAATTGCTACTAGTAGTGCCTTAACTAAGGTCTAATATAAAATAACTAAAATATAGGCATCTATTAGTTTGCTTGTGGTTTACATGGAATATTGTACAAAGATTTTTTTATGGTCAGTCAATGAAAATGGTATTTGTTTGAGGTATGAGTCGGACCCTGGTTCCGCTTGTTGAGCCATGCAAGATCCGAGCCAGATTCACATGCTTCATAAGGAATTCCTTGTGTGTTGTAGCTGATGTGTTTATATGATTAGTCAGCAAGTTCACTTTTTAATTTAGTTATTTAGTAAGTTAGTGGAAGCTGACCAAAGTTAGTTTATATAGGCATGGCACAGTGCAATGTCTCAATTAAGCACTTCATAAATCTGCCAAGTATTTACCTTTGGCTCTGTCCTCCCTAGTCCAACACATTGGCCCATTACAATTCTGGCATTATTTTGTGCTAGCAGGTTGTCTAATAAAATAAGTACTTACTGCAAATTCACAGTCCAGGGGCTTGCAAAGTGCCAGCTCTTCAGCTGACAAAGACTTGTTACAAGATGTTTCATGAATTGTAAATTCCACCTTGTAGGCAGTTCCAGCAATTACCTTTGATCACCACAGAAAACAACATGAGCTAATTGAATCATACTGTATGCATTGATAAATACAGTTTTAAAATTAAAACAACTACCCATGCCATTTCACCTACCACCACACTACTGTTTTTATTAATTATATTAATTATATTGTACAGCTTGTAGTCCAGTCGGAATCTCAAATAGGCCTGGAAATGTTTATTTTTCTTTTCAAATTTATTTTCACCATGGACTCATGAGTTCTACAGACTAATTTTAGAAGCTAAAAACTCAGTACACGTTGGGCGTATCTCAAGTTTACTCAGATTTACTATTCTGTGAGCTGTTCATAGCATTGTTGAAATGTTCTCAATGTCTTAATGGTACACAGCTTAAGAACGTTCAAGCTGATTGTACTACATTAGATGTATTGTAATGAAGTTTTAAATCCCTTGAATTCTAGTAGATTATCAGAAAAGCCTAGCAGCAGAGGTGGTAGATGGTTGAAACATGCATGGGATATGTATGGAAATATTGAATATAATACAAAGCAAAGGGCTGTCACGGTGGGTCGAATGGTTCATATGTACCATCAGATTCTATGTTCCTATGCTAGGCTGGGAAGGACATAAGTGCTTATTAATGAACACCTGAAAAAACAACTCTTCACCTGAAAGGGTTCATAACTTTTTGGTACAATTGCATAATTTCAAATGTGGTCCATGAGATATTTTTCATAGCGAAGGGAAGAAGTAGCAAAGATGGCAAGTTGGACAGTTGAACCTCATTTGCTATGGTCTGCAGTATCTGAATTTCTAGATTTTTTTATAGCCCCTAAATTTTACAGGCGGTAAAGAGTAAAACTGTAGTGACTGACTGCATGGATTATAGTTGTTTTCCTTTAATATGCTTTTTATGCTGCCCACTTTATTAATCCAAACAAAAATTGTGATTAAAGACACAGAGCATGGTTGGGAAGGTGCTTTCTGTTACTATTAACATGAACTTTGTCTGGCACCTACATAAATAAATGCTCATTCTCTACCATTTTGGGACTACAGAAGACAAAGGTTTAAACAATGTATTTGTAATGCCATGTCATCCTTTTAGTTCAACACCTTACTTTTTCTTTCACTAACCATATCCATCAACGTTTTCTTTACTTTTCCTACGTTTGGTTATTTATTTCCCTTATTTTATTTCCCTTATTTTCATTTCTGTGTATCGTTTTCCTAATACGTTTCAAGATGTTTTAATTTAGTAGAAACAGAAAACAGCAGATGACAACTTTCTTCAAGAAATGTAGCCATTCTTACCTGTGATGTGCTTTTTGTGATGTTTCCAACAGTAAAATACTTATCGTATGCACTTTGGTTGTTGTATTTTTCAATTGCTTTGTTGACAATATCCTGGACACTGCTATGATTCTTGGGTTGGGAAAAGACACAGCCAGGGCACCCGCCAACACCTCGGGCAACTAGAGTTTGCAACAAACAGAATGAATGGAACTGACTCACCAATAAAACCAATATGTATGGAAGGTTTTTTTAATAGTATACATAAACCATGAAGAGTGTAACCCACAATAAATGGATGGAAAAAAACTTACAGTTGGATAATTATTAAAGAATAAAGAAGGAATAACCAAGGAGAATGTGGTGATCAGATGTGTAAATCACGATGGTACCAAGTCACAGCAAAAATGAGTATTAGCAAGCAAATAAACAAAATACATTTCTACGTTGTAAGCTCGTTTGAGCAGGGCCCTCCTCACCTGTTGTTCTATAAGTCATATTGTTATATTATATACTACTTATTACTGTATGTCCTGTCTACCCATTGTACAGCGCTACAGAATATGAGAACGCTATATAAAACATTAATAATACTTATTATTAGGGAAGACGTCACCATAGTGCCGCCATTATATTATTATTATATCATTATTATATTATTTAAAGTTGCTGTTTAACCAGGGTTTCCTCATAAAATATTACCAGATAAGTGCTGTACCACGTATACAAGAAACAGAATAAAGCTATCTGCCGTTTTAGTTTGTCCTCAATGCAAACCTCAATGCTTTATTAAGATGCAAGAGTTGCTTAGAAACAGAGTCCTGTCATTCTTCCAAAGCCCTCTTCTATGAATAACATCAAAGTAGTCTGACAGGCTAAAACCTCTCCCAGAGACCTTCAATCAATATAGAGAAACATTAAAATAGGAATACATTTATTGTACATGACCATGTATACAAGAGTAGTACGTGATAATGTTAGTACTTAGGAAAGAAAAAATGTCTGGGTGGAACAGCACCTTTAACGTTCTTTTGCGTCTCGCTTGAGGAACTTATTACAGTAACCCATTTCTATACTGCCTAGTGTCTTGTCTGAGCATGATAAAGAACAAACAGAAATGTAGGATTGTTATTGTACTGTATATTACGCTTTCTACATACCTGGTCTCAAGGCACACTCATAGCTGTACAGGTGAGCTATCCTCATTGGTTTGTTAAGGTGAAATATAACTTTGCACTGTCCAAAAACCTAAAAAATAACAGTAGTTGTGTAATTAATAAACACATGTATAAATATATTATAGTTTTTTTCTGCAGCCAAGGTTACAGTAGCTTTTTTAGGCTTCGGATTCATATGATGACATTTAGAATTATATTTATTTGTCTAAAAGATTATAACATTGCAAGAGAGCCCTTGGCCTTCTTGCCCTAGCCAGAAAGCCCACATGCAGTTGACTCTATGAATAAGAGTCTGTGGACATGAAACATGTTGTTCTCTGAATTCCCACCTTTTGTAATGTATTGAGATTCAACAGTGCAAATTATTTAAGACTGCAGCACCTATTAAGTTTTTACCGCCGATGGCCTCTCTGGCTTGGGCGAGAAGGCTCAGGTCTGTCATCTGAATTTCTTTATTCTGTGTGTATGCTAGCAAGAGCGGTTGGAGCCCCCCCATCTACCCCAGTGGGAATGGAATAGTGACTTTTATTACAAAAGACTCCTTCTTCTGTTGATGTTTTAAACTAAAAAGTGTAAATTTTATTGCTAATAATAATTTTCACTAGCACAAAAATTACGTAGGGTTATTTGCAGTGATAAGGTCATTAAGTGGTCCCATGAAACAGTAAAGCTCACTTGTAATAACTTAATTTAAAGAGAAACTGTTGCATCTTATGAAAAACCATAATTAAAGCAAGTACAGACAACCATTTTTTGCTTCTGCTATTATTACGTAAATTTAATGTTCTGATATCCACCAGGATATTTTATTTTCCTTACCTTCATAGTAAAAATGTAGATGGGTTTGACTTATTTTTTAATGATATGGAGACAATGTAAAAATAGAAAAAAAACATGGCTCCTACTGGCTATATGAAACATTATATAATATTTAATTTTGAGCAATTCTTACTGCTTCATGGTTTGGTTTGGGTTCGCAGTCTTTCCATGCCCGTCTGCTCAGAACATGGCATTCTGTTTCCAAAACATCCAGTGTCAGGTAATACACAACGCCGCTTCTCTCCTGCAATACAAATTATATTGGCATTAGAGTACAGTATATTCCAACATTTCCTTGTAGTATGGCATAATTTTATATATTCCTCATAGTTACTTGAACTCTCTAAAAACATAATGTACATTAGTAAATATGTTCATGGTTCCTCTGTTGTCAGTTAAATGATTGTGCCTTATCACTAAATCTTTTCAACCATATTTTTGTCATCCTATTCATAGTTAATTACTGTATATATCCGTGTAATTTAACATTTTCAAGCTATTGTGTCAATAAAGTAGTCATCCATTAGTTGGCCATTTAAATACTCTATTGCATAAATATGCATAAAAATAATTTATTTTAATAGTACACTTTTCAACCAGAACCAATGCCCAAAGTAGATTGGCAGGCCTGTTGATCTTGTTCTTTGTTGTTTTGCTGTTATATTTACCTCAAATTGCTCCAGGGCGCTGGAAATGCGCTTCAGCCCAAACACGAAGCCCTCTCTGCGGTTTGCATTTAGCTGGCGCAAAGACAAATCGGCAGCAGCTTCTGCTCCAGGATCAGTGCAAGGAATGGAGGTCAGCGGAGGCTCCTGGGACTGCGGAGGCGCTGCTCTACAGCAGAACACCTGAATGCACACTAACAATAAAATAATAGGTTTCATCCTTCTAAGTAGAAGGGTACAGGCAATATGGCCTCACAAGTCCAGTTACCCTAAGAAATTTTCCACAGAACACTGGAGAAGAAAGGCTTGGAGCTCAGCTTTATACAATAGCACCCTCTCAAACTTGGTATCACCTTTAACCCTTTGTAAATGTAAGCAAACAAGAAAGAGTCAATGATTAGGAGAATGTCTAATATTGCAAACTCAGGAAGAATGCTTAGAAGTATGATCAATGTTTTTACCCAGCGTACCTTGAACCACAATCAAAAAGCTTTATAAACAGATTTGCTTTCCCAAAATCTGGAATATGTGCCCTGCATTACAAATACTGTGCATTAAGTGTATTGACAAGTAGGGTAATGTAACATTACGCTGCCATGGTTTCTCTCATTTGTAGCATTCGGGGCACTAACATTTTTTTTTAGTTCTTATAACCACAGGTGGCTTGTAAAACACAACCTCATATTTAGATAATTTCCACAAAACATGATCCTTTTTTGGTTCCACAATGAGAACTTTTGTACAGGATGTAGTGTACTGTTGTACAGCGAGTTAGAGTACACTGCGTTGAAGTTGTTGAGAAGGCCTATGTATGATAAACGTGATTATGGGTCCCTATATTATGGTCGTTAGTTACCAGTATGTCCACACACCCCATGTTGTCTGTATTTAGGTTGTCAAAGTGTAGATGGTTTAACACTTAATTTCTCATAGGGAATATATATTAACAATGAAACAATTCACTGGAACACATCAAATAGAAGGTAAATGGAAATAATGATGGTGCTCTACTCCACTGGGTAAGCAACAAAAAATTTAAGTGACATACACATGAATTCAATTTGTAGGTAAAAACAATCTGATAGTGACTGAAAATGTAATAATGCAAAAGTACAACAACACAAAATGTAATAGTGCAGAAATACAATATTACTAGCCTGCAAAATTATTTTAATTTTGTAGCCCTCTCAATTCGCAAATCCAAAAATATTTGTGCTGTAAGAGGGCTTTAACCCTACCTCTCCTTCACTTTTGTATGGATATAGGTTCTAACCCAAAAAATCTCAAAGCAGCAAGAGAGCCGTGGCCAGCCATATAATAATCATACATGGGAACTTCTCGGCTCCGGCTACCCGGAGCCTTCCCTTGCGGGACGCGGCCAGGACTGCACACTGACGTCAGGGGCGTTCCCGCTGACAGCAGCGGGAAACACCCCCATTTAAAGGAAAAATGGGCGGGGAGCGGGGCGTGTCAAGACCCCACTCCCGCGACCCGGAGGATTCCGGTCTTGACCTGGAGAACCTGAGGAGCAGCGCTCACCCGGCAATCTCCGGGAAAAACCCGGAGAGTTCCCAGGTATGATAATAATGTACGGCCATGGCATTTTGCTAATCCTTATCTGTGCCCAAAATGTTAAGAACATTTCAGATAGCAGACTTATGTTCTGCCAGCCTTTCTTTTAGAGGTTTCTGGGTACATCCCACATAAATCTTGGCGCACGGGCAAAAAAGCGCATATACAACAAAAGAAGTGGTACAAAAATATTGGGTTTTGATAAATTGGTTTGTGTAAACTTGAATGCCCGTGTACGGATGATTTATATATTTAGAAGATAACATATTATTGCACTGTAAACAATTACCGTATTTATATTTGCCTATCAGGGCTTAGGCAGCCAAGATTCTGGCACGGGAGGTGGCTGTAAATCACTGTGTACCAAATGGTTTCTTAAATTTATTTATCTCTTAAATGCCAAACTAGGGTGATCAGAAATATGTTCATTTAACTTAGGTTCCTGTTTTAAGAAATGCCAATGGCAGGACAAAATATTTCTTAACTGACCCGACAATGGTGAATAGGCTGTAGTATATCTACACATCGTTTAGAGGCTTGAAAATCCATAACCCTGTACTTGTTTCAAGGCTTTCTCTAAAATATTAAATGGATAACCTCTTGGTCTCTGGACGAAACTGTGTGTCTCTCCCTCATCAATTAAAGGGTCGGTACATAAACTCTTTACTCTAAGGATCTGGCTCTTAGGAATGTTTTGTTTCATGATGGGGGGACGACTCATAGTGCAAAAGAGAATTAACTGTCATTGGTTTACGAAACAATATGTGGGTAGACGTTCTTCTTCATCATAAACCACCATGTCTAGAAATTCCACCTAGAGAATGGGAGGTAAGAGTGGATTTTAAACCATCAAAATTGTGTGGCACCACTCCAAAAGAATAAAACACCCTGGTTTATCTACAAGTTCTGTGTTTATGACCATTCTTTGGAGAGCACTTTCCAGGGAATTTTTTATTCAGATGGGACCGACTCTTCAGTCAATAAATTGAGATACATTCTATCCAGCAGACACTTGAAGCTCCCATGTTGGTGAGGGCTATTTTGTGAATATATATTTTTAAGCATTTGGATCCAATAATTAAGCTCACACATTAACAACATCTTTTTATTGTTGGTGATTTTGCTTCCATTGGCTACATTCTTATTGTTTTTTGTGACAATTTTTTTAGCTTGCATAAAGTATATAGCGGAGCCAACAGAAGTGGGACCATTCCTATGTTCCATCAGTGCTTTATATTTGACAACTTTTTTCTTCTTGCATTGTATTGCTCGTTTTCTAAATTCTCCTTGCATTCTGATTTGATATTAAGGTTCTGCTAAAATGTTGGTACTAATTAGACTTGTGCATTCGTCTTCGGGTGAACATGAAAACGAACAAGAAGAGTCCGTTTTTTTGTTCGTTCCGAAGAAACGTAGAAGAGAATACAGTGCCGGTAAAACGTAGACGAAGACGAAGACGTAGACGAAGTCTACTAATCTCCCCGGTCCCTTCCCCATCTAGCCTACCTTATCTTCACGGCATCGCGGGAGTTGACTGAAGCGGAAATCCGCAGGTTCGCCGTCAGGGGTTACAGGGCAGTGCGAGTGAGCATATTGGTCACCTGCAGGGTCTTCCTCTGGCATTAACCAATTGGTTGATGCCAGCGGAAGACCCTGCAGGTGACCAATAGGCTCACTCGCACGGCCTTTTTAACTCCTGATTTCCGCTCCCGTTAACCCCTGCGATGCCGCGTTGGATAACGGGAGCAGAAATACGTAGGTTAAAGGGCCGTGCAAGCGACCAATAGGCTCACTCGCTCGGCCCCTTACCACTAGTTGATATGCAGAAGAAAAAAAACAACCTGGGACCCTGCTGCAACAGTTAAAAGTCCGTGCCAGCGACCAACAAAGTCGCTGGTACGGACATTTAACTTAGCATAATAACTTATTATAACTTCAGACACAATGCTGCCCTCTATTGGTAAGATACATTGAGTAGCATAATAAGTTATTATGCTACTCAATGTATCTAACCAACAGAGGGCAGCATTCTGTCCGATGATATATTAGCCATATGTGGTAGTGTGCTCCCATGATCCGCTGGTCTCCCAACTGCAACAGTTAAATGTCTGCACTTGCGGACATTAATTCTGTCGAACTTGCAAACTCTTTTTTCTATTTATTTGGGGGGGGGGTTGTATAAAACCATTACACGAAAGGATCATGGGAATATATTTGAATAAATGCAAATGAGCACACTAGCATATATGGCTAATATATGTTCGGACAGAATGCTGCCCTCTGTTGATAAGATACATTAAGTAGCATAATAACTTCGGATTTCAAGCATATGGAACAATGCTACTCAATGTATAACCAATAGAGGTCAGATATATTGAGTAGCATAATATTCTGCCCGAGAATATATTAGCCATATATGGTAGTGTGCTCATTGGTCTCCAGCAGGAGGCCCCCTGCTGGCGACCAATAGAGTTGCTCATACGGACATTTAAACTCCTGACGTGTTAACCCCGTATTAACCCCTTAACCGGAAAAAAATGAAGAAAAAACGAAAAACAAAGAACGTCCATGGGACAGGAACGGGCGAATAATCGCGGAATACGAAGATTTTTTTGCCGAAGACGAGCACGAAGACGAAGAGCCCCCTGGTGCCCAAGTCTAGTACTAATATGAAAAAGTAGCCTTATGAATATAATGTAATTGTGCACTGGAATGAAAAAGTGATCAAAGGATGATGTTTTTGTATTCTTATATGTAATCATTTTAAAGGACAAGATAAACAGAGTCAGAATAAAAGTAACATAATTGATTTCAGAGTACTATAGATAATGTAGGCATACTATGGGTGTGTGGAAATGTCTCAAATTGTTCTGATATATTATGGAAACATCTCATGTAATACAGAATAAACAGTCGTGTGAAAAAGAAAGTATACCCTCTTTGAATTCTATGTTTTTACATATCAGGACAATAACAACCATCTGTTTCTTAGCAGGTCTAGCAAATAGGTTATACAACCTCACATGAACAGCACTTTGCATATTACACCTCATGATCTATTCAACAAAAATAAAGCCTAAATAGATAAGCCATGTGTAAAAAACTAAGTACATCTTATGATTAATTAGCTTGTAGAACCATCTTTAGCAGCAATAACCTGAAGTAATTGTTTTCTGTATGACTTTATCAGTCTCTTACAGCGTTGTGGAAGAATTTAGCACACTCTTCTTTACAACGTTAATTCAATTCATTGAGGTTTGCGGGCATTTGTTTTTACACAGCTGTCTTAAGGTCCTGTCACAGCATTTCAGTTGGTTTAAAGTCTGGACTATGACTAGGTCGTTGATTATTTTCTTTTTCAACCATTCTGTTTGCTGAGGCGCTTGAGATTATACTTATGCTTAGGTATACAGAGGAGTTGGCGTTCTTGGTTGACTCAATGATTGCAAGGTTCCTAGGTCATGGGGCTGAAAAAACAAGCCCAAATCATCACCCCTCCACCACCTTGCTTGGTAGTTGGTATGAGGTGTTTGTGTTCATATACTGTGTTTGGGTTTAACCAAACTGCACAAAACTTTGGCTTTTATAGAGGTGGTCACACTTGATGATGATCAATTTATCAATGGCATTTGATTAGCAGCAGCTATCTGCTATTTAGCATCTTAATTCCTATGGGTTTTGAGTTTTCACACATGGATTCTCCATTTTGGCTTTATTTTTATTGAATAAATCATGACATGGTGTTATATGTCATGTGTTCTTCTTCTGATGTTGTATTTAACTATTTTTTGGACTTGCTAATGAACAGATGATTGTTATTTCCTGATATGTAAAACCATAAAATTCAAAGAGACTGTACTTTCCTTTTCACATGACTGTATCAATACATAACCATTTTACAGAAAGTATGACAAAATATCACAATTATGTAATGCCCATATTCATCAAGGCATTGGTGCTGCCCCACATTCATTCAAGAAACCAGCTGGATTTCTGCTAATTACTTGAATTATGTTTCACCAAAAATGTTCTATTTTTACTCGATAGACCAAATAGATTGGTTGTTATAGCATTACCATGGCATTGTCAACACTACAGGGATTCTCTCTTAAGGTAGAGAGTCCATTGGTGGAACAGAGCTCACAGTACCTTGTGTAATACACAATACCAAGGTGTGATTCCCATGAACATGATATAGTTGCTATAGGCATTAAACCCTTAATGACAAAGCCTGTACATGTACGGGCTCAAAATGCATTGTTTTCAATGGGTTTAGGGACCGCCCATTGTCCTTAAGGGGTTATACAATGGGAAAGAGTTTTTTTGTATTGGAAAAGAACATACTCATAACACAGCACAGGTGGCCAGCATTAGGATCCAGCACAATGGTAAACTAGTGAAGGTTCGGTTTCAAATAATGATAGGTTTACCACCCACTTTATTGTATCTCACATAGATAGATCCTAAACAAACCTTAAACTATAACACCCATAGCCATTATACTGGACCTAAGTTAGAGTGCATAAAAATGTATTCTGTCCTTATAGAACAAAATAAACTTCTTGATCATCTTAACATAGAAATATGAAATGAATTAACTACAGACTTTAAGATTGACCCCTTGTTTTCTGAAATGGAACATCTTCCTAATAAAAATCTTGATAAATATAAAATATCCATTAAGAACTAAAAATAGATCCCATCAGGCCTGGACTGGGACAAAAAATATGCCTGGGCATTTCAGACTGAGCAGCCCATTTTTATGAAAAAACATATATGTACATACATACACATAATAACACAAATAACACAATACCTTAACTTTTCCACTAAATGATTTCAGAGACTTGAATGTTTTGTCCCCTGAAGTCACTACAAATTCAGGAGGGCGTTTTATCTCTGGATAAGTAAAAATGAAATAGTTCCTACTGTAAGTTAAGGAAACAGATAACCAAACACACACACCAGGACAGGCTTTTTCACACCGACACCCAGACACACACACCAGGACAGGCTCTGCCACACCGACACCCAAACACACACCAGGACAGGCTCTGCCACACCGACATCCAAACACACACAAACCAGGACAGGCTCTGCCACATCGACATCCAAACACACACACACCAGGACAGTTAAAAAAAGAAGAAATGGTTCAGCACTCAACTCCCAGGAAGCTGGGAGCTAGCAGGAAAAAAGGGCAAAACAAAAACAGAAAGCATAACAAAAATAGCAACGTTTCGGCCAAACAGGGCCTTTTGAGCTTGACAAAGGCCCTGTTTGGCCAAAACGTTGCTTTTTTGTTTTGCTTTCTTTGAATAAAGTAACCTAAGGATTGGAAGCTGATTGGAGTGCTGGGGTTCTTTTCTGTGTTCGTGCACACACCAGGACAGGGTCTGCCACACCAACACCCAAACACACACCCCAGGACAGGCTCTGCCACACTGACACCCGGACACACACACACTAGGACAGGCTCTGCCACACTGACACCCAGACACACACATCAGGACATGCTCTGCCACACTGACACCCAGACACACACACCAGGGCAGGCTCTGGACAGGCACACCGACACCCAAACACACACACACCAGGACAGGCTCTGTCACACCGACACCAAAACAGACACATACACACAGCAGGACAGGCTCTGTCACACCAACACCCATACACAAACACACACCAGGACAGGCTACACTGACACACACCAAGACAGGCTCTGCCACACCGACACCCACATACACACCAGGACAGGCTCTGCCACACCGACACCCAAACAAACACACACACACACACACAACAGGACAGGCTCTGCCACACTGACACCCAATCACAAACACCAGGACAGGCTTTGCCACACTGACACCCGCACCCGGAGGGTTTCCATGGACGGTTTCACTCAGCCTGCCTGTGGTATCTTTGCCCCCAAAACAGCTTGCCTGTGGTAACTTTGCCACCAAAACAGCCAGCCTGCCCGTTGTGCCCGATGGCTAGTCCGGGCCTGGATCCCATCAAGCTACTGGAGACTCTGGTTCAGAGGAGGATCTAGAATCCCTCTATGAGTTCTTCAGAAAATTGTGTTTCAAGGATCTTAGAGTATTATTTTGCTACAGATAGATTTTTAGATCAACAGGTCCAAACTGCAAACAGAAATCTCTGGAAAATCTCTGGAACATGTGGAGATACAAAAACAGAATGTAACCAGTGATATGGGACTACAACTTACATCTGTATTTGATCCAATTGAGTTGGTATCAGCCATATAAACCCTTTATTACTAAGAAGACTAAGAACACCTAAAATCAGGTCCACCTGGTTGCCACATCGCACAAATGGATTTGATCAAGTTATCCACTGTTTCGCCTGTAAGCACTTGCAGCCAACAGAAATCTTTAAAATATATCACCAATAAAGAATTCTAGATCCAAACTTGGGTATTGTGTATTTAATGACATGTCAGTGCCATAAACATTATGTGGGTAAGACCATAAGACTTCTCAGTAGGAGAACACTTCAACATTTACAACCAATAAGCCGGGTAAACCGATTGCACAATACAATATTGACCTGGGATCTTTGAAATTTGTTGGCATTAAATCAATAATTTGAAACCCTTGTGGATGAGACTGTCATACTCCTACAATTTGAATCCTTCTGAATTTATCCATTAAAAACTATGTTCCCTAATGGATTAAATTCAGGTTCCAATTATATTCCATTTTTTGTTAACATTGAATTCAAATATATACTTGATTATAATTTATAGGGATCATATGTATATAATATCGTGATTTCAGAGTATGATTAACTATTAATTATACTACACATCAATTTCCCTTTTACTTTTTTTTCTTTTAAGAAACGCATTGTTAGTGATTCAGACTAATCCCCAATTAGCATTTGTGGATTGTAGTCCCTGATCACTGAAAAAAGCTAAATTCATAAGTCAATTAAGCAATTTAATGAGATGTGCCGAGTATTATCATTAATTAATCGATTAAACGATAAGTAAATTTTACATGTTCCAGACCACAATAACCGTAATCTAAAATCCAGAAAACACAGCTAAATAAATAAAAGGTGACCCTCCAGCCATCATATGCTTTGGAATTTAGTTTAAACATACAGCCTTCACAAGCACAATGGGTGCTTCTTTTTTTGCTCCGCAGAAAGGGAAGGCATGACATTAAGGCAGGTGTTTCTTAATGTAGGTCACTAACTGTGTAACTATTGGTTATTGCAAAGTCTACTTTTTGTTTTTAAAGAGACGTTTCAATCAATATTAGGAGCTGACACTAGCTGGATAATTAGTAACATACTGTTATCTGTGATTGAGCAACAACATTTACAAAGAGTGTTGCACTATGCCTTCTTTGTGTAAGATAACAATTTAGTTTAATGTATTGCATAATAAGCCAAAACAAAAAGATCATTTCAGTTATTTTATTACTAATTAATAAAAAAAAATCCATTTGTAAAAAAAAAAAGCTTCATCCATCATATTTTTCACATGCTATCGATGATGTTTCTCTTCATTGTGGAATTTGAGGGTAGTATTTTAACTACTTTATGGAAATATACCCTTCCCACTATTTCTGTTTAGTTTGTATACACATTTTTTTCATGGATTTTTGTAACCAAATTCAGCTTTGGGGTTACATTCATAAGTCTCACATATATGGATATTTTATGCCTATTTTATAGTTCCATTACATTTTCATGAATGTGTTTTAGAATTTTTAGTATATATAATAAACCTCAAAGAACATGCAGGGAAAAGCACATACTACTCATACTCTGCCCTTCATGCCTTTATTTTGCCCTGAATGCTGCAGGGTAGCCCTATAGTATTATTAAGACCTGCTTTATCTTGACTTTTTTCCTTTTGACTTTACATGTTTCTCTTCTTTCACAGAAATGTTTTCCATAAAAAATAGAGATGTGTCTGTTTTATGTGGCATTATGTTTCTATGTATGTGAAGAGTAAATACATCTGGCTTGAAACAAAGACTGAGCTGATTTGATGCTTCCAGATATTTTTTTGTAAATCAAAGTTTATTTATGTTTCTAGAAATAAAGAAAGGGAACAAAATAAAAAAGGAATACAAAGGTAACAGTTAAGAAGGGAATGCAAACAGCATACAGTGAACTTCAGCAGGTATATTATGCATACAATCAGAGGGCTGCACCCAGGAGCTATCCAGGGTGCTCCATCCAACTGCGAACAGGCCAATGTGACATTATACCAATACGTAACAGAAAAAAAAGAAAACGGCAGTATCAATAATGTGTGTCCAGTCCTAAGATTTCAAACCTAAGGTTCCCAGGTACCACAGTGTACCTACCCAGAGCAGGTCTGTATGACATATATTTTCTCAAAACCTGGTGGTGATTTGGGCAATAAAAAAGGGGGTGGTTGAGAAAAGAGTGAAATAATAAAAGAGCAGAGAATGGACACTAATATCCCCACCTTAGGAAGGGTGCGACCCCAAGAGGGCCTCGAAATCCCAGAAAGAGACAAATTTAGTCCAGGCAAACCAGGTTGCTTCATAACAACCACTGCTTGTTTTACTCGTTCCTCCTGCAATCTAATATCTAGCCCACTAGCTTTTCAGTGTATTGTAAAGAGGACCTGTAGGTCGATACAGCAGGAGGTGGAGGAACATTTCACCCAGAGTCAAGGGAGCTGGATCATTGACCACCTGAGTAATCAAGGAGTAAACCCCTCCCAGAATGGACACACAAATTTGCAATCCCACCAGAGATTGGGGAAAGCGCCTTCCGATTTTCAGCAGAGTCAGCATCAGCTAGGCTTCAGGGAACATTTTGTGAACCTTGAGAGATGTGCTCCACCAGGAGGTTAATATTTTATAAGCATTCTCCTTGATCATGATAGCCAATGAGCAGGAATGCCCTAGTGTGCACATTTTAGACCAAGCCACATGTGTGATAGATTCCTGTAAGATTTCTTCCTACTTTCCTATAAATCACAGAGGAGTAAGGGTTCCTTCTTTAAAAAAAGACCTTGTCAAGAACAGAAATGCCACCCTGTGAATAAAGCCTCTAAAAGGGAGTCAGCTCCCTAGTTAGTCTGTGTCTATAGAGTATAGTCCTAATCTGGGGCACTTGAGTGAAGCAGAACCACTCTAAGCCTGTGGGGCAGATGCCAGAGACCAGCTGATGTAAAGGAAATACTTCATCTGGAAAGTGATTTGAGAGATCCTGACTGAGGAGGCACCTACAGGAAATCTAGGAAACCCCTCTCCATACTATGAGGATTGCATGAGAGGGTAAGCATAAGTGAGAGATATGAGATCCTTCAACCTTCACTGCCAAACACAAAGTGTTACTCAAAGTAATTGGTGCAGTGGGACCACCCTCCTGACCATCTGAGGTCTAAGCCATAGACAGCTTCACAAGGAGATGGACACTAAATCCCAGTTTACCCAGCAGACTGACCAGAAATTTGTTGATATCTGAATATATATCTGAATATATTCGATATTCATGTTTTAAAATGTATGCTGGGGACTGACCAGGCTGTTGATCCAATATTACACTTATAATACTGTTGTTATTACACATTGTTACTCTTCTAATTAAAATACTTTTCTTCTCTTTCTTGACTAGCATATATTTGCTTGAATGTTGTTAAGAAACATATTAAACTCTGGATTTTGGAACAACATTCTTCTAGAAACATTCTGGAATTGTTAAGGCTAAGTGAGTTTTATAAACAAAATGTGTTTATGGTTCAAATTTTGAAATGTAATTGAATGAAATGACCAATATTACAAATTGGTCTGCATCAACAATTCTCCAAAAAGGCTTAGAGATATACAAGCTGCACTTTTTCTACCTGTTAGATGTTGCATAAGAGTTACCCATTAACAAAAATCAGATAGAAAGATTTCATCATCTATAAATGGTTTACATCCTAAACTAGAAATGCTAATAGTTGTTAGTTAAGGCTTGAACTATTATTATACTCTGCACAAAATATGTGGGGATTGGTCAAAGTAAAATGGATTGAAACAAGAGGGTGACCTTTTCGTTGCTGTAGACCACACAATCTTGAGACATTAGATTTAAGGAAAAGCAAGATTTTTTTAAAGTGTCGATATACAAAATATGTTGCTATACACATTATAGGGGAGGGCAGGCAGCTTCTGGAGGATGAATTACAGCCAACCGAGCCAAAAGGCATCCTGTGTAGTTAAATAGCCAACAGCATGTAGCAATAGCAGAGTTTATCACAGAGACTTGAATAAACTACAGATAACCAACACTGTCTACCTTTTCTAACTGTAAGGGCGAAAAAAAGAAAATCTGAGTAATTTCCAAGAAGAGAATGGATTGCTTTTAACTGAGGAAATTATAAAACCAAACATGGCACTTAACTGTTAAACTTCATTGTGAAAGAAGAAACACTACTTTGTTAAGTTTCTTTTGATTTTAATAATAGAATCACTTCCAAGTCAGGAAGAGATATGTTAACACAAGTTCAATAAACTCTTAGCACCATATGATGTATGGGTCACATACAAATCAATTACAGATCCAATGTCTTCTAAAGTGTATCCTTAGTAATTATTATTTATTAAGGGAGACATTAATCATTGGTATAATATGGTGTGGTGTTGTGTGGTTAGGTCAGCAATTTCGCTCATCTTTTTTCAGACTTTATAACTTTACAATATGCAATGGCACATATTAAAATATCTTGTAACACGTGACCTGTAGAGATCTTTTTTGTTGTTATTGTTAGTTGTCTGAGTTGTCTGCAGTGGCACACAAAATGTAGATAAAAAAATCATAATTTCTTAGGACATGCTTTTTATTTTTGTTATTAGACACAAGGCTATAGTCAGCTTCCTGTAAACTGACTAATGACCGACATGACCCCCCCCCAGCGATTCTCCACTAAACTGCATGGCTGACATGAACCCCCTGAGGATGTTCTGCTGAGTTGGATTCAGACGAATAATGGCCCACGTTTGCATGGTGAAGGTTATGATGGAAATGTGGTTGCACCACTACAGGTTGCTGGGGTGCTGGAGGAACCTTTTGATCAACTGCTTCCTGAGGCTAAAAATACAATGTACATGTAAATACATATTTATATACCAGTATCAGAAGCCGCCAAACAAAATGTGGGGGCCCCTATTGCTCATTTGACAATTATACCTGACTCAACAAGTCCAACCTACACTTTATGTCTTGTCTACAGCACTGACAGACATTCACTCACACCAGAACATAACTCATTGGTTATAACAGACGTTTACAGTACTCATAAGAACAATAAAACACTCAGAGACAAACCCCAACATAAGAACACAACTTACAGGCACACATGAACACAACTTAAAGTGCTCACAGAGACACACAACTTAGAACACACTTGTTTTGCACTTGAGTATTAAAGTATTAAAGTGGATGAATACACATACACTCCAGCCTTAAAAGGGTTAGACACAAACACATACATTGAAGTTCTGTAATGCAGCAAAAGTGAAGGAGTTACACACACACAGATCTCACTGATGTCTGCCATTAAAGAAATTGTACCTGTGGATCATAGATCGTGCACTGCACCAAGTCCTCATTCTCTACCCCCTGGGTTTGGCTATATGAACCAACACAGGCACCATAATGCTGTAAAACAAAAGTCACATAAATGTGAAATTTGGTTACATACTTAACCTATTAACCTGAGGGGTAATAAGATATTTTGTTGGTGTAGTTGTATAAAGATATATCTAGTACATAATAGAAAGACAATCTAAAAATGTGATTATATGTGAATATGCAGTTCCATTTTGAGCACTAGCTCGTTATTCAATTTAGGGGAATTCAGAACTTTAGCTTTGGGAGACATTTAGGTAAATTTGTCTTATTTACTCTAGGGAAGAGGCCTCATCACAAAGTACCAATAAACTTGAGGTCTGTATGAGGCCTTAGCAAGTTATTATTATTATTTATTGTTTTATCTAGTGCCATCAAATTCCGTAGAGCTGTACAATGGGTGGATAGGACATAACAAGTGGTATGTAACAAGATCTGACATATAGAGCAGCTAGAGAGTCCTTGACCCAAGACAAATTATGCCGTAAGAGGACATGTCATAAAATGAGTAGCTTATATGAATTGGCAGTTGAATCTGAAGTCAAGCTGGTCATAAAGTATGTCAGCTCATTTGAATTGAGTCTTAGCCAAAGTGCTTCCTCTCAAAAAGCTAGACCCCTTTGACAGTTTCTGTGTTAACTTGATTGGACTTTATGTGACTATTTAAGTTGCTATGATTTCCATGAAAACTTGCTGCGATTAAGGTTCAGCCAAATCAGTTTGGTTTCAAAATAACTTGAAGATTTATGCATATACTCATACACCAATCAGCCATAACATTATGACCACCTGCCTGATATTGTGCTTGAACTCGTGTTTCTCAAACCATTCCTGAACCATTTTTTGCTTTGTGGAAGGGCACATTATCCTGCTGAAAGAGGTCAATGCCATCAGGAAATACAGTGTCCGTGAAAGGGTGTCTATGATCTACAACAATGCTTAGGTAGGTGGTACGTGTTAATGTAGCATCCACGTGAATGGCAGGACACAAGGTTTCCCAGCAGAACATTGCCCAAAGCATCCCACTGCCTCCGCCGCCTTGCCTTCTTCCCGTAGGGGATCTTGGTGCCATGTGTTCTTCAGGCAAGTGACGCACACACACGCAGCCATCCACGTGATGTAAAAGAAAACGTGATTTATTAGACCAGGCCACCTTCTTCCATTGCTCCATGGTGCAGATCTTATGCTTACGTGCCCATTCTAGGTCCTTTCGGCAGAGGACAGGAGTCAGCATGGGCACCCGACTAGTCTGTGACTACGCAGCCCTATATGCAACAAACTGTCATGCACTGTGTGTTCTCACACAGCTCTATCAGAATCAACTTTTTCAGCAATTTGAGCTACATTACATTACATTTATTTATAAAGCGCCGGCTGATTTTGCAGCGCTGTTATTCATTAGGACAATTTAGAAACACATAACAATAACACATACAATAACAAACTGGTGCAAAGGAGAAGAGGGCCCTGCTCTTGGGACTTACAATCTTACGAGCTACACCAGCTCATCTGTTTTTGACCACACGGTAAGCCTTCGCTCCCCACCTACATCAATGAGCCTTGGCTGCCCATGACTCTGTCACTAGTTTTTACTTACTTGGACTGCTTTTGAAAGGTAAAGACCATTGAAGACCGGGAACACCCCACAAGAGCTGCAGTTTTGGCCCTTGTCAAAATTGATTAGATCCTTACGCTTGCCAATTCTTCCTGCTTCTAACAAATCAACTTTGAGGATGAAATGTTCACTTGCTTCCTAATGTATCCCACCCACCGATACCATTATTCACTTCACATGTCAGTGGTCATAATGTTATGGCTGATCGGTGCATGTTATTTAGTGTGTGTATGTGTGGGCAATAGGATGCTCTCCTCCAATGTATGTGGAATGAACCATTAAGTCCAGGTTACTTACAGAACCAGCTCCAGTCTGGACCACACATACACTCTCACTAGAACTGGCATCTTCCTTTGAGCAGTTACTAGCTGCAACAATAAATTCAACGCTGATCTTGTTGACTGGGGCAGCCTGCATTGAAAAAAAAGATTATCAGGATTTACAATGTTTTCAGATAATGGAGGTTGGATAAAAGAATAATAATGTGGAAGTATCGTTTTGTGAATGCAACATCTCGAATAGTTCTGGAGCAGGAGATGAAAGTGATTTACTTGCTTTTCTCTCATTCTTCTTTATTTATGTAACATAGATACAGACTAAAGTCATTTAAATTAATTTCCTTATTCCCAGAATTTTTGCGGAGGTCAGTGATAACTTACCTGAACCTGTGCGCGACCAATCTCATGAAGGTGATAGAATCCAGTGATATTCCCAGAATTGAATTTTCCTAGTAACACTTCTACAGCATGAATAACCTGTGTGTCATTCATGGGAGCCAGCAAAGAGCAGATGGGGCAGATTTCAAATATATTTTCAGCTGAATCTAAAATAATAAGAGAAATACGTCAAGATGTCAGCAGAACAAACAGCTCGAGGAACTTGTATAGAAAAATTTGCAGCAGTGGCTGCTGGTTGTGTAGCTTCGACTGGGCCCTAAACTACTAAACTTCCTGTTCTCTTTACTTCTACTTTTTCTTCATCTGCTCTAATCTGGAATGTAAAAAGAAGCCTTGGAACAGCATTTAAAGCAATAACACACTGTATATTTTCATAAGGCTGGTATGTACCTACAGTGCCAGTTTGGGAAGAGCGGTCATAGGAGGAAAGTTGAGTGAATATGTTTATGATTTTAAACATATACCTTGCCTTTTGACAGCCTATAAACTGCGCACCCCCCCCCGTCATCTGGACCAAACTTCCCTGACCTAAAAAACACTGGGAATTAGACAGAAGCTCAAGGCTACGATATATATATATATATATATATATATATATATATATATATACACACACACACAAAGCTGTGAAAAGTATTACCAGATTTCTTTTTTTTTTTGCTTTTGTGTCACATTTTAATATAAGACAACATGAGTAAACAAAATGCAGCTTTTTAATGATCATGCCATGTATTAAAGGTAAAGAGTTAATCAAAACCTACACAGCTCATGTGAAAAAGTAATTGCCCACCTAAAGCTAATAGCTGGTTGTGCCACCCTTGGCAGCATTGCAATCATGTCTTTGATAACTGCCAATAAGCCTTTTACATCTCTGTGGAGGAACTTTGTCTCACTCTTTTTGGTGGAATTGTTTTTAATGTTATCAAGCATGAACTGCTTTTTATGGTAATTCCACAGAACATCAAATGGATTTAAGTCGGTACTTTGACTAAGCTCCGAAACCTTAATTTTGTTTCTTTTGAGCCATTCAGAGGTGGACGTGCTCATTGTCCTGCTGCATAACCCAGGTGCGCTTGAGCGCAATTTACTGGTAAAGAGCAGAATTCATGGAATTCATGGTCCTGAAGCAGCAAAGTAGCCCCAGACCATCACATTACCACAACCATGTTTGACTGTTGAAAAGCCTTTGTATTCTTTTTGGTCAGCAGTGGATTTCACCTTGCAACTCTCCCTTGAATGCCTAAATAGTCTTTTTTCTTTTTTAAAATATTTAAGAGAAGGGGGAAGATAAAAGAAAGAAGATGAAAAAGACAATGTAGAAGCGGAAGTGGTCGGCAGAAGCAGAAGTGGTTGGTTGGCAAAAAAGGTAGGGAAACATTTAGAGAGTGTGAGAGAGAGTGAATGAGAATGAGAGTCGGTGAGTGAATTTTGGCTACTTGGGTTCTCTGGTTGTCTTTGTCTCATATCAAAATTAGGTCGAAGATTTGAAACATTTAAGTGTGTCAAACATCCAAAAATAGAAGAAATACTTTTTCTCAGCACTGTGCATTGGATATTTATAGATATGTCTACTGTAGGGTAATTTTTGTCACCTCAAAAGTAAAAAAGGATCAGTTCTACCAGCTGTTTACATAGCATATACTAAATTTATTTTTTTTCACCAAAGAAACATATCATGCCAGAATACTCAACTTTCTATTCTTTATTGTGATATTTCCATGAATATTGTATGTATGTGAAACATACCTGGTTCAGATTTGCACCTTACTCCAATCACAGTAAAGTTGCCATTTTCCTTCTTTAGTTTAACATCACAATCACCTTTTACTCTCTGAAATGGCAAAGATTGGTCTTAATCATTTTATGATAAAATTTAACTATGATGCTATAATAATTGTAAACTATATTCTTTATTTCTTGGAAATGTATATGCTAGCAGTTCTATGACTGAATAAAAGTGCCTTCACACACCATACTATACATTCCTAAAGAAAATATCTGGGTCATACACTCTAAGAGTGAAGAATTCACTATGATCTGAACACATGGCTGGTTCCGGCTAGCACATATTTTACTAGGTTATACTGGAGATCCCTTTTTGCTGAGAATAGCCCTTAGATTCACAGACTCGCTTGAGAGCATTATTTTAAAGAAAATGCAAACACACTGTGCACAATATCTTGTAGACCATTCTGTCCATTAATAATGTAATGATTCTCAAGGTTCGTTCATTTGAAAAAGCCCCAGTATGCCTAATGTCTTAATAATAATATAATAAACCAAATATATCATACAGTTATCAATTAAAGATCCACCGATATATTGGAGTACTTTGGCGTAGTGGTGGGTGAAGTATGCATGACCATAATATGTGACGGAATCTCCAATATATCGGTGGGTCCTAACACTAAACCCTCCCTACCAAATTACTAATAAACAAACTAAACATTGAATCTAAACACATAACCAAGGACATACCTTTAGACTGCTGACTAAGAAAAACATAACAAAGGGGTGGGGCACAAATTGTAAAGGAAACAGAAGCTGAAGCAAAGAGCAGAACTGAAACAAAGTATCAGAAGGAAATGGCAGCGTTCAGGGAAATCCAGGACTGGATTACAACGAGACAGGGGAAACCAGAGAGACGCAGCTCCGCAGCCTGGATGGGGCATGACAGAACCGAGCAGAATTTACTGCAAACATACATGATTTACAACTGGCCTCACAGCACAGCGCTCTACAGGTGTAGGGCTAACAGAAGGGCATGTTGTTTCCAGAAGATCAATCTCTAAAGAGAAGATTTCTTGACCTGGGCCCTATAAAAAAAAAAAAAAAAAAAGAGAGAGAGACATTGAATAAGACATTATAGACTCATCACCTGCATCAGTACTCTCCCACACAGACATAAATACATTGTGTTTCTCTCACACACGCACACACACACACATGTATATCATGGCAAAAAGTATAGTAATCCACTAGTAAAGTACCTAGAAAGCTTACAAGGAAAAAATGGTGTTACTATTACAGGATGATGTTCACATTTTGTAAACAGGTGTGTTCTAATCTTGCAGTATATTCAGGATTTTATAATTTGATACGTGGCACCAAATGAATCCTACCTGGGGATACACGTTTATTTTTTCTATCCGGTCTAAAGCATACTTGTATCCATGGACATGATTCCGATTAATGTTTTCCAGAGCTACCGATGCCGCCTCGTGAGCTTCTGGATCATCAAGGTTGACGATTCTACCAACAGGTTGCAGAGACACCACAAAGGCAGAGCAAATGAGCAACTGGGCCAAAAAAGAAGATACCCACAGAAGCATTGTGTGTGGCGTAGTTTGAGACTCCCTGATGAATGTCTAGGAATGGAGATTGTCACAGTATGGCACAGTCCTTATATATACATTTATAAACTCCTAAAAATAAATTGTGAATCATGCCATGCAAAATATTTATTCTGGCTAATTCATTCTGTAAACAATGGGGAGATAAATAAACACTTAGGAAATCAGTCTGCCTAGTTAATATTTTGCTAATACGTTGTATTTGTAACACTGAATCTCTCTAAGGATGGTACGGAAATCTAAAGACTCAAGATCTCATGCGAATTAGTAAATACTTCTTCAATTTAACTTTGTATTAGTTATTCATTTTTGCAACATGCTTTGTAAAGAGGTTTGTAGGGAAATGACTGTTTAAAAAGTGGTAAAATAACATTTGGTGATATAGCCTAGGTTGTCTGCTTCTTAGAAATATACATTTTCATGGGGTAGTTATGGACAGTGAGTGCGATAAGAAGCATAAAATTCCAATATAATGAATTTGAAAAAAATACTCTTTACATATCATGAAGCAGACCTTCTAATATTTGGCAGCAAAGGCTAGGATTGATAAAAAGAGGAGAAACTGACAAAAAGCCTCTTGGAACTTGGAACACTGCAGTAATGAGATTAGTGTACAACCTCATAGTAGATGTACAGACAATAGCTTCAATATTTTAGGCCAAACTTTGTTTTACCCAAGGGCTGTATAGCGTCACTGGATTTGGTCCATTGTCCAGCCGGACAATATTTAATTGGACGGATCTTCTGGTGGCCTTCCATGATAAAAGATTAAACGATATGTCAATGACAGTCAAGTGTGTGTCCACAACAAGGTACCTCAGCAACAACAGTTACGCTAGTTACACCCACTGCCTGTACCCAAGCGACCTTGGTCACAACTCGTTATGGACTTTATTGTTGACTTTACCAGAATATAATAAAAAGACAAGTAGTGCAAAACAAATATGAGAAGCTCGACCAAGAATGGACAGCTGCATCATGGCCTGTTGTATTGGGATCATCTCAGGTTTTAGTTCTTGTGCTATTGCAGAGGAAAAATATCCATCATCATATCATCATCCTGCCCAAAGAGCAGTCCAGAACCGAAATGTGAGGCAAATATTCCCTGCACAAGGAAGCCAGATGTACATTTGTGGCAAGAATAGGGGGCTTATGAGGACCCCCAATTTATGAACAATATTAACAATTTAAACATTGGCACCAATACATACCAACTGCCACAAATGTAACCAAATAACCAATGTAAGGGTTTAGAAAGACATCCCTACACCACCCAGGTTCTGAGCCACGGGCCAGCTCGATATCTAACAGACTAACTTGAACCAAGTCAAATTAGTTATACCAAACCAAAACCCACTGTACCAACGGACTTTTACCAAACTATCCCTGCCGCTGTGACAAAATGGGGAAAAACACCACCGAAAAAACTACCAAAAAAAAAGGGAGGATGGGTGGGACAACCCAGGTCTGGAAAAACACTTTCCACAAAATTTAGGAGTGACAATGTAGGTGTTTTGAAATCTGGAGATTGTAAGTTAATTAGTGAAAGTTAATCAGGAAAAGGCAGCAATACTAAATGTCTTTTTTTCATCTGTTCATCATTGGCAATTCAACACTAAAGAAACCTTACATCAATTGTGGGAATGGCTGACTCAAGATAAAGTTTTTAACCCCTTCAATCCCAGGGGTTTTTGGTACAGCGATGATTCTCTTTTCCTGTGAATAGTGTACCCATGTAAACTATATATTGTTTTTTCAAGGAGAGATAGAGCTTTCTTTTGATACCATAGTTGGATGATTAGCTGAAAATTTAAAATGAGAAATTTAGTAAAAACTAGTGAAAATTAGAAAAAAACACCTAATTTTTTTTACATTTTCCCTCTGAATCCTCTGAGTTTATCAATTCAGGTGTCCTGATTTCAGAAATACCTAATTTATATAGATTTTCCATACTTTCCCAGCACCAGAAAACATAATATAAGGTGTACATTTTTTGTAGAATTTTTATGCTTATTGCTCAACGGGTTTGGGGGTTGGGAACGGGGGCAGGAGGGTTATACTGGGTAGATGTTATGCTAGGGCGATGGGATGTAAGGTTTTTAAATTTTTTTTATTATTATTATCTTTTTTATATATATATTTTTTATTTTTTTATTTATTTATTTTTTATTTTTATACATGAACATGTTATTAATACCAGTGATGTCACAATCATTTATATTATTATTTTTGTTAACAAAAAAAACAGTTTTCTTGCAATATCAAGACAAGTACCATGTCCCTATATATATGTTGAGTAGATTTTCATTTGTTTTAATTTAAAATAAAGGTATCCATTGTGATAAATTGCTACATCACAGGCAGTGTTGGAACTACCGGGGTCGCAGGGGTCACAAATGTGACCGGGCCCTGGAGTTCAGCCAGCCAGGGGAGCCCAAGGGGCGCCGAGCAGTCGTTTTCAGCAACCGCTCTGCGCCCTTCTGTCTCCTCTGTCACCGCCTGCCTCAGCGCTGCCCCGACTGCATTGGTGAGAGCGTGAGGAGTATGACGTCATATGCCGGCGCTCAGCAGTGAAGCCGTGCACACCGCGGCAGAGCAGCGAGACAGAGGCCTTGCGCCCCCACCACAGGACTGCACGGTAAATGACCTACAAAGGGGGGTAGAGAGAGGGTAGATAGTGAGAAGGGGGGTTAGGGAGAGGGTAGATAGTGAGAAGGGGGTCAGGGAGGGGGTAGATAGTGAGAATGGGAGTAGGGAGAGGGTAGATAGTGAGAATGGGGGGTAGGGAGAGGGTAGATAGTGAGAAAGGAGGGAGAGGGGGTAGATAGCCTGAGAAGGGGGGTAGAAAGTGTGTGAAGGGGGTAGATTGGGTTGGGGGTGGAGGTGGGGGTGAGCCTTAACAGATTCTCGCACCGGGGCCCTGAGGCTTCTAGTTATGCCCCTGATCACAGGTTTTGATCTCCTGTTTTTCCATCATGTTGAAAGAGTTTATAGCTTATGTTAAAAATAATAATGTATTGCAGGAGACCTTTAATACAACCAATAAAACTGTAAGTTGCAACTTGTAATTGCAAACATTACAATGAAACCTATGACCTTCAACAAAAAGGCATTGCCACTGCAATAACTGGTACATTCTGAGAATTTTATAAATTATTAAACACATTTCTGCTCAGCCCAAGTGGACTAGGCTTTTGTAACCCTGAAACATCAGGGTTATCTCAGTGTATGTAAACTGTCGGATATTTTGATGTATATATTGAATGTTACCATGAAATGTGGGATATTATATAATTTTGGCAAATATTTTATTACAATACAAAATATGAAACAATTGTATATTTG
Source organism: Spea bombifrons (assembly GCF_027358695.1). NCBI lineage: Eukaryota > Metazoa > Chordata > Amphibia > Anura > Pelobatidae > Spea > Spea bombifrons. The sequence continues at coordinate 86,280,415 of NC_071089.1, read as the reverse complement.
ACTACCCAAAGAGCATCAAATCACACTGTAATTCTTCATAAGGTGAATTAATAAAGAAGGAAAATATTTAAAGGGACACTACAGCCATCCTATTTACACGATGCATACGACTGGTGTGTGTTCACTTTATTTTTTTTGCAAATGGATGGGGGGATTCTGCAGATTCTGAGACTCCTTCCTTACTCTGGGGAATTGATTCTTCTTTTTTCTGATATTGGGAGGTTCAGTCATGGAGCTGGATGTGTCGGTCTGCCAGTGCCTGCTCTGCACCTCATTGTTCTTCCTTACTCTGGGATTCGCTTGTTTTTTGTTTTTTTTCTCTGTGCAACCTGAATGGCAGCTCTTTTTTCTAATATTGGAGGGGTTCAGTCTTTCCTAACTCTGAGGGAACAATTCTTTAAATAGTTTTCTCATTTTTGGGAAAAATTCAGTGGCCTGTACCCTGGAGCTGGATGTGTCTTCCCAGTGCCCTGGAAGCTGGGAAGTAGTAGTGTCTTTCAAGTGGCATACTAGTACCGCTGTTGCTTCTTTATCACCTTTCTTACACCGAGGAATAAATTCATCAAAATGGTCTACCTTTATGTCCCATAGCATGTGCTTGATATGTCTATCTATTGGTGCATTGCTACTGTTGCTGGTTGTGGTGGTGTTATGGTCTAGCTGCTTTTCTGCTGCATTGCTGGAGGCTATACAGCCTGGCTGGGTTGCCATGGCTACACTCCTGTCACTCCTGTGACTCAGCCCATTGTCCAGCCCACAGCCAGCCCCTTTTGGCTATTTAAGCAGCTAAACTTCACTTCCTCCTTGCCCTTGTGTTGTTTCCGGCTGCAAGTGCTATTGCTGTGTTCCTGTGTTCCTGTGTTCCTGAATTCCTGTGTATGACCTGGCTTTCTCTGACGTCCATCCCGGCTCCTGATTCCTGGCTTGTTCCTGACTTCGCTGATCTCTGTATTCCTGACCCCGGCTTGTCTGAGTATCTGTCTTGGTTCCTGACCCCGGCTTGTCTTTTGGTGTATGCTTTTGGATCACGATTTGGCTTTGTTCACTATTGTCTTTACAATAAAGGTGATTGCATTTTACGTTTTGTGTCCGTCTGGTTCCTGGTCCCTAACAGGTGGTCCTGCAATGCAAAATCGAGTCTGGATCTCTTCCTAAACCTTGAGATGCTGCTGTAAATCCAGAAGGTGCCAATGACCCCCTTTTTGAAATGCACTCCCAGATTTTAATTCCGAATCATAAAAGGCCTACCAAATTTTTCTGTACTGAATGGTCAGAAACACAAACTTATTTGTCCGAAAATGAACGGGACGGAAGCGAAATGAAAATTTCTTCCTAATCCATTTTGCTTGCCATGCATAAGTCTAGCATGCAGAAGTAATTGGTGATATAGAAGCTGGATTGAATAGGAAAGTTCTAGACCAACATCACATAGCAGGTAAATTTAATCTGGGGTGGTGGGATAAATAAGACTGAAATATTGCTTGTGTCACCCACACTGATTCTACTTCCAAAACGCTACCTGTCTAAAGGAGATCAAAATGGCTAAACTAGAAAATGAGGAACTTATTGCCAAGGAAAGTAAAACCAATCCCAAGACATTTTTTAACTATGTAAATGGAAAAAAGTTAAAGGTAGAGAATGTCCTTTATTATCTGAAACTGGAAATTTGGTTAGTGAGGACAGAGAGAAAGCCGACATCTTAAATGCTTTTTTTTTCTTCTGTTTATACCAAGGAAGAGCCAATGACGGAGCCCCTGATGGCTAATTTTAAGGAACCGTTGCAGAAACATGGTATACACCAAAGGGTACTGAAGGAGTTAAGCCTAACTCTGGCCCAACCATTATTACTAATCTTTAGGGATTCTTTCGGCTCGGGCATAGTTCCATTAGATTGGCGCAAGGCAGATGTTGTGCCCATATTTAAAAAAGGATCAAAATCTCAACCGGGCAATTACAGGCCTGTAATCTTAACTTCGGTAGTGGGGAAATTATTTGAAGGGTTGCTAAAGGTATACATTCAAGATCATATCTTGATCCATAATCCAATCAGTAAAAGTCAACATGGATTTGTGAAAGACCGGTCTTGTCAAACCAACCTATTAGCATTCTATGAAGACCTGGGGTTGGCTGTAGATGTGATTTATCTGGATTTTGCTAAGGTGTTTGATACGGTCCTACATAAAAGGCTACTCTATAAATTAACAGAAATAGGCTTAGGGGCAAATGTCTGTGTGCGGATCAGAAATGGGCAGAGGGTTGTTGTGAATGGATGTTTCTCAGCCTGTACGCAGGTATTAAGTGGAGTGCCTCAGGGGTCTGTCCTCGGTCCTCTTTTTAATTTATTTATAAATGATCTCCCAAGCTGCATTGAGAGCCATGTCACAGTTTTTGCCGATGACACAAAATTAGGCCGGGAAATTCAGACTAATCTTGATGTTTCTTCTTTGCAGTAAGATTTAGACAGAGTTGGGGACTGGGCGTGCAAGTGGCAGATGAGGTTCAATATAGAGAAATGCAAAGTTATGCATTATGGTAAAAATAATAAAAATGCAACCTATTCTTTAAATGGAATATCCTTGGGGGAAACTACCAATGAGAAGGACTTAGGACAACAGACTTGATTTTAGGTTGACAACAGACTTGACAACAGTGCGCAATGCCAGCAAGCAGCTGCGAGGGCCAATAAGGTTTTGGCATGCATAAAAAGAGGTATTGATTCAAGGGAGGAGGATATCACCTTGCCTCTTTACAGGTCATTGGTAAGACCTCACCTTGAATACGCGGTACAATTCCGGGCACCGGTCCTTAAAAAGGACATTATGGAACTAGAAAAAGTGCAAAGGAGGGCTACGAAATGAATAAGGGGATTGGGAGATACTAGTTATGAAGAGAGACTAAAAAAGTTAAAATTATATACGCTAGAAAAACGGCGTCTCAGAGGGGATATGATAACATAATATAAATATATACAGGGCCAATATAAAGAGCTCTTCAGTGACCTGTTCATTAACAGAAATATACAAAGAACAAGAGGTCACCCTCTGAGACTGGAAGAGCGCAGGTTTCATAGACGACAAAGGAAGGGATTCTTCACAGTGAGGACAATAAAATGGAGTTCACTTCCAAGAGAGGTGGTCTTATCCAATACATTAGATGCCTTCAAAAGGGGCCTCAATATTTTCTTAGAAAGGCATGACATACAGGGATATAAATAGAATAAGATTAATATTTTAGAGCTTCTTGATCCAAGGAGAAATCCGATTGCCTCTTGGAGTCTGGAAGGAATATTTTTCCCCCGATGGCAGACTTAGAAGTAGCTTAATTAGGGTTTTTTTGCCTTCTTTTGGATCAAGAGTAGGAAGGTTAGGTAGAAGGGTTGAACTTGATGGACTTAGGTCTTTTTTTTCAACCTTATGAACTATGTAACTATGTAATTAGTCCAATGCAAACCCCAGAATCTCCAATTGAAATCAAAGACATTTTCAGTTACGTATCGTTAATTTTTAAATGTGTAAAGATCATTGTTGAATAGACACTCTTTAAATTATCATTCCCCCCGTCCTTGCAAATGCCTGGAAAGATTCTGCATTGTCCTTCTTATGTATTTATCTCATATCCTGCTCCAAGCTCTTAGGCTTGCAGGAGCATATATAGCATATTCACTGCCAGCAAGCTTCAGCTCATGCAAGCTCATTCCAGGGGGTCAAATGGCTACCAGCGCATGCACAGAAAGCTCTCCCAGTGATTTTAAAGGGAGTCCTTTTACAGTTGCTTTATTGCATTATAGAGTTTATCTTAGGACACGGCTTCTCTGAATAATATGTACAGACAGTGGTGTTACAAAATCCTAAAGGAGATTTAGGGGCTAATCACAGGGCCAACTGTCTATTCATGTATGGCCTTGTTCAAAATTCTCTTACACTCAATGTAAATAGATAGGAAAATATGTTATCACTAAATGAACCTGAGCCAACTGTAACAGCAACAAAAATATAAGTTGTTCTACTGGAATTCAGGGAAATCAAGGAAACATAGGTTAGCACGGTCAGTGTCAGGAGTAGGTAAAACGTTACAATCCCAAATGCATGAAGTAGTTTAAAAGGATTAATGATTTAACTATACATTATAGAGGGCCAGGCAAAATCTTCTTGCAGCAGATGATCACCGGGTGGGACATTCAAAATGTATAGTTACCATCTGTGGTTTTAGTCTCCTTTCAACTCCCATTTTAATGAACCTCATTAGTTGACCTTGAGTGAATTAAGGCAAATTAGGCATATTCTACCAAATGTGGTTCTGCCCATTCACTGGACTTGCTCTTGAGCTAAATGTTGCCAACCATCCTTTGCCAATGGCTGTGCATGGATGTACGGCACTGCACGTTTGGTATAACAGTGGCCTGCTTGTAGAGAGAATGAGTGGTCTTTCTGAGGGACATGTCCCTTTACTTGCATTCTGATGGCATTTTCTGCATCATTAGATGATAACACTTTCAGTTTAGCTATTGGTGCATTGATGTTTAACATCAGCTTTATGGTATTATTCACATATCCAAGGTTGGTCCTTCATATGCCAGACAAATACAACATTTCTACTCTATCTAGATATTAAACTTCAAGGGAAGGCAGAGAACATGCAGCAGGCCTACAGTTCTTCCAGACAATACTAGAATTTTCACAGGGGGCTAGTTTAAATTGCATTCAAACAATAGTAGCAAGTCATATGGATCTATAACTCCCAGCATGTTTGGATTTTTTTTTTGTGGATTTAAAATTCTATTTTAACCCATTCAACACCAAGACAACTACGGACCCCAAAGACTAATCCTCCTGTACCAGTGTTTCTGGCTGCACCAAAAGTAATAGCCATTGCCTTCTGGGTATGGTGCCTCAAGGTGTCATAGAGATAAATTGAAAATAAACAAGCAAAATCCCAAACAGGCATTTGGGTGTATTACCTGTAATCAATATAAAGCAGTGAGAGGGACCATCCGTGCTAGTAGAACTTCACTTTTATTACTGAATTCAAAATTAAAAACTGAAAGTAGATTCCTCCACGACACAGGACTGGTAACTATTAATGTCCAACAATATGGATGAAATGCAGCAGTGCGGATTTTGTTTTTTTGTTTTGTCCTGTGTAGTGGTAACAGGTAATACACATATATGCCTATTTGGGATAAGTATGTAGCAGTGTTTTTTCTTTGTTATTGATTGATATGGAAGATGAAATTAATAATAATAATAATAATAATAATACACTCCGCTGCATACCGATTAATTTGTAGCTGTAATAAGAGAAGATGGAATATATTATGTATACCAGGGTGAACAATACTTTTTATATTAACACAGAACTGGTCTGGTTCACAAATATTTTCTATAATATAAGATTCTGATTTAAAAGGGTTCCTGTGGGTTCTGCATTGAGGTTGTATAGCCATCTGAAACATTAAAGTTAGGTTTAGTCATTGCAGTTAGATGTATATCACAGAATGTTAGCTGTCCAACATTGTATTTAGGTGTAATATCACAGGTAAATACACATCCAATCAGGAAGTCGTTATACAAAATAAAAAAACAGGAAGTGGGATGTAAGTAGATTTAAGTGCAAATATCAGGTTGACCTGAAATTCTTTACGTTATCTTTACCGGACTGCTGTTTACATGTAAGTACAAGGTAGCTTTGCAGTCCTTCAACCTTTATGACCAGGAGTCACTTTTGTAAAAACACTCAATTGCAACAGCATGAAAGTTGAAGACCTGTGTTAAAGATACACAATGTATCTGACCATCAAACCACACAGTATCTTCGTAACTCATGCACTCTACATACAGACCATCCAATGACCTTTTTATTGAATGTACAATGTTACATTTTATTAATGGAACTGTGCCTCCCATAAACATTAAGGTGACTGTGTGTTTAAGTATTTTAGTAATGCTGTATATTAACCCCTTAAGGACAATGGGCGGTCCCTAAACCCATTGAAAACAATGCATTAAGGGGTTAATGAAAACTTTTAAAATTATGTTCTCTAAAATGCCCAAACTCATACATACCATTCACCATATGACACAGCAAACAGGCAGGTAGACTGGAGAAACAAAATTAACATGAGCCTAATGTCTCGTTTGTAAGCAAAACAAATATATAATATATAGCTGTAGTGTTTTTGAACCAGAGTAGTTTAAATATCAGAAACTATTGTTTATTTTGTCTTATATGTGCCTCTGCATAGTGCTTTCTATAGTTCCTTCTTATACTTTCTCTGATGCAAGCTCATCCAATCTATATTACTGGCCCTTAAGCAGGTTGGTTCAGCATGGAACCCGAAAAATTCATAATTACTCAACACTGGCTCAAATACACCTGCACTCCTACAGTGTTATAAACTATTTTTCCAACTTCCATATTATATTATGCCCATCCGTAGTACCATTAATAAAGATTTCCCCTCCCTGCGTGCACTGAAATGTCATTTTTTTCTTAGAGTTAACGGGTATTGGGTATAAGTGACTAGTGGCAAAATGAGTTTTCAAATTGTTTCTCACATGTGATACTGATAAACAATGAGACATGTATGGTTTTGTATGACTAGGGTGCCCTCAGCTGTCCAAAAAAAAAAAAAAGAACTCAAATGCAAGAACATGAAGTACCGTGTTTTAAATAGTAAACTGAATAATTGTTTATAGATCTATATAATGCTTACATATTTCACAATGGGTTAAAATGACATCACAAGTAATACATCACATAACTATGGTGACTTTTATTGGCAACTTCTGCAGAGAGAATTATAACAATTCCGCCAAGAAGGGTGAGCCAATATTCATCCACAGCGATGTAAAAGACTCACTGCCAGATATCGCAAACATTGGATTACCAAGGGTGACTAGTTTTTAGCTTAAGGGGGCAATTACTTTTTTTACATGAGTGATATAGATTTTGATATACTCTTTACCTTCAATAAATTAAATGATCTTTTAAAAGCTGCATTTTGTAGTTACCCACGTTGGCGTTTTATATTAAAACTAGTTGGATGATCTGAGACATTTAAATGTGACAAATAAGCAAAAATAGAAAAAAATGGGAAGAGTCAAAAATACTTTTTCACAGCAGTGTACATAATAATCTCATATACAAATAACCTTAATAAAGCCCTATAATATGTATTTTTGAATACATGCAAGCAGATACAGTAAATAGCCTAGCACAGGGCAAAAGCCCCAACCCCTTTTACACATGCAATGAAAGTCGTCACAAACTAATGACATGATCATGCGTGCGGCCTCCATCAGCCTTTCTAACACAATACTGGCTGGGTATGATGCATCCTGTAAACGCATTAATCCTTTCATGGGGTTGATATGCACATAAGTGCCTCATACTGGACATTGACCTCCTATTAGAACCACAACCAACGCATACTGGATGGCCAAAGAATAGCTAATTTTAGGACTTATAATAAGTAAAAGAGCTCTTACACAATGGACGTCTTCTCACATTTAGAGACCAGGGCAGGAGGAGGTTTGGTAACATGGGGGTCACTGTCTGACATTACAAGACCAGGGCTGACAAAATACCAGTAGGCATGTAAAGGAGCCCACAATTAGCGATGCTGAATAGGTGGGTACACGCTGTTCCACTATTTTCCTTTTAGGTTATTGGGTGCATTATATGCAAGTACCACTAGAGGGCAGCAAACATGAGCGAGCGGCACATAGGATTTGTAAACATGGTTGTCTGTACAGGCAAAAGCACAGGGCTGACCTCCCCTTCCTACTGTAGACAAACATGGGTTATGATTAGCCCCCTCCTGTGAGGTAAGCACTTTGTCAGTGTAACATATGTGCCCCACAGATTATAAATAGATGGTAAAGGACTATTTACCTGACTGGTTTTCATGATTTGCCTTCTACTGCTGGGGACCACCTCCCCCACAACTTAACTCCCATTGTGTTGCCATCTAAGCAGGGCCGGACTGGGACTGAAAAGCAGCCCTGGAAACATTTGGAGACCAGACCCATATAGTTTATCTCACGGTCGAGCTCTTATACGCACACGCGCTCCTTATAGATTCCCAAGTCACAGTATTTGTGACTATAAAACATCCTTTTTTATCACGTTATTTGTATTAAAAAGCAAAAGTGTTAAAAGGCCCTAATAAATGAAATACATCGGACAAAATGGAATCAAAACAATTGCTACTGCAAACATTTTCAGATGAAAAAGTTCAATTTTATTCAGTGGAACATTATTCTTCACGATATTCTTCACGATATTATTAATTAATGTAAACTATTTTTTCATATTCAATAAAAGCTATGATTGAGACATTTTTTGTTTTTATTTCCTTTTATTTGCCAACTCTGGTGAGAGGTTCACTATGTAACTGAGCGCGGACCCTCTGTAATAAAAGCAACATGATACATTCAGCACTTCAAGTGCCACTTGTGCTGTTAATATGTATATATTTATATTGCCATGGGAAAGTATATTTCATTGATAAAAATCAGGTGAACTTCAGTAGGCAATTTTCTAAAGCTATTACATTTTACAGAATACGTTAATGTCTGATATTTATTTAAATAGTTAACCGTTACCACATTTTATGTTTAATATGCATGCCTCTTCTAATACTCATTTTGCACGATCAGTGTATCTTGGAACCATATCATGAATGGCTAGAGATCTCGGGAGAAATAGTGGAAACGGTGTATTCTGTAGCATTATTACAGTGAGAGGAGAATATAAATTCAACAATAAAATCAATCGAAAGATATAATATATTAACTCTCTTCTCACATCTCCTAATCGCTACTGCAATAGGACTGTATTTATGTCCCTGGAGCAGGCCTCTCCTTACCTTCTGTCCGTTTTTTTCCCCGTCCAAATAAATGACGCAATTCTGTTTATACACGCCATGCGCTTAACACACTACGGGAGAGAAGTTTATTATAAAGGATGGGGAATGTTAGAACAAGAGGTCATAATCTAACACAAGAGGGTCAGAGGTTTAGATGTAATGTAAGAAAGCTTTACTGAGAGGGTGGTAGATAAATGGAACAGCCTCCCATCAGATGTGAATTTAAACCACAACAAATTATATTAGAAACTACCTTCAACTGGCAGCCCTCAGTATAAATAAAATAAAAATCACTCTTGCTTTCATGCTGCTGCACATTATTGCATTCAGTATTGTATTTAAAAAAATCATGGCACTTCCCCTTTCATTTTACGTGTAAATATGTTGTATCCCTGGTTGCCATGGTTTCTATTTACTAGCCTTCTAGGTTCGTTGAAGATCACATAAGACCAGTTTTAATAAATATTGATTTTAGGCAGGGTGTGACTGGGGATAATAAGGGGGCCTTGGCCACACACTGAAGCACCCAATGTGACATTAGGTGGCCCCGGAGCATTAGCCCGGGCTGCAAATGGCCAGTCTGGGCCTGATATTAGGGTTTATGATCATACGTGAGAACTTCATGAGCAGACTCTCTGCTCTCTGAGGAATCTCTGAATATTAACTGCAAGTCCATCAGGTCAGAGATTGTATTTATCTGCTAATGGTGGTGACCACAGTGGTTTCAGTAATGGTTCCCATGAAAGCCATTATTGGTCTAGATTACAAAAAATCGAGGGGTCTTAACTCTGGTACACCAAGTGTGAAAAATGATTAACAGTGACAGATGTTTAACTATGCATTATAAAGGGTCGACCCCTGGGAACTTCCTCTGTGTTAGGAGCTTGGCTAGACCTTTGTAAAGTGTGGCCCCAGTGCCCAACGGAGCTGCCACCCCAAAGGAGATTTGTGATCTCCTTTCACTGCGCGTCTGCCAGTCAGTGCTGCGCTGGATATGATGTCATATAAAGTGCGGCGCTAACCGGCAGGTATTCAGCGCAAGACCGCAGACTGCCAGACTCACAGGCCGAGGACAGGGAGGGGAGAAATACGTTTGTATGATTATGAAGAGGGGTGTGCTAAGGGAAGGGTATGAAGATGATGGGGAAATAATGCTGGGTGGGTATGGAGATGATGATAAGTTATGTTAGGGGCATGAAGATGGAGGGGGGTGATTGTAGGGAATTAAAATTGTGGTGGTTGGGGATACTGATTGCAGTAAGGGCCATGAATGAATTATGATGTGGGGGGCGTATGATGATGGTCATTTACACATACATACACACCCACTCTAACGCCAAACACTTACCCACAAACACACACTCTTACAACATACACTTACACGTATATACACACACTCTACCACCATACAATAACATTCATATACATACACCACTCTAATGCCCTACACATAAGTACATATGTTGATGGACATCGGGGGGACCTTCCTTGATATTTTATTTAATGGATCAACAAACTGAACCAAGAAGTTCAAACCTAGAATAGAATAAAAATCACATAGCACATATACAATAAGACAAGATAAATAGACATACAGATAAAAAAAACACTTCCAGCCACCAGGAAATTAGGAGTAGTATAAGAGTCAACAATAAAAAAAAAAATCACCATAATTAATAGCGTAAGTCATTAATCGCCTCTATTTTACCTATCCTCTTTTCCCATATTTTAGCACTAGAAGGATCTATGGAGTTATATTTGGCAATACCACATTCCATTTTTTGAATAGAATAAAATCTTAATTAAACACATAACCTCATAGATTGCAATTACATTTGTATTATATTTTGTATTATAATTTGTGTATTTGTATTATATGTAGCCTGACAATATCAGGTTTGGGTTTGCACAAGCGGTCAGTGCGCACAAACATTTGTAACAGGAAAAAAGTTAGAAACATTGTGCAGAGCGTTCCCCCCAACATTTCAAATGGCCAAAGAGGTCACACAGTTGTTTTAGGAGGTGCGTTAGAGTTGTGGCTTTGAAAGACTGTGACTTTGTAACCATTAGAAATTGAAGAAACCGAGTAAAGTGTCTAGAGGAATATATTTAATTTACATACCGGCGAAATCCTCTAATCCATGTTTTATATGAACAAATGGAGTGGGATATTTTAAGAAAGCGATCTAAACATAATGCAGGCAGGCAGGGGTTATACGGAATAAAGTACGGGTCACGTTAGAATCTCTAACCTCATCTCTTCATTCGGGGCGCACATCATTCTCGCACAGTGGTTAAAATGGTAATACCATGTGCAGAGCAGGCTCCGCCTTCTGTCATTTCAGCCAATCGGGTGTCCTAAACCGTAAAGATCACGTGGTGCATTCCGGCTGGGCATCTGCACGGTGTTGCTTGTTTGTCCCTTGTGGCGTCCCGTACTGTGGGTGTCGGACTATTTTCTTAGTGAGGAAGACAGCGGAATTGGGGCGATGTGCTGTTATGTGCACCGGGTCAGCCTCCCAGGTAATGCTACAATCAGCATATAGCGTATCCGGGGTTTGTAGAGCATACGCAGCGATATGTGCTGCGCGGAAGCTTGACCTGTAATGGAGAATACCCTGCTGTGCTTCGGCCTCCTGGTAGCTGTTGCTTTTGGCATTACAGCTGAGGACGGTGCTATGCTGTAGGCCTAATAAATGTCTCTATCGCCGCCGTATCCTTCAGTGTCTGCGTTAATCCTCGCATTGCACCCAGAACGTTCCTGCAAACGGTACTTTCTCTTTTAACCATCGTCTGCAAACACTGGCTGTAACCACAGGCTGCTGCCCAGACTCTCCACAGCCAGCTGTGCTATTTAACTGAGCAGCCTTGTGGGAAATGTTCTTTTTCAGGGCTGTGTTACGGTGTACTGTGTATTTAATCCCCAAATCGATGTCTCGTTGACTTCTGTTTACAGAAACATAAGTAATCCAGAAGTATAAACCCAACTTTACCGTCCGGTGTCATCACTGCCCAGCATATTGTTCTCTGTTTAAGGCTTCTAATGGCAAAGGGTCTTTACAAAGCCTTCTGCTTCATTGGTCTCTGCTATCTCCGATACAGTTTCTAATTTATTTCTAATTTAACCCCTACACTTAAATATTAACTGACCCATTGATCAATATATACCGGTATATATATGTATGTATATATAGTGTGGGTTTTTTTTATCGAACCAATGCATGTAAAATATGCCATGTTCTGTAGTATAAGTCCTATTAATATGGAGACCAGCAGCGCATCAAGGAATCTTAAAGATATTGTGATGTCCAGCATGTGGAATACCACTTGACCAAAAGTGAGGTAGATGTGAAAGAAGCAGTATGCAGTTATTTATATTGTTAATACAAACAATTAAGCAAACATTACGTGTATTAAAAGTAAGAGATTAAATGAAAACTTACTATACAGCGCTTGCTTTGTGCAATGTGTCTTTTGTCTGACACTGCCTAAAATGCTTTCTTTGATCTTTACCCTTTCACTTTTTCACTCTTTTCCAAGTGCAGTTCTTATTTTTGTGTCATTTATTCTATTTGAACCAAATTTCTATTCATGGCTGAGGAAGAATATGCTGGATGTTCTCCAGTGGTATTGTTCTGCCGCACTAGATGGGCCGAATGGTCCTTAATCTGCCATCAAATTCTGTTTTTCTACATAGTTTCAGAGCTAATAACTTACTTTTTACGCATTAAACATCCAGGGAGCCATTCACATAAAATAGGAAATGTATGTGTATTGAAAAACACCTTATGTCTATCATATCCTTTTCTCTGGATCTCCATGGTTATTCCTCTCCGTTATGCCATCCTGCATGGTTAATTGGTGATTGATTGGAAGCCTAAGGGTGAGAAGAAAGGAAATAACCTCCGGACAGGAAAGTAATCATATAATTCTTGCCAGCTAGCTCCTCCTCAACAATGTTAAGTCCCCATATAGACTGTAAGCTTGCAGGGGCCCTCTTACCGTTGCGTACCAGTTTGACTTAACGTGTGTTGATCTTACTATTAAATTGTATATTGTTGATTTTAGAGACCCCGCAGTCCCAGGCAGCTCACAGAACAAAGAATTCATATTAAAATACTTTGTAACTACAAATATTCAATCCTTTAAAAAATAACTAAAAAGATTTTAGGTGAAGCTGCAGCAGAACATCTCCATGGTCTGATATTTTGCACCACTGGTGCTAGAAAGCAATTTTCTTCATTTTAGTATAATTTTTTATTGATGTTTCAACATATTTTACATAATCTTGCCTCAGCGTAGCTGAAATATGACAGGTGAATTTTGTGAAGCTCTCGCTTGGAAAAATAATAGACTTGATACTATGTATATTTTTTTACCTAATAGATGTGTGCTGATATTATTGTCGAGTTTAATGATTAATTTCTAACAACGTAACAGAATCCCTTGGCGCACTCTTAATAAAATGTAATGTATTTTTGCCTCTGTCTTGCAGGGTCAGCCCAAGTTCAGAATGTGGCGAAAAAATGAAAGAACGGCGAAAAGCATCCCGTCGTAACCGAGGTCAGTTGCTGTTGTTGAAAAAGCTATGGACAACGCGATTTGGATCGTTTAGAAATTTTTGGCAAAAGGGAATTGTGTCGTCGTCCGAGAGGAGGGCTGCTGACAACAGGAGAAAATCGGTCCTTTCTAAAGGGCTACAGTTGAGGAACAGCGTGCACAACCTGCTAAGAGAAGAGGGGTTTGCTCCAGAAAGCAAGAAAAACTTTTTACAGGCATTTTACAAGAGGCATCCGAGACGGAGTGCACTTCGTTACTCTTTATATAGAAGTGTGCTATGCAGGAGAAAGATTAACCGCCAGTTGTGCTCCTTAGCACAGGTCAGCAATGAAGCAAAGTATCTGGTGACCTTAGAAGGAAGGTTAAGCAATCGTGCTAGCAATAAGAAAGATTTTCTGCTGACTACGAAGCATGATGATGATGATGATGATGAAAACACCAATATATCTGTAACCTTTAATAGTCATGCAAAACTTCCTTCCTATATATTAAAACCTCGATGCTTTGATGGTCTATGGCTGTCAAGAAACTGCAGTTTGTTTTCTGAAGGAAAGGTACCTTTATTTATGATGTATAAGAAACTTTCTGTGTTTACAACTCGTGGTAGAATACAGACCCAGAAATTTAGCGCAAGAAACTGCAGCTTCAAATTAGTAGGCATCGGTCGACCGTGGATCCAGAAAGTTTTCTGGAAAAGCTGCAGGAAATCTTTGAGAAGAAAGTTTCTCAAAGCCATTTCCTATTTGAAGTCTCAGATTCAGAGACCTGTTCAGTTTATAAGCAGGGCATTCGATATGAACAATAACACATCCGGAATTTTATGTGAAAACAAACAGCGTACAATCAACACCTGCCTAAAAGAGGAGACTGTTAAACTGGATAGCACTGAGGATCAGCTTGCAAGTGTTGCATCCGGCAAACATATATTGAAAAGCAGCCAGCGTCTACATTGCACAGCTAGTCAGTGGGAAGGTGGGGAGTCCATACCTAGAAAAGTGGGTGAGCTGCCTACAGCAAACAGTTCTTCTGATGATTCGTATGTTTTTGTAATGGGAAAAGAAGTGTCCATATCATGTCAGGAGGATGCAGAATCCCAGATGGAGGAGGATGATGAGCGGATGTTGCTGGCACCTGACAAATTAAAGTTATGTTCAAATGAAAATGCTGAATACCAGGACAACATTCCCATGGACGTGGTGGAAAATGGTGCAGATCCCTGCCACATGGATGTTGAAGGATCCAGAAACTTGGGTTTCTGTAACACAAAGCTATTAGACCATCCTTACTGTAAGAGTCCGTCACAAGGATCCACTTCTGATGAGGCATTAGATGCCATGGGGAACACAGAGGTGAAGAATGGCAAGAAAATTGATAGCTGTGTCCCTGATGAGCAGCTGTCATCCTGTCTCTTTGGTATATACATTTACATGGCATTTATTAGGACATGTTAAAAAGGCATATATTTATGTGTGGGTCATCTGTAAGCTAGGCTTTGTCCTCTTTAACTAACTTTGGTGACAACCTTTCTGTCGTAATACTCTACAGAATATTTTTCTTCATATTAGAGCTGTTAGTTGGCTATACAGTGCATTGTTATCTTGGCAAGAAGATGAAGGATGTATATAAAACTTAGTTGCCTTGTAGACATTTGTAGGGTTCTACCCAAGTGTCTTAAGATTCACAGAATAAATGGGCATCACCAGTAATATTTTTAGGAAACATGGCTTCATTGCATACATTTATATAATCATAGTGTATATCAGCTTGGTTCGCTGTAAGTCCTTTCAGGCAATGGCTATGCGTGTGTAGAACTGAAGGGACAGTAAATGTCCCTGGCAGCCTCACCAAAAAAAATGCGTTTTAAAGTACCCTTTTGAGCACTTTAATATGCAATCTTTAAAAAAATAAAAATGATTATGTACTCCCGCAGCTCCCCGCTTACTCCATGGTCTGACAATTCTCACCAATGCTACTGCAGCTTAAAGTAGACCACCAGTGACGAGAAAGCCCTCCCATTAAAATCTGTGGGATTGCTTTCTGATCTGGGGTGGTATCTCATTAGACCGCCTCGCCAGTGAAATGTTTG
The DNA here is from genome assembly GCF_027358695.1 of Spea bombifrons. Lineage (NCBI taxonomy): Eukaryota > Metazoa > Chordata > Amphibia > Anura > Pelobatidae > Spea > Spea bombifrons. Next base: position 86,264,900 of record NC_071089.1, on the reverse strand, counting down.
GCCGAACATATCACCTGCTTGGAGAATAGCCGGTGCTGGCAATGCAGCAAATGTGAGGTTCTGCAGAATTTCCCCATGTCTTTTCATGGGAGTGGGCAGCAACACATAAGTATAAATGGATCTCTCAGCTAGGGTATGCAGTAAAGTGAGTATGGTAGCTGGCGTGTCCCTTTAAGCCAGTTTTGTTAGCACACTACAGTCTATGCCCTTTGTGTCCCCTGCTCTCTTCCATAAGAGCGAAGTAGGAGATGATGCCTGACAGACCCTACCGCCCGACCCGCGGACTGGCCGATCAGTCAAGTGATAAGATCTTTTGGATCTCTGTTCTCTTATTTGCTGTGGTGTAAGTGAATAGGTTCCGGGGTCTTTAATTTTTCTAGTTTGGCACGCTAACATGCCGGATAGGCTACAGCGCCAGATCCTGGAAGCAGCAGGTTTGTAGACGGCATGTCAAAGAAAAAAATTCTTCTAAGTTGTGTTTTGTCTGTGCTGTATTTCTCTCATTCTATGTCATCTTATGTCTGTTTCTCATTTTCTCGTTGTACGCAAATTCCAAGGCCTTCTAAATGAAATTATTAAGAAATATGGAAGCCTGATTCCGCTGTCTGAAAAAGATGTGCTGACTCGATTAAAGGAGTTGTTTAATGAGGACTTTTCCAACAGGTATGTACTGGTGTCCTTGTCTAGCTGTATGTAATGTCCCATAGATCCTATTTCATTGCCTTTGTTAAAAGGTAGGGTCCCACATTATAGATAATATATTAAGCTGGCCAGCATATTGCGCAACATCCTGTTATTGTCTGTTTTTGTAAGTAGGGAACTTTTACAGAACGAAAGCAGCACTAGGAATAATGTTTCTAATGCTGCATTTAATTGTAAGTGCTGTCAAATTGAGCCGAGTTGGTGGAGGAGTATTAAAGCTGAACTTTCTTTTTTTGAACTATTGTCACTTAAAAATAAACTGCTTACCATACTGCCTTGTGGTGAACACATCTTTTTTTTTTTAAAGTCCGTATACTGGTTTGTAACTCTAATCACGAGCCAAAACAACAATAGCTCACAAAGTATATATTTCTAGACTGCAAATCCTACCACCTTCAGCCAGGCTGAATATGAAAGTGATGGGAGTTGTAGTCCTCAAAAGCGTGTGCACTAGAAAAGTAAATGGCAGGCATACTTGTGCATTTTTAAAAAAAAAATGTATTATTGGGTGCAGTTTGCCAGGTGGTGACAGGGGTGGCATGGCAGCAGGGATCGGACAGTTTTCAGTTTCTGTCAGCTAGATGATCTAGCTATAGGTTGCCCGTCCGCAGTGTCTTCCAAGTCAGCACTGGAGCTGACTGAAGGCTGGCCAAACACATCTCCCGTATGGCTACTAGCAGGGGGTTGGAGAAAAGAAGCAAATGCATATGGAGGGGATTCTGCAATATCCCCAATACATTTGTGAAAGGGACAACCATGAAGATTAATGCATAACGTAGATTTATGGTCCTTTTTAAAGTACATATGGCTACAGTGTCCCTTTAAGAAAGCCTGACTAGGGTGACCACATTGCACATGTTTTCCAGAACCTGTATATTTTCCCCCATGTTGCTCAACAGTCCATGTGAACGGCTGTTCTGCTGTGTGTACCCCTCCATCTTTTATATTTTTGTATATGATTTCTATAGATGTTCTGATCTACACTGTATTATTCTGGCATACACAATATCTTCATTTCTCTTTCATCTTCATCTTGTCCACATATTGGTGAAATACAGAGCTGTAAATGCCGTTCTGTTAAATAGCGTAAAATGTTCGATGTCATTCCCTTATGGCCTTCTTGTCCTCGGTACTATCTCTTCTATACCGAACGTTCATCCAGGCCCTTCCCTCTCTATGTCCTGTGTACTCAATCCTTCTAATCTCTTAACAAAAACTATTGTAAGTGGAACTACTTTCTGTTGAATAGGATGTCAGTCAGCATAATGTAGATAATAGAGACTGAGTCAGGAACCTGAGTATCTAATATTGGGAAAGTAAGCCCTGTGAATTATATATTCCACGTACATTCTATGTTCACATGTAAATTCTGCTGATGTGTACATGCATACACTGTCCAGTAACTGATGGGAGATGACAGAGTGCCCTTCCTACCTGTCTATGCCCCTGTAAAACAGTTTCACCTTCCATTGTCTGTGCTTTCTTCATTGCATTCTCTCAATCTCCTGAGTTAACTGATACACTCGATCGTCTTCCCTGTGTCTATCCCGAATTGTCATAGTTCAGCAAAATATCTTATGTCGCCTATTCTGGTGTAACCGTTCATGCGACATGCTCCTGATTCCATCTTTGGCTTCAACTGTGCAGACATAATTGTGTAGTTCATACTAATCTACTTTAAGAAATGACAATTCTGCCATATCCATGAGCATTTCTCTACTACTTAATGTGTGTTGCTCTGCAAATGGGTGCCTACTTCTCTTTGTTATACAAGGCAGTAGTTGGGCACCAGCATGTCTGTCTAGTGTATGTGCCCCAAGAAATGACACAGAACGAGGACAAATATACTTTTTTGCTGACCAAAGTGCAATAATGTAGTTTAGCTTTGAAGGAAAGTTGGTTTTATTTCATTTTCTTCCGATAAACGTACGGTATTTGTATTTGTAGACCAGGAGGCTGCCATTAGTGTCAGTCATGATATTTTGGTTGGCTTTACCAACAAAAACCACACAGCGCTATTTATAGCAAAGCTAATGGGTTCATCAGTTGGCTTCCATCTGGGTGATTTAACCCAATGCATTATGATACCGCCGTCGATTGGACAAAGATAATAGTTAATCACAGACGTGTGACAAACGTGTAGCTGTCTGAAGACCTTTTAAATGAAAGCTAGCGTTGTTTTAAAACAACCGATTTTGTAATTTATATGCGTATTAAAATATGTATATTGATGGGAGATCTCCTTTAAGTTTGAAAAGGTAGACCTACCCATCTGTGTTTGGAATTTTTATGTGCAATAAAGTATTTCGGAAGGGAGTTCAGCTGGTAGGTCGTTCGAAGTTCTGTGTCAGCCACTGTGCTGTCTTCTGACAATAAGACTTTATCTACTTTTTTGTATTGTATTATTGTTTCAGGATATCCTTCATTAGCAGAGAGATTATGAAATATCGGGCAAAGCATTCCAAAGCTGCTGTGTGCAATTTCCGTATCTTGTACAACAGGCACGTGCTTGATATGGATGACCTTGCTACTTTAGATGGGCAGAATTGGCTCAATGATCAGGTAAATTTGAATATTTCTGATGAATGAATACCTTTCTGTGCTCAAGTGGCAATATACTATATTAACTGTAATAAAAACAGTGTTATATATATTATAAAGCTCAACAATCCATTTTCACCACTTAGGGTCAATACCATCTAGCGCATTTGCCACACACACAATAAGTTGTACTGGAAATGTATTGAGATTGACACTAAAGGTTTCAAAACGTCACTCCCAATACCGTTAATACAATGTAAGGGAAGCACTGCAGATATAAAATTAACTTGTTACGTAACATTTTTTCTAGTCAGTATTGGAGAACAAAAAGTGCAAATTTGCCATTGCACTATGCAGAGTCACTACATCGCCCATGTCTTCCAGAAGATAAAATCTGTATATTTTGTTTTTCTGCAGCTGTAACCAGTGGTAGCCAAAAACTATTCTTCACGATCTCTGATAAACTGGGCTTTTAGTATCTCTGGACAGACTGCTGCTCTACCTCCTTTGATCCTAAATGGTCAATATTATGATTGACATGGCTATTATACATCAATTGGTTTTATTTATTTTTTTTGCTTGTAGTGGTAAGGCTAAATAATATTACAGCACTTAAAGACTTTCCTGTCCAATATAGATAGAGATCCCTTTGGGGACATCAATGGGCTCCTCAAAGTTTTATTTATTTCAATTTATATAACATTATTTAATTATCATTTCTTGAAGGGGTAGAAACTTATTTCAACTCTTTTGTGTTGATCACACTGCGTCTCATCTCTCCCCTGGAGTCCTTCTGATGGGTGTCCCCACTGATGCTGCCTTAAAAAAAAAAAATTAAAAAAATATGCCTGATTGAGTGTTTGGACATTAATATTGTAGCAATGTACTGGCGCTTGCACTGCGCACCATTACAATCATTCAGCTGGCTTATGATGAGACAGGAGAGTTCATTCTGTCTGCAAAGGTATCATGGCACCTATTTTAAGGACATACCCATACATCCATAAGGGAGTGAAAGGGTTAAATAATTATGTGAGTACTTGAATATACATTCTTGGGGGAAAAAAAAAAGTAGAAAAAAAACATTTACCTCGGGTAAAAAGCTCCAGCAGCTCTCCTTCATGGGTGAAAGATTCTTGCTACTGTTTGAAGCAGCCAGTCAGTATCAGGGATACGCTCCCATTGAAATTACTGTGTCACTGTGACATCCGTGACATCCGCCATGTATAAGATCCCCAAATGGATCTCAATCCATACTGCACTATAAACTGTACAAGAAAAAAGTTCCCTTACCTTAGAACCTACCACTACAAGTAAAAACAAAATAATAATAATCACTACCCCTAAAACATACACACACACACACACACACACACACACACACACGGTTTTATTATGTAGTTTTGTGGGGGGGTTTTACCTATTATCACTAATAATTATGTTTTATGTATTTCTATTGCAATCAGGGTTTGGTCAACATATGGCAAAAGTCCTGAAAGGGTTCAATGTTTTTCGCATGATAGATTGGGTTGCTGAAGAGATGGATGTCTCTTGGCAGATATGTTGCCAAGTGCGTTGAGTATGCTATTGTGATGCAGCAAAACATTTGAAAGTGCTTGGGAACGCTCCCAATGCTCTTTTCCTATTGTGCTTGGTGTTACAGAAGCTCATGGGTCATCAAATTAAGTGGTGTGACTTGGTTTGTATGTGAATAACTCTTTGTTCCTTTTAGACTCTGAAGTGGTATAATAAATAATCTTGGTTTCATTACATAGATATTTTGAATATCTTTACATAATGAATAAGTTTGTTTTAGTTTGCCAATTGTAGATTTGTCATACCCTTTAATGCATGTCTTGTAAGTGCTTTCTAACATGTATTATATAAGTAATATATATATATTAGTACTTATATGAGTGATTTTTTTTTTAAGTATGCAGACTAATTCATTGTCTTTTCCAGGTTATTAACATGTATGGTGAGCTAATAATGGATGCGGTACCTGACAAGGTAGGTAGTTTAAGTTACTATTGGACTTGTGTTTGTGTTACCCTTCAATGTTACCGAATGTATGCTGTAGTTACTTTTTTTTAAAGTATTATATTACTGTAGCATTAGAGTAGCATACAAACCTTGGCTTGCCATGTAACATCGGGGCTCTTGTTAATTGCACTTACCCCCGCCTCCTCAATGTTATCCCAACAACATTTACTATTGTACCTCCATCATAATGCCTATATGACTGCTAAACTACTTTAAAACTTTGTACCTTCTCTTTATTCATATATAATGTAATACACGTACGGTCTGGGCTCTGTGCGGGTCACTCGAGTTCCTCAACACCAAGTTTGTCATACCATGTCTTTATGCCCCAGTGCACAAAGCAAGGTTGTTAGCCATTATGAAATAGAAAAAGGCCTTCGCCAGACTGTTCTCACAAAGTTGAAAGCATATGATTGTGTAAAATGTCTGTGTATGCTGTAGCATTAACGTTACCCTTCACTGGAACTAAGGGGCTTAGGCAGACCATTATCCCTCCTCCACCACACTTTACAGAAGACACTATTGTATTCTGGTATGTAACGCTCTCCTGGCATCCACCAAACCCAGATTCATCCATCAGACTTCCGGATTCAAGTGAAGTGTGATTGATCACTCCAGAGAACACGTTCCCACTGCTCCAGGGTCCAGTGGCCGTGTGCTTTACACCATTCCAGCCTACACTTGGCATTGAGCACAGTGATCTTTGGCTTGTGTGCAGCTGCTCATCGATGGAAACCCATTTCATGAAGCTCCTGACACATAGTGCTTGTACTGATGTTGCTTCCAGAAGCAGTTTGGATCTCTGTAGTGAATGATGCTGCAGAGGCCAGGCATTTTTAAGCACTTCAGCACTCACTCTCTGAATGTGTAATTCTACCGCTTTGTGACTGAGCTGTTACTCCTATACACTTCTGCTTCACAATAATAGCACTTACAGTGGACCGGGGCAGAATTTTCATGAACTGACTTATGACAAGGGTGGCATCACTGAGCTCTTCACTACGACCAATTCTACTGTCAATGCTTGTCTATAGAGATTGCAGCTTATGTGCTTGATTTTATACATCTGTTGGCAATGGATGCGACTGAAACCTAAACTCATTAGGAGGTGTGTCCACATACTTTTGGTCATAGTGTAGAAATATTTGATAAAGATATTTATAAAATATATACACACCTACATACATTTATGCTTGGGTAATTCCTGTTTTTTTTCTCCCTGCAGGTCCATTTCCTAAACAGTTTTTTTCATAGACAACTCGTGACCAAAGGTTATAATGGAGTAAAAAGATGGACTAAAAAGGTATGCATATTTATTAGTAACTAGGAAAAACCAAAGATAAATGACAACTTACTTTAGTGGGGTTTGGCTTTAGTCCTCATGGACTGACCTGACTGTGTATAATGTAATGACTGTGTCATTGAATGTCAGGAAAATAATTTAATGAGGAGGGATAAATCTAGACCGTCAGACTGCAAGGGTCAGTAAAATGTCATAAATATAAAAAGGGGTATTGGCTTGTGGAAGGAAACTATAGTGTTGTCTCTATATAAGTCAATGGTAAGAGCTTGAATATGCAGTTCTGGGTGCCTGTTCTTAAAAAAGGACAATGGGGGAGAGGTGGCATACAAACTAAATAAAATTACCTTATTAAATATATTGCACTGTAGAATATGGTTAAGGACATTATTATATATATATATATATATATATATATATATATATATATATATATATTAAGGACAAATACCCATTGTGTGTATTCCTGTTTCTAATAGTAGTGTTACGTTCTGTTTTGTGTTACGTTACCAATTTAATATCTTGTGTTCAATAGGTGGATGTTTTCAAAAAGACCCTGCTATTAATTCCGATACACCTAGAAGTCCACTGGTCACTTATTACTGTGAACATCCCCAATAAATTAATTTCCTTTTATGACTCCCAAGGCATACACTTTAAATTTTGTGTGGAGGTAAGTAAATATATCTAAGGTGTGCAAGATTTGCATTGTGTTGCTCCTTCTCCGGGCTCTGGCAAGTTCCCATTGCTACCTTTTGTAATCCACAGTAGTTCTCATAATTCACAATTTAAAGAAGTGATGACTGAGATTTGCAGAATTGTGAGAAAGGGCCTGGGACAGGAATTGTATTTATACTACAGCAATTTTAGTTTTTAGTTATGCTGCTAAATGAATTGCATTTTATTTGGTTGCTTATAGTTATTTTTAGACTAACCCTGATTTCCGTTTTTAAGCTTAAAGAGTAACGCAGTGTGTTTCACTTCAGAATATACGAAAGTATCTCCTTACAGAAGCAAAAGAGAAAAATCACCCAGAGTTCCTCAGTGGGTGGCAGACTGCTGTTACAAAGGTATATTGATTTAAAAATAAATTTAATTTTAAAGACCTGATTCTCCTACTCCTTTTGCACGCAACGAATGTAGAAATATGGTGCCCATAACACCTGCCCATGCAGCACTGCAACTGTGTTTGGATATGAAACTATTCAGCCAAATGCACGGCGCAGCGGGAGCTAGATCTTCCCAACACATTATCCACTGAAGCAGAATCTTCCAGGGAGCTAATAATTTGCAGTAGAAAAGATTAACCACTCTTAATCCCTGGTCACTACTTACACGCACCTTTTTAACCGTTTCAAGAAGTATTGTATAGTAGTAGGTTGGTGTTTCTGATGTGCATTCTTTCCATATTTAATCTAAATCAAACACTTTCATGGAGTTACAGCAAGTATGTGTTGCCACTATGTATGCTTTTGCTAATGATGGAGCTGATATAGTGTAGAATTTTTTTCTGTGAACAATTATATATATATACTAAATTATGGAAGTATTGTTTTATTCATAGTGCATTCCACAACAGAAGAATGACAGTGACTGTGGCGTGTTTGTGCTTCAGGTGAGTGCATGCAAGTGGCTAAGCAATAATATGTAAGCTTTAGGCAACCCTCCTCCCTTTAGTATTACATTTTTGTTTGCGTCTCTACCTATGATGTGACTGGATATTTTTGCACTCTAGTAAAACTTGAAATCTATAAGCCACCATTGATCCCAGCTTGTATAAATAATTTCAGTATTGATTACTGGGAGTATTCATCATTATGCTTGTAGCTATTCTAAAGTTGTTGTTTTTTTTATGGTTTGCTAATGAGCAATATTTCAGAGAGATTATGGGTCAATATATCCAATGTCTGTCTCCATACAAATCCTATATAGCAATACATCTTATCTTGAAAGGTACACACTATTTATTATAATGACATCTATCCCACTTTGTTCCCTATCGCATGCTTTTTTTTTTTGTTTTTCATATACTTTGTGTATATTAAATGTCCCAAATTTGCGATGTATATCGGGCTTTTAAACAAACACGTAAACAGCAGTGTATGGCTCATACTACCCGCATTTGTTGTGGCAAATCATGGCAATCTGTGCAGCTGCTGATTTACATTTAAAAATAATGGTCTACCAAATTGTGGCGAATGTAAATATTAATATAGTAAGACACCACAGGTAAATTTATCTGAACCTGTGCACTTTATTTTCTCGTCAAGTTCATAGTTATAGGATACGACACAAAAAAGTGTAATATGCTTATTTCTTAACCAACAGCAGGTGTTTTTGAAGTCTTGTATATGTATATATATGTTTTGTCATTTTGTAGTACTGCAAGTGCCTCGCTTTAGAACAGCCTTTCCAGTTTTCCCAAGAAGACATGCCTCGCGTGCGGAAAAGGATTTATAAAGAACTGTGTGAATGCCGACTCATGGATTAACCATCGTTGCTGTACTTGAATCCCTGAATACTTCCACAACTTTTCAAACATAAGTTTAGAAGGGTGTCTCACCCTACATTGTTACCTCAGATGTTTCTTTTTTTTCTTATTCTTTTGAGACATGAAGTTGATCAGCTGTGGGACATTAAAGAAGCCTCCATGAGCATTCACGATTTTGATCTTTGTATTTAATATTTATTATGTAAGCATGCAAATTCTCAAAAAGCATGCAGCAGTAAGAACTGTAGATTTGATGCACCTTTTGACTTGTATATAAAAATTACAAAAAAAACCTTTAAATTTTGTTTATATAAATATAGCAGGTACATTTTTTTGTTTTGTCCAATTAAATTGTACTTACATTTAAAAAAAAAAAATCCTGTGGAAGATCAGATTAACTAAACTCTGTCTCGACTGTATTTTTAATCTGACACTTTTATCAAGTGTTTTCTCAATTTATGTATTTTTCTAAAAAAAAATATTGACAAATAAAACGTATTAGGGAAGAGGCAAAAAAGTAAAACTCAAAGGTGGTGTTTTCGTTCCAGATTTCTGGATGACTGATTGTAGTAAAGAACACATTACTTTTTATTTGCTGAGTTTCGGGCAGAGAGCATAAGAGTCTGCCAGAAATTTAGCATTGGGCTATGTAAATAATACATTAATGTTATCTTTGTGTTCTTGAAAAATTTTTTGTAGTGTGGTAGTAGGATAAAAATGCTTCAACTTTTGCCTCGTCTCTTTAATGTTTTGTTCACAATCGGAGAGTGCTATGCTCCTTTGTTAGCTCTTGAGAACACATTGGAAAAGAGTGTCTGATCGGTACAGGAACTTGTTGTTACCTTAGCCATATTGCAACCAGTGCTGTGTATTAGAACATGACACAATTTATCAAATTTAGATTTATTTATTTTTTTTAACAGCTGTCGGCTAAGTTGTTTTCAGAAGCTCATATTTGGGCAGTCCTTTTCTTTTAGTCATTAAAAATTAGAACAATTTTCAGTTCTATAAAGTGTTTTGTCACTTCAATTAGTACTTCAAACCATGCATGTAATATACATGTACCTTCATAGTAGGGAGGTGGGTATAGTTATGCCACCTTTCATGCACCGCTGCTAGCTGAAAACAGGAGACCGGGTCATTTGACAAAATGAATGCCTATTTAACATATTTTGAGATTGGCTAAGAAATGGACAGAGATTTAGGAACTTGGAAGTGCTGATTCCATTTAGGCACCCATAAATATAAATATATATACAGCTGTGCAGATGTTTTAGGCAGCTGTAAAAAAATGCTGTAGAGTAAGAATGGTTTCAAAAGAAATCAATATTTACTGTGACCACCATTTACCTTCTAAAAAGCATTAATTCATGTAGTTAGTTAAACTCAGCAGGTAGGTTGTTTTAAATATCAAGTAAAAAATGCACATTAGTATTCATGGTTAGCGGCAAGATTCCACACATGGGAACTACCACCTTTCTTCCCCCTCATTATCTCTCCCCTGTATGTTTCTCTTAATTTACTTTAATATTCTTACTACCCCCCTTTCATTATCCTCCCCCTTCTCAGAAGATCATTATTTCTGACCAACTTTATTTGTGCAGCTCCTAACAATGCAAGCTCTTTTAGTACAGCCAAATTTTGTCCAGGGCACCTGCTGTCATTCATCTGCACCCCAGATCCTGTATTTTTGTGAATAGTGGAGTCGCTTGGCCTTTTTCTTCCCTACATCAAAGGTATAGCTTCCCTCAAGCCCACTTCTGACCAGACGTCTGATGGTAGATGGGTGTACCATGGACCGATGCTGAGCTGATGCCAGGGAAGGGCAGTAAGCAGGGCCGGCCCGAAAATGGAGCTGAGTGGGGCAACCGCTCCAGGTGGCACTTTTGAAGGGGCGGCACTTTTTGGTTTTTTTTTTAAAGCGAAAGAGAGAGAAAGGGACGCAGAGTGGTTTTTGCTTACCAAGCTGTCAGTACCCGCTCAGCGCCCCTCTCTCTCTCTCTCTCCTCTGCGGCAAATCTCCCTGTTCGGTCTCGGTGCCGGCTTGAAATGCAGAGTGCTGGAAGATTACCTCATTTCCGGCGCTCAGCATTGACTGTTGAAAGGCAAGTACAAGGGGGGGGGGGGCGGCAGGGGCAGAGGGAGAGAACGGGTAGAAAAGGGGGTGGGGCAGCATTTTGCCTTGGGCCGGCCCTGGCAGTAAGCACGTGTCTTGCATCTGCTACATTGTTTCCCCTGCCGACCGCTGCATCTACGGCCCTTAACATTGCTGTTTTTTTGTGCTTCTCCAAAGGAGCAAAAAATTCTGCCTGGGGAGTTAAGCCAAGTCTAATGTGTCAAGTTAACCCTTAACTCAGCTGATCACGCAACGTCTGAGTGAATAGACCCAATAGTATCTTGAATTTTGTTAATTCCTTTTATTCTCATTCGAATTCAAAATATAACATGGGTCTAGTATCCAATCAACGTATTGACCTCTATATAAAGTATGATCAAACTGTGCTTTATTAGCAAATAAGATTACTTCTTATCTCATTCTGCCTAGAATCCTGCATGTGAGAGATGCAATCACCATATGTGTTTCATGAGATAGAAATATCTCTATCTTTGTTAGGTTCTGAAGCCATATGCAAAATCAGAGTTCCTCAGTCACCCCCCAGATTATACCTTGTTGCTTGCTGGGAAAACTCACCCGTGTTATCCCCTCGTAATGAATAGGAACACAAGGGAACGGAAATTAAAACCCTCCTGGTAAATGTCACTTTAGTGAATAAACACCTAAGTATGTAATTTTGATTGTGTGGCCATGTCAGGGATATAAGAAGAAAAAAACAAAAAACCCAATCAGAGTAGGAATTACAAAACATATCAGATTACTAAATAAAATCAGATTTTAAACATGCAGTGTTCGACCTGGTGAAGCTTCTTCCTAAAGGAACATGCTTTTTAAAAAGAAACTCACAGAACACATGAGATTTGTTTTTATTTGAAAAACGTGGGTCCCATAACATCTAAGTGACAATTCCATACACATCAAAAAATTGATAGCTTTCAATTAAAAACATGTTTTCCATCACAAAACATAATAGCCCCCATAATCCTTCCATAAAAAGATTATGTCCCACCTACTTTACAACTGCCATCAGTTGGGCTTTATCAAACATTAAAACAAGATACAATGGCTTCACCACACACACTTTTGTGTGAATGAGATATTTAACGAATCATTTAAAGTCCATATTTATGCAACGTTGTCAAGGATAAGAACGTATGTTTTCCCTCAAACACGGCCGTTTCCATGGCTTTGATTCTTCAGATGTTTGCAAGTAATATGAATTTGTTATATAGTTGTTACAGTTTTGCCATAACCCCCTCTTCCTGCATCGTAATCCCGACGATACTCATCCCTAACCTAGAAGAGAAAAAAAAAAGTTACACATAGTATACAATTATACAGATAATGGTCAGGTGTAGCATGGTTTACAAAAATCTCTGATGCACAGGATCCGATAACACCAGGCAACTACCTACTCAATTATCCTACTGATTTTAACCATGCGAGTACAAGGTAGAAAATGCCTTCTTTCCTCAGACTCATGAGGCATTGGCATAAAACAGCTTTTCATGGGTACAGTTATATTCAGCAAGATGCATAATACAAATATTTGAGACAACTTACTTGACCTCCCGATTTTCCTCTTCCATACTGTCTGCCTTCCTTAAATCCCGCGTCCCAGTCAGTCCTAACCACTCTGTCATCCAGTCGTGTGCCACTAATAAACCTCATTGCCTGCTCTGTGTCTGCCCTTGTGTAGAATCTAACAGCTAGTTAAAGAACAATTGCTCCATAGTAACAAAATACATTAATTTAAACACATACCAAAAAACGAATCAAAAAACGAAAAAAAAAATGTTTTTGCAAAACATTTATAAAAAGGCTGAATTCACATCATATAGTCAAACACTGCCCAAGACTACTAAATGTGGCATTTTGGGATAAACACTGCTGACGTGAGCCACATATCAAAATTAAAGGGATGATTAAAAACACTTTTTCCCATCTCTCTCCCCTCAATTCTGCAAGCTAGTGCATGACTAAAGCCAATGTTGATATTACATCCAGGGTAGCCTTCCTGATCTGCATAATGCAATATTAACATTCATACAGCCTTTTTGTAGTTGGAAAACCTAGCTGACATTTATAAAACCTTAATTTTACATGTTGCGCTTGTAAAGGTAAGAAAATAACTTTTTGACTAATAAGTTGGGCAAACTAAATAACTATAGGATCTCTGCTTTGTTAGTACTTCCCATCTAATGAAAGTGATCTATTTATTGGCTCTTCAGTTTCTCCAAATCAAGTTAATGATTAATAAAAGGCTACACTTAAACTAAAATCTCTAGTCGGGAATCAACAAAAAGGATACTCCACAAAACAGAATCCGCAAGCCGTCTTCTTAACTTTATCAATCCCCATGATGATTTTCTTCACATCACCGCATTTACTAAAGAGTTCATGGATTTGTTCTTCTGTTGTGTAAAATGACAGGTTCCCCACATATAAGGTACAACTTTCTTTAAGAAGCTTCTCTTGGTCCTTTTTATTTCCCTGTTGAACAAAATGCAAGTTATGTAAAGAAAGAAAGAAAGAAAGAAAGAAAAGAAAAAAAAAAAAGAAAAAAAACACAGCAGAGTGGGTGAAACTACAGCTTTAATTTTGTCGTTAGACACACCTTGAGAACCCTGTTCCTAGTGCTTCAGAATGCCTAAACCCACCCGAGAAGTAGAACATCTCTAAAGCAGCTTGCCTGGTTTCTTTGAGGTACATATTGAATTAAAGAGACACTCTTGGCATTACATGCATTTAAATGCATACAAAAGCCAAGCCCCCTTTAAATTAACACCCACACCGCAAACGCCCCTGCGGAACTCCCACATGCATTTGCCTCTTTCACAAGGAGCTAAGGGGGTCTTCTAGGCTTGCAGGAGTTGTATGCAGCTGCACTCACCCCCTGCATGCCACAGTGCATGCACTGCAGTCATAGCCATCAAGATATCCCCTCCACACTTACAGGTTTTAAGCATGCACATTAAAGCATTTACAATACCGCATTATAACATGCATGATTCATTAGCGGGGCTGTAGGGGACACAACCGGCTGTCTCACAGCACTAAGTCATTTATACCATCCCTTCATAGTATCTGCACAGGAGCCACCACTTGCACTTCATATGCCAAAAAAGGCTTTATGGACCCTGTTGCACTCTGGGGTACAGTCATGCTGGAATAGAGAAGGTTCGTCCCCAAAGACACGTTTCTATTCCAGCATGACTGTGCCCCAGATGCCATCAAAGTCCCTATAGGTGTCAGTCAATACTTTTGCCCATATAGTGTGTGATAGATATATATACACTATATTATATTATATATTTACACAAACACATATACACAGTAAGCGAAGCACTTATACGTGCACGTAAACGCTGTAACAAGTCTCCCGCCAGAAGATTAAATGGATTGTGGGTATCTGCACGCGTTGTTATGAGCGCACATATGCCATTAATAACAAAACCCACCAGCAGAAGTGGTCACCGGTGACCCACTTTGCGGGTATCGCCCTGGCCAAACAAACGCCTCTATAGCCAGTCAACAATGTAACCGCACAGCATAGAAATAAGCGTTATGGCCGTAAGAACCGCCTTTAGCGCTGTTACCCTGAAGTGCTGGTCTCGGTATCCTCCCAGCTCCACGTAAGAATCGCTTAACAGGTCGCTCAGCGACATAGCGCTCTAGTGCAGGTTATCCGCTCCAAACAACCGTGAGGAAGTTTCTCGACTGCCGTAAGACGAAGCCTCTTGACGGAAAACTAAGCCAATCGCAAAGAACGAAAATAAACACATCCGGGTCACAGCGGAAAGCACCGACGGCCATCTTTGACCAGGGCAACCTATTTATCCTCTTAGGGAAGTCAATCTGAAAACTCTTGAAAGAACTGACTGCTGGGACAGGCTCATGTGTTCATAGGTAGGTGAATAATGTAATATTTATATCGGTTAGCGTTAACAATAGTACATTTTAACATGTATTATTCTTTATCTCTATAGAATGCGGTGCAGTGACTGGACCTAGAAGACGTTGTGGAAATAAGTCCTTTGCTAAGTTGCGTCCCGCTAGGTGACCCGTCATAATGGTGCTCAGGCGTCTCCTCTTTAACTTGCTAAACAACCCGCAGGTCATCGAAAAGTTGTCCGAGTCTCGGCCTATCCGTCGGGCCGCGCAACTTACTGCCTACGCGGTCATGAAGGCCCAGCTTTCCGGTAAGGACGTGACCCAGCGGCTGCTGCGTTCAGATACCGTGCGGCAGATCCAGCAGGAAGTTGTTACGGGACCCGGGGCCCTGCGGGAGGTGGGCCGCAGAGTGCAGCGAGTCAAGGACTCCTTGCTCAAAGAAGTGAGGAGCGGCATGCAAAATGCCAAGCGCCAGATTAAGAGAGGGGGCAGCCGGTAAACCCGCGGGAGGCGCCGGGCATGTCCCCGCTCACAGCATGAAGACTATGAAATGACCAGAAAAACCGATCCGCCGGTAAATGTAATAAATATATTTAATAAACAACAAAGCTGCTAAAATCCCTTTGCAAAGTGCCTGCTATCACATGACATAATATATATATATCATTTGAGGGAAAAAGATCTTTGGTTGAAAGAACATATCTGCCTGTCCTTTTAAGGTATCTTTGTGTTCCCTTTCTTTCTGGTTTTCGATCTCTCTAATCTCTCATTCAACTCATCAATGGTTATTCGCTTTAAAAATTAAAGTTTGCAGGAGAGTTGCGCAAATCACGCTGATTTCGGGCTGCGTTACCAAGCGCAAACATCAGCCAGCTTCTGCTATAGGGAGATCTGGGCTGGCCCTGCACAATGCGTAGCTAAGTCGGTCAAGTCTAATGTTACCCATGCATTATGCAGGGCAAACGCAGACCTTCTTGAATGGGAGGTTTGGTCCTGCTAATGCATAGGAAATACACGGCTCCTGCAAGCCTCACCATTACACCAATAAGGACTTTGATGACATTGCGTTCTAAATCCATAGACGTAATATGTAGTTGGTTTCCCCTTTCCAGCTGTGACAGCTTCCACGCGTCTTTCCTTAAGGTTTTGGAACAGATGATTGTTATGTCCTGATATGTAAAGCCATAACATTCAAAAAGGCTGTACTTTCTTTTTTACGCAACTGTATACATTTGTATATATGATCTTCATTTAAGTTACAATAATGAACACAATCTATTGTATTCGTGTCCATATTAACCCCTTCAGGACCGGGGTTTTTTTTTTACCGTGCTTGCGCTAAAAGACCAGAGCCGTGTTTGTGTTTTTGCTATGTCCTTCAACTGCAAATTTTTTCCAAAAGTGTATTTAGGTTTTTGTCCTGTTTTTGGAAACGCCTCATAGGCCTGGTATTTTCATTTATTTTTGCACTTACAGGGTTAAATATGAATGACGTGCATCAGTGTTTCTAAACAAGATTTTAAAAAAATGTGGTATGCTGGGAGTGGCGCCCCAATAGCGACAGAACAAGAAAAACTGCTAAACAAAAGTAGATATTTTTTGAAAGATGATATCCCAATGTATTTAACTAGGGCCATTTTAACACTTTTTGATTTAACCATTTTATTGCTAGTCTGTCCTTTAACAAGCCCATTCTAGCCGAACACAGTATTTCAGTATTTATTTTCCTGGGTACATAAAATGGCTGAAACAACTTGCGATTTGTATTTAGAAACCCTCCCTGAGTACAGAAATACCCCATATACAACATGCGCATTTCAGTTTTAAAACATGGAATTTTGATGGATTGGTTTGCTGGGTCCAGGTCTCATCTGAGACACGGTAGATGTCCCATATTTCATTTTCACCCCCTAAAGCTATATGTTTCCCAAAACTAGACAGCTCAGGCAATCTAGTTAGGGGCATATTGGTCTGTCCCATGCAACTGATTACATTTAGTCTAACAAAAAAACATTTTTCAGATCCACTTTGCGGGTTCACCATCTTTATTTTTTTTTTGAGTAGATATGTGAAAGAAAATAGGTCTTGATTTGTGTTCAGTAACCCCCCCCCAAGTACAGCAATACCCCCCATGCATAGATAAGTCATGTTTAGCTGACATTCTCTGATTAATTGTAAGTGACAAGTTTAGGCTGCTGACATTGATCAGGGAGACCTATCAATTATTATTTTTTTGGGATGACGTACCTGGTACATCCCGGTCCGCAGGTACCATGGCGTACCAGGTACGCCCCGGTCACGAAGGGGTTAAATATATAATTCAAAAATTTACAGTGTGGGTTGGAAAAAGTATGTAAACCTAGGCTAATGTCCAGTCAATTAAACCAGATTGGAGGTGTGTTTTAGAGCAAATGTGACATAAAAACACTCAAACACTTGTTATTCCCAAGAAACATCTGCTGATTTGAACAATGCCTCACAAAAAAAAAGAAATCTCAGTTACAAAGTAATCTCAAAGTTCACATATTCATCAGTCCACGGTTAGACAATAGTTTATAAAGGAAACTGTTTAGTATTGCCGCTACTCTCCCTAAAATTAGGATCCAAGCCAAGATGACCCCAAGGCCACAATGCAGAATGCTTAATGAGGTTAAAAAAAAAAAAACCCTGGAGTAACAGCTAAAAGAAGGAACTATTGGAACTGGTTAGCCTCTCTGTCAAGTCTACCTTGACACTCCTTGTTTTGTGGACTGATGAAACTAAGGTTGAATTGTTGTAGAAGAACAGGCAGCACTACGTATGGCATAAAAAGGGCACTACATACCAACATGAAAACATCCCAATGCACGAAGTACGGTGAAGGGAGTGCCACGATTTGGGGCTGCTTTGCTCCGTCGGGGCCTGGGCAACATGCCATCATCGAGGGGACAATAAATTCCCAAGTGTATCAAGCTATCATACATGATAATGTATTAATTGTAAGAATGGTACACCAAAAAGTATACAAGGTGTATATTTTTAGAAGCAATTATAGTCTAAATGGTGCAACGCTTCAACCTGTGCCCATGCAGAAAGAGAAGAATATTTCCCAAAACAATAGATTTATTTAGCACATTTATGCTTTCCTAAACATACAATAAACTTAAGCATGAATTCTAAAGGGGTCATTTACTTTTTTTCTTGTCACTGTAGGATAATGATTAATCTGCACATTACAGCCAGAGAAAATATTAAATCCAGAAAATATCACATTTTGAAAACAAGCCATTTTTTATTTAAGGACATATGTGAAAAATGCATTATAAAATACCATGCACCTTTAGTTTGACAGCAAACCTGCAGAAAAATTGATCAACAAACCAAATGGAGAGACTACTATAACAAAGAAAAGGTCAATATAAACTCTTATGATTATAATAAAAGAATTTAAGTATTAAAAATAGTCTGCCGGATGTGTAAAACCAGGTGATGCCACCTTCAATGTGATACCAATTTTCTACAGTTTAAGTCCTCACTTATACTTTATATTTAACGGTTGTTTTAGTCGGTTTCCTTTTATAAAATAGGAACGCTTTCTTCCGGATAATTATTAATCAGGTGTGTATACATCTATCTCTGCAACGTGTAACCGTAACAGACTCATTATGTTACCCGAGAAAATGTGTGATATCTCGGGTGGATCTTCCATAGATAAATGTGGAGCAAATGCAATGTTATCTTTGAAAAAGAAACCACAGTTTTCCACAGCTCCACGTATTGTCCCAGGAAACACAATCATGAAATGACTCCGTAGTTTCGGATTTTTGGCTGACAGGTCTCTTCTAATCTCTCCAATTTTTTGGCACAGGTGATCTTCAGGAAATCCAGCCAGATCAATAATGTTCACATATTTTTGTTCCTTTTTTAAGCACAAAATATATTTAGGAGGCATATATGTGTGCGTGAAGAGAACAGTGTAGTGGGTTAGGGATTCGCTAGTGTTGGCTGTCGAGTGCACCATTTGCTGTATATGAAGTAGACTAGGAATAAGTCCAGCTTGGTGCACACACCCAAAGAAAAGAGCTCCAATTATGTTAAATATTACAATTACGCGTTTTCTGTTTACTGTTTTATTCAATCTGGGGACCAACAAGACCAATGGTAACAGCAGTGGAATCAGGAATCTGGGTTCTTGATGTCTGAATAATGAAAGAAGAGCAAGTGGGACAAAATATAAAAGTAACAGTAACCCAGTTTGCTGTGAAATATACTGTTTGTTTTGGTTTTTATCTTCTTGGTTCTTATGGAATGATTTGAGGGTAAGCTCTTTTAACACCTTTATGCCAGAAAACAAAACTGTCACATGAAGAATGCCAAAAAGCATTATCCCATTAACAGCCAAGTGAGTAACAAGAGGATGAGATCCATGTTGAGCAAGATTTTGAGGATTAAGGTTATAACGCAGAAAGTTAAGAGGAGTTAAAACAATGTTCTGGGTTATTTGGTCAAGTAGAGTTTCTGTACTTTGTACGGTAAATAGGAAATGTCCTTTATAATACAATGTGTCAGCTGTAATAAAAATGATTGATGTGAAAATTGAACTAGAAAACAGCTTTACTACATTGGTTACACAGACTCTACAGGAGAACTGGGATGTATTACTCTTCCCAGCCCAGTAAAGTATTGGTATAAAAGCAAAGCCAACAAAAGTGGGTCTGTTGAAAAATCCAGCCATCAAGATGCTGCCAATATAATGATGAGATCCTGCTTTTTTAGACCCAGTATTGGACTGTTTAGGTGAGGTCAGTAGTAGTAATACAGCAAACAAAATACCCTCTATAGCATTGCTGATTGTCCTTGTGTAAAAAATCAAAGTGACATAAGACTCAGCTAGTATAATCATTGACATCCATCGGTTTGATCCCCAAATGGGTGCTATACGATACACAGTATAGTCCAATATGAAGGAAAGAAGTGTCATGAACAGTCTGGGAGCAACTAAGAGAATATAGCCAGATTTCAAAGTTGTTTTAAAGACCATCTGATGTAGCAGTCCTACAATCCCAAAGGCAGTACCAGAAGTTAATAGAGGGAAAACTACTGTCCTGCAGGGGTTGGTTGGAAGGAATTCCCATGGGCGGTCAATATCCAGATCTAAAATGTCACCTTTTAACAAGAAATAATAAGTAAATTGAAATAATACAGTTTTATTTATAAAGCCATAAGAATATTTTAAGTTGCTGATAATTTCAAAACATTCTATGTTCCAAATTACATTCTACGGAAACAAATTGTTGTAATTGGGGCTATGCTTATTTAAACAGAGGAATCAATCACAATTTCAGAGTATAGGAATAAGTAACTACCATGTTGAGGGTTTAATTAGCAAAGCTAATAGATGGTATTTCATACCTGCCATGACTTCTGGTGACTGGAAGAATTCATCTGGGTGCAGGTACCCTGACTGTGGAACAAGGCACCAAACGATCCTCAGAATACTCAGTGCTGCCCACAATTTCTTCGCACCCATGCTGGAATCAGGTAACGTCATGTCTCATCTGTATCTTAAAGTCATCCTTTTAAAGTCTGCAAAACAAATATATGTGTAAGAAACAAAAAGTCATACCATCGATTTGATGATAAAATCACTTTACTCTTAAATTGCTCTCTTTTTGATAAGTATGGCTTTTCTTGGCCCACCAAGATACCACGAAAGTAAAAATGCCAGCCCCTGCCACCGAGCAACACAGTGCATGCAGGAGCTGTATGTCTGAATACTGACATTAGATTATATTAGAAGATGCATTTGATAATTTATAGAAATAACGGTGCTATTTGGTGCAGCATCCCCTTAATGCAATCATTTCTGATGAATTGCTGAATGTCTGTCTGCCGGGTTAATATTACCAGCTATGCTCCTTGATGCCAGGCTGAACCTATTATCAATAACCACATTTTTAAATCTAAGCAAAGATTTGTACCGTATCCCTTTAATAATCAAGCCCAGTTGCAGTTTGTTTGTTAAGTTCTTGAAGCCCAGGGGCAGGGCTAGCCCTGTTGGTATTTTTTGAAAGTTAGGGTGGGGTTAATGGAGGGAATTGAAAATGTTTTGTTTATACCACGCTCCTTCCCTGTTGTGCTGGGTGTTGTGTGGAGTGTGTTTTTTTGTCATGGTCTTGGGGAAGCTTCCCAGGTTTCTAGGGGGTTGTTGCTGTGGGGAGGGCATTTGGTGGTATTCGTGTTGGGAGGTTCCTGGCAGGTGGAGCTGGGAACCTCAGGTCTGGGTTAGGGCATCTGGGTATGTCATTCCCTGATATCTTGGTAAGCTCTGGATGTTTTTTGTTATGTTAATTATTTACATTAATGTTATTTATTGGTTTTTGGTTAAGGTTTGTGTGGCCTTGTCAAACCCAAATCTGGTTGTTGTGTCTTTATTGAGTTATGTGCGTTCTTGGGAGGCTTAGAATGGGAATCGAGGCTACATCAGTCATACTGCACCATTTCCAGCTCCTCTTAAAACTTGTACATCTAGCATGGATAACAAATTAATGTAGACAATCCCATCCACACTAGGCATATAGCCACGGTCCCTTCCAGAAACAGTAGTATAAACCAAACCTCAAATAATCCTGACACTTATGTCATTTAACTTAAATACTCAATCTACCATTTTTTTTAAATCTATTCGATTTGTTTTTTTGTTTGTAAATAGCCACGTGAAATGTTGCTTTCTATGAAATTACCGTATAAATTCTGTTAAACTACAGTGAAATATTAGGATAGTTTGCAATGCTGGTACCTGCCTCAGACCAGCCCTCTTAGGGGGAACGTCATAGTAAAATGTGGTACAAACACAATAGGAAAGGGCCCAAGGTGGTGGGGCAGGGGAGTGCTGTCACCTCTTGGCCGGGGGGGGTTCCCAGAATACAGTTAGATTTGCAAAGGTTGTAGTTGAGTTGTTCAGCATCAGCCAGGTCCACAGTAACATGTATTGATTGCAAGTTGTCCTCAAGTTGTTACTTCATGTTACTTGGCATTAACACAAGACCATTCTTGATGAGTGAGCTGTCTAGAAGGTGTCAGCACTGCATACTCCCCAAAAACGCCAAAGAGGGGTTGAGAGAATCTTGTCATGAATATGGGAATGGGAAGCAGAGGAACCTGTTATTGGACTGCTATATATTACATGGGAAAAAAACATTTTAAAATGCTCTTTAACATCCCTGCATTAATGAAACTAGTAGAAAATAGTAGACATTCTATTGACACGATGAACAAATTCAACATACAAGCAGGGGAGGGCTTGTTAAGGGGGTAATTGCCCATGGGGGTACTCTGGTTTAAGGACTTTGGGCCACTACCAGAAGACTTTTTTAACTATAAAATTTACCCATTTTCAAGAGTCCTAAAACAAGGGGTGCGTGTTATACCTCAATACAAATTTGTTTACGCTGCATAATCACTACATGAATCTTGTGTCTTCAGTGCCCGGAGGCTTTTTGGAACCTATGGAGCACCAGCATTAATAGAGTGAAAGAAATTAAATAAAAAATAATAATAAAAAAATCTTCAGCAGCCCTGACCTGGAAGGTCCAGGTGAGCTGCTACCAGTTATACGCTGCAACGGATTACTTCTCCCATCAGTGAGAATCACAAAGATAGAGAAAGAGTCACCCAGGCCATGGGGTAAAAACACACTCATGCCACACTCATTGACAGAAAAAATATTTTATTATTAATTTAATGTTTTTATCACATAACTGATTACTATCTGATCACTGACAGGTCACTGATTATTGGTTGGGTTCATCGACCAATGTCAGCAGCCAAGATTTGTCTTTTATTTTACAGTATTTATTATATTTTTAACAGCTTTAAACCTTTGCAAGTTGGGAGCTGCAATTCTGCAAATGGATTTGGGATTTGGTCAGAATCAATGGTCTCCTCAATGCTGAGAATTAAAGACAGATGCTTATCCATCATGCAATACCATCAGAGAGGCATGATGCTCTGAAAAATATCCCTCGTCTTATAATCGGGGTCGTCTTCTAATCAGACCTCAAATAGAGGTCTGACTATGAGACTAAGATCCAGATCCCCCGCACCGCTGCAGGGGACCTGGATCCTCCTGTCTGGTAACCTCAGCTGCTTGTCTATGCTCATCGCACATACCTTCCCCGGCTGCCAGAGAGGAGAATTCCCCGCTTATCACAATACATACATAGCCTTAGCACCACTTTTTATAAAACTAGTTTGTGTTTAAGTGGGCTGACAATTTTAGGGCTCTAACACTTTTCTGACTTGACACATATAAAAAGTAGACCCCAGCAACATGAGCTTGCAATTTCATATTTCTAAACTATTTTGTATACACATTCTGCAGCAGCTAGGGAATATTATTGCCCAATTCTTCATCTATAATATTTAGTAAAGGTTACAAACACCCACATGCACACAGATGTTCTGCGTTGGAGGATAAAAACACACACAGTACTGACAAACATAATTCTTTCCTTTCAATTATTATCATATTCTCAACAGGGCAAGCATTTCTGTTTATTTTAATTGTTTCTATAAAAATAGTTACATTTCAGTAACTTGTGGCTTCGTTTTAAATATATTTGTTGTGGAGCACTGCTCTGAAAAGTTGTGATGCATATACATTCCTAAAGGCTTTCTACGAAGCAGATGTCTACACAGCAAAGATAGCGCTAAAGAGCAAATGATTTGTCCCAGAAGCTCACACTTTAATGCATAATGCTGTAGGGTTCTAGGGTTGATTATGTTATCGATATGTATCTTACTCACCCTCAAGGTAGTTTGTAATGTTATTAAGGAAGGAGTAGGGGGGTGCAAATGTTAAGAAAAAAAAATAAGAATGAAAAATGTCTAAAGGGAATTAACCCTTTCAAGCCCCACTGAGTAGCATCTAATGGAAATAAGCTGCAGTGCATTTATTTGTTGGTTTGCTGGTAAAGAATGCATATTAATCAGTGGGGCTTTATGAGACATTACACTGCCCCTTTAATTCTTCAACCACCCTCCTGCCTCACAATGCTGCCACTAGTGAGGGTCACCTAACGCCCCCCCAACTCCCCCATACTAATCTCTGCAGCTTCCATTCATCCATTTCACCACCATCCCCCAATGTCTTCAGACACCGGTGCCCACTGTTGTGTGGATGCAATGTAAAGCTTATATAGAATTAGTGTTCACCCAATGATTATAAAACATATAAACCGTTTTTATATTCACCTGCCAGCTGAATGTAGGCGATGCCCCCATTCTGCTCCCTGCATGAATAATGTCCTCTTATGCAGCTGAACACGAATCTTGCTCATTGACACACATTGATTCCATTCTACATGAGCTCAAAGCTGCAGTGCACAGCGTGCTGGGTGGTATATATCTGTACGATCCATATACGTGCCATAGCGAGAAATCTCTTCCAGCACCCGGCACTTAAGACCCTACTTACTGCAGATCCCCATAGCTTCCCATAGGCTCGAATAGTCTTAGCATCAGTCCTGACAGCATGAGCAGCAGGCAAATCCTAAAAGCTCAGCCCACAAGCATGTCCTTAACCCTTTCTATTCCTTAGCCCAGAAGGACGCTCAGTCGTATAGTTATTCACTTAATACTGTAATACATGTAACCCTGCTTGGATATAAGTGCCAAGTAAATGTGCAGTTAAACTTGTAACTGAGTTTTCAATATTGCGGTGTTTGCATAACTGGAATTTAAAGAAATGTGAGAAACACATTTTAAGATGAATGGAAGAATCAAGTGTAGCATCTAAAACAAGTATTACGGTAGTGAAGGAAAAAAAAAGATAAAATCACATAGAAAAAGTGCACAGAGTATGTAGCAGGTTAAACCAGCTCACAAAAGACAAGTCACGGAATAGGCACCAAGAAAAAATCTGGGTAATGTAAGCAAGCTAGGTCGCCATTCTGTGTACAAAGTGTGATCTGTTTTCTAAGGAAAGTTAGAAATTATTTAAATTTTAATTATATTATTTTTTTATTTATATGGTGCCAACCATTTAGATTATTGCAAGTTTGTATTTCATTAAGATAAGTCAAAGTGAAGTTGTTTTGGCGGATTCTGTTAATATAATATATAAAAATTATAAAGTAATATATAAAAGTATAAAGTAAGGTTGCTTTATAAAGCAAAGAGTGATGACCAAAGTCTAGTCCTGCGAAATGTATAACCCGACCCGACCACTGCGCCTCTTCACACTCACAGATATTCCAGGGTCTCCATAGGATACACGAGAGAGAGAGAGAGAGAGGTATCCAATTTAAAAATAATGTTTAATAGAATTAAATCCAAATCTAGCAGCTGCTTACGTATAAATGTAGAAGCTGGAACGTAAGAGTGGGGCTGTAATGTCCTTGAAAAACAACCTGAATTAGTGTTCCTGTGTGATCGCCGCACACGCCTTACCTTCTGGGTATTCGCTTGAATGTAACTTTGGAGTCCTCTGCGCAACATTTTTCAGCTGAAATAAGTTTCCTCAAAGTGCTCTTTTCTTTCCATTTATTTTTTTTGTGTGCGCAGCACTAGACTTTGGTCAACACCAAAGTCATTTGTCTGCAGCAATTTTGAAATATGTTTTGGTTCAATTCAGTTGTATATTTAACCCCTTAAGGACAATGGGCGGTCCCTAAACCCATTGAAAACAATGCATTTTGAGCCCCTACATGTACGGGCTTTGTCATTAAGGGGTTAAACATTTTTGTTTACACTTATTTACACCATTCTTAAACACTATGAAGTAAGGTTGGATGCTTTCCAGTGGCCAATCGGGGCCTGCAAGAAACCCTGCATTAAACTGCATGGAACAATGTTCATCGATACAAGCAGTAACAATCACAGGAGTCGGGGTCCCCATAACATAAACACAGGGTACCCATACTTATAGCTCAGGTGGGATTCTTTTTCAATAGCATTTTATTATTGCATTTTCTGTTAAGTGTCACAATCATAATATCATATATGGCACCAGAAATACCCCAAGCATGGTTAAAAACATACATCAGTAAGAGACACATAGGTGAGATACTTTTAAGCAAAAGTCAGATGCCCATTGTTCTTCCCACAAACACAAAGGCTTCTCTTATTTAATTATTTAGGCCATTATTACAAAGGTGTTTGTTTTTCCCCCCATATGTTTTATTAGGCAATATGTATGGTATGAGTGGGTCCTCCAAACTGTTGTACCTATTTCTAAAATAATTTTCCTTTGAACAGGAATAAACACGCTCAATTCACTATATCCAGTCCTGCTGAAAGAAAACATACAGAGGCAATGCACAGAAAACACATAAAGAAATACAGAAAAGATCCCGTGGCCATGTACATGCTACCTAAATCCTTGTTACTTCAGATTCTTTGGTGACTGCATGTGGTATTGCAAGCAAAAACGTGAAAAGACTTCAGGTAGTGGCCCAAAATCTTTACATCTTAAATCTGAGTCTTGTTAAGGCATGGAAATGTGGAGCATGTATGTGTAGGTTAAGTGCATGCAGGGGTGTTGTGTGTGGTACAATATGGCGTTAGTGAAGTGTGTATCAGCATATGGTGTTAATGTGTCTGTGAGCCAATGTTAATAGCCCGTGTGGGTCTGTTACTGTATGGTGTTAGAGTGTGTGTGTGTCAGCATTTGGTGTTTGTATGTGTCTAAGGGTGGGTGTCAAACTACAGTGTTACCATGAGTGTGTATGTATGTGTAAGTTTATGGGTCTAGAATAATAATGTGACACAGATAAAACATACCAGTACAGAAGGGACAAAATGGGCCCACTCTTTCAAAATTAAAACCTATTAGGAGGTTGGGGGGGGGGTTTGTGACAGAAAATGAAAGTCACATGGAGATGTTAGGGGCATAAGGGCAGTTGCAACTTGGACTTCTGATTTAAACATTTAGGACCACTACCTGAAAGTGTTTTGTTTCATAATTCCACATGCATTCAAGGGCCTAGACTAATACTAACTCAAGGAATCATTTACATTTTTACTGGATCATTTCTGCAGTTTCTCTCTGTGTATATATATATATATATATATATATATATATATATATATATATATATACATACAGGAATGAATAGTAAACTCTGATAAGTTTCTTATCACATGGGCTGCTTTATTACCAGACTGAATGTTGCCAGCCCTCCCCTGTAGTATGCAAGGGTTTGGAAACAGATGTTGGGGGCATTAGTAGGACAGATCATAGATCATATGCTTCTGAACAGGTACCTTCTTAGTAAGAATTAGAGTAAGTAGGAAAGAGTCTGGCGGAACAAGCTAGTGTCTCCAACGGAATAGATACAGTCTGGGTGACGTCATGGAGATGCAACTGGTAAGGTGGGATTCATTGCTTTTACATCTCAAAACATCTGCTTTCATTTACTAAATAACATAAACTTTATTTATTTATACAAGCAATGTATTGAAGACTATTACACTCACTACCAGCAGAGGGCGCAATTCGTTTTCAAATGCTCTCAGGTGCTGTTTATTAGAGAGCAAAGTTTTTGCATTTCCAACAGGAAGTCTATCAGAAATACATTTGTTAGATTCACGCCTCACAGGATCGTTACGGAATAAATGCATAGTTTATGTTAATAGTCACACATTACAGATATTGTTTTGCTTCAAATAGACACAGTGGTTTTGTGTTATGAAATACCGGGAAATGGTTGGCATTTTATCCCTTACCATTCCTGCATTATTATTTTAGTGTTTTGCTTTTTGTAACATTTCTTTATCTTGTATCCCCGCAGTTTCTGCTATTGATCCGTTCATAAAATATTTTCACAATATTCTCCAGGGAAGTCCATCATTGGATTAAGGTATCACTAGGCCTCAGGCTAGGACAACGTCAGTGTTTACAATTGTTTACAATGAATGACTGACGAAGTAAGATACAATATAATATAAGAAAATAATATATAATATGAACAGAATGTGTTGTGAAGAATATGGCTAAAATCAGCTTTCTGTTTCACTGTTAATGTTAATTTAGACATTAGCCAATTGGACATAAGGAATTTAATTGGTTAAATCATTGACATCATTGTGTATGTATGTAGTGATGTCAGAGACTTGTGTTTTCCAGTGCAGTAAAGTATTTCACCCCTAAAATCATTACTAATTATAATAAAGATCACTTTATCTTTTTCGATAACTTCCTTTTTGTTTCTCTCCCACATTTACTCTTCGTGTGGCTTTCACCAGTGGACTAAAGACTGTCTCTTGTTTCCTCCTTTAGTCTCACAATCATGCCATCTTATTTTAAAACGTTCTGTCATCTTCTCCTCTGTTCTTTTTACCCATTCTGACATCTGTCATACAATTCCGCAGCTGACCTAAGGCACAATCCTGTAAAGCGCATCATATAAAAAAAAACATGAACAGGAGATTATTTTTCAACCTTTTTTTATTCATGTTTTAACATAAATACTAGCACAACAGAAAAACAAACATGGGTTGGCACTGAATGATAAGGTCTGAGCAAAGTGCAAACAGTCAACAGGAATTATGAAAGGGAAAGAAAAGTAAAATGTATAGTGCATTAAAAATGAAGAATTTATGACACGTTCAGACATTTTAAAAAAGTATGTGCTTTCCTTTCACAATTTCATATTCCTCTATAGGAATATATTGAAGTGTTGTGCACGGCTTAATGTAAATCTTTCCCATTTTTAATGGAATTGCTTGTCTCACTTTAACAAAAAAAAACAAAGACAATCCCATGTATAAAAATATCTATTCTGTAGCTTTGATAGAAACTAAATCTCTTCATCAATTATATTAGATGTATATCTATGTGTGTATGTATTGTGAAAAACACATGTCGAAACACATGGTTATTTAAGTGTCATTAAGAAGAAACCTTTGATCTGAAACACATTCACTTATCAGAAAAAACGTAATTACATCCCAAAATAAAAATGCCATTGCTTTGCACAACTAGGTCAGGCTTGTTCCTTCACCCTCCTGGAAGAAATGTGCCAGTGAGCAGAATTAAACAATGATTAACCAGGGATGTGTCAATGATGTATGGTGGAGCTGTGAGTCTGCTTAAACGGAAAATAGCCTTGTAACAGTTTTTAACATAATTTACGTACCTTAATTACATTTTTTACTTACTTTGAATATTGTTTTGTAGTATTGTTTTACCTTGTGGAGCCCTTTCCAGAACCATTAATCAACAACTTAATAATGGGCATAACTTAATGGGAAGCAATAATGCTACAGATTTTTATGAGCACCAATCACAGCAGTAAAAGGTTTGATTTAGGAAAAAAGACAGACCTACTATAAAACAAGTGTGCTGCTAAATATTCTAAGAACGATTGCACGTTTTGTCCTTTTTTGAGATCCAGCATGTCATGATGAAGCATCTGACACATTTAGGGCCTAACTGAAAAAACTCAAGGGTGGCACAATGGAAGAGGTGGTAGACACATAGCTCAACTCAAGCCAAGTCCATCAAGGAGCACATTTTTGTTGATCTTCCAGGAGGAGTCGCTACAAAATCTCATTTGCAGTCTTGGCATGACTTCATATAACAAAGCAGCTGGATATGAGGTCACATCTGGACCCCACACTATGAAGTCAAGGGAGCACTCAAAGAGAGACAATGTCTGTAACTAGAACAGATGTAAACATTCACTTTAAACTCACTTTTACATGGAACTTTAGGCCACATCTATGTTTACTTTTGCTCCCATTCTGCCACCCATGTAGGGTTTCAAAATAAATTATAATCGAAGGCCAGTTTTTCATAGCAGTGACTAATTTGTCCTCAAATTTGAACCTGTCAATGACAAAATAAGAAAATCCTTCTGTTCTGATTAGATTCTGAATATATATATATACTGGACTGCATGTTTGCAATTGATTTAACAGACATTGAAGAATAAATGGTGTATGTAATGGCTTTTATTTGACATCATACTTTTTACACAGAGCTTTGTATGAAGGCTAAATGAAATACTGGGAAGAAGTCATTGTTGTAAATAGCACACATGGGTAACTTTATTGGATTCAAACAGTAATACCACTCAAGTTCTTGTACTGGAGAAGATAAACCCTAAGAGGCATTAAACGTTCTATAATCCAGGGACTCAATTTCACAATAACCACCTGCTGATTGAAATCATTCCACTTAAAAAAAAAATCCTTAAAAGGCTAATGGCATCTACCCAGCATCACTAAAAATAGGCAAATATTGACTTTAACCTACATAGTCATAGAATCTACATGACTAAATATGTAACTCTATGTCAGTAAAATGGATGGGAAGTTTGAGGAAGTGAAACTTTGCTGGTTTATGCCGGTCTTCCATAAGAGCAGTGTTAATTGTTCTTTGATGCATATCGCAATAATTTATGATCATGTTGGAATTATATTACTTGTTTGATGGTCTCAGAAATGTTAATGATTAAAAGAGCAATCTAATAGTTGTGTTCTAGTCATAACCACCAATCCTAATCCCAAGTACTGTTAATATCTGGTTGTCAGTTTTGGACTTGCGTGTAGTGAATGCCCTGCAATGATCATACCTGGGAACTTCCCAGGGTAGGCAATCTGGAACTCTCCCTCTTGAGGGGGCCAAGCTAGCCATTCATGGAGGTAGGGCAAGCCATGCAAGTAGTGGTACTAGCCTCAGTTAGTGCCCAGGGAGTAGGTGGGGAGTAGGTGGAGATTAGGTGTAGTCAAATACTGCTTCCTGTCAGGAGAAAGTAGAAAGTGACTCAGAGACCCAGGAAAGGAGAGCATCTCCGAGATACTCTGGAAAAAACCCAGATAGTTCTCTGGTAAGCCCATGGCGTTGTGGTTAGCAGGGTCCAACATATGAGGAGAGATTTGGTAATTGTTTTTTTGTTTAAAAACACATTATATTTGTTCTTTACACATCCGACACATGCTAACATAGTAAAACACAATATTTACAATACTATTAAACAGAGATGTGAAATAGTGATGTAGCTCATACTTTGTGTAATATGGGTAACACATTAGCGATTGAGCTGAGTTTTTTTGCTCCTCAGACAAACTTAAACCAAAACCTAGAGTATTGCAAAAATTATTCTATATGTCAGTGATCGGAGAACGTCTGCACTGTATGGTCTATTTGAATGTCATTAATGTGAAATTATTAATATATTAAAGTAGACTATGTAAGCCTGATAAGTTGAACTCCAGTTTACTAATGCATTATGTATTCTAAAGCCTATACATACAAATATGTAAAAATATTATGTTTTCATTTCTATATTTCTTTATATATAAATATTTTTTTTAACATATGTGGGTACATTCACCAATCTGGGCTTCTGCAGCATTTTTAAGTAGAATTTCATTATACATTGCAAAGGGGCAACCCCACTGATTTTTTTTCCTCTTTGGAAACCGAACTGGCCCAGCAAAATGTATTTTTAAGTCAGTGAGTTATGCATTGCGGATGCCCAGCTCAGCTATTTGTGTAGGTAAAATGAATGAAGGTACTACTTTGGGATGCACAGTGAAGTCAGTAAATTGAAAGGTTCACCTCTACTGCCAACTTACTGAATTCTTTCTTTACACTACTATTAGATCAGTCTAATGCAAAACTAGAAATATGGAGAAAAGGTTATCTGGCATCTGAAACATGGAAAACTATACATTTGTATATTATATTGAGGTCTAAAATAAAATATTCCTGATGACTTGGACTTTATGCGTTACTTGGATAGAGGACAAAGTTAAAGACAGTAAGACGGGTATAGACTAAGAGTACATTCATCCTTCAGCTATTAAAGTGTCATTCATAGCACTTCCGTTTGCAGCCACATCCCATTGCCTCCGCAGTTTATACAGACAACCTAATGAGTAAGAGATTGGTAATCACTGTTAAAATGGCACTCCATGGAGTAAGCACTGTGGGAAAAAAAGAGAAAGGAAAATTACTGCTTATAATTGTACAGAGATAGGACAAAAGTCTGTGTCATGGAGTGAATCGTAGATAATCCTAGTGAAAAGTAATTTCGTAGATTTAAAATGCAGAATGGAATTGGAAACTAGAGTTCGATACGTTTTCTCATAAATATTGAATAACTGGCCATATTACCTGATATTGATTTATATCCCGATAAAGCAGTTGCAGTTCAGTGGCTAATTATATTGGCAATATCATACAGATTGAGAGAGAGAGAGAGCAAGAATATGATGTCATAACATAGCTTCCTTCATTGGTGGGTGCAGAAAACAAAAAAATGATTTATTTTGTTATACTTATATAAACGTTATTCAGAGATAACGATTCTGATACAATAATATACTAATAAAAGACTATCATTTACATTTAAATAATTCAATAGTGTATTATATTTGAATGTAATACCCCTCCATTGCCCACTGCCATCACATCGTGCATCAACCAAAAGTCAGGTATATGTTGATAAAATGTCTCAGTAATAATAAGGGCTGATATTGGGTTCTATAATGTAACCATCTTTCATTTCATCTATAAGGGGCAAACTGATCAGCATTTAAATACAAAAACAAACATTGGGGTAATTTTTAGTTGATTATTTGCATTCTGTGACCTTTTAAGGTGCAAAGGAAAGATTTTATTTCATGGAACTCAAACTCAACAGGCCTGCAACAAGCCAGACAATTCTTACCTGTGCTGGAAGAACACTGTGAACCTTCTAGCGATTCAATATAATTCTTTCCTAGCCACTTTTCATATGTGGTCTTTTCCTGTACAGGAACAATTTTGTTGGTGGAGTCCTTGAAAATCAGGTCATTTGCATAGTAAAAAGAGGAGTTGAACATTTTAAAATCAGGATTAGTGTCGCTCCCATAATATATCTGTAGAGATGGGGGAAAAAAGGCAATTAACAAAGCTTCCAGTTTAGGACTGAGTAAATAAAACAATCGACCAGAGAAGAGCAGTAGATGAGTAAAATTGGGCAGACAAGATGGGCCGCATGGTTCTTATCTGCCATCAGATTCTATGTTTCTTTGTTTCTGTATTGCTTACCAATTTGTGTTATTTTTCTTAACATCATTTTTATATTGCTCAACCATCAAGTACTTTTAACACCTTCATGACAGAGCCCGTACATGTATAGGCTCAAAATGCATTGTCATAAATGGGTTTTAGGGTAACCCGTTGGTAAAATGAGAATGAGCAATGCTGAATATTCTAGTCTGTGGAATTAACATTTATGTATTGTAACTTTTTTCTTTAATTGTATCAAATTGAAAGGTTTTACAGTGATTTTACGTAACAATTGTAGATACCATAGCTAGAAAACTTTTCTGCAGTACTCCTAAACTCTTTGAGTGATGATTTTTTACCTGAGCATTATCTAGGAGGCCGAACACTGCGTGTACGTTGGTATCTGGATGAACCATTACTGCATGCGGTGGCACTTGTGCCCAGTTACAGTCTGCAAACTGAGTTACTTCTGCTAGGGCTCCATTGGGACATAGTAACTGGAATTCACTGGATTTTAAATCCTTTGCCCAATCCTGTGTGTTTTTTCCTTAGGAATAATAATAAAAAAAATGTTATTTTGGTCTACCACTGCTCCTCAGAAATTTGTGATGTAAAGATCTGTACTGTAGATAGACGAAGACAAATGATAGCAAATTTTTTTCTATTTTTGTCAAATAAACTAATGTAACTTCATTGGGAGTAAGAATTGTATTTTTTTACAAACATCATTAGCACGGATCTTGTCACTATGCTTAATAAATGTATGGATTATGAGTGCCTGACACCAATGACGTATTGTGTACAATGAACGACATTGTGGTGAGAACCACATTACTTACTCTATACCCAAATATATACATTAACCTCTGGCTGTAATTAAGCAAGACACAAGTTTTACTTTTATGCGTTAATATTAGGAAAAACAGTGTATATAGCATTCTGTATACTTTTTACTGCGATGCTAAAAGAGTCATAGCTAGAAACTTTATCCTGAAAATGTATCCAAAGAAAACCATGATCATCCTTTGTAACTGACCACTGCAAAGTTAGCACGACAAAGGAATATATGACAAAAAAGGTCAAATACCATTTGTGTTTTCAAAAACAGTCGAGTGTTTAACAAAGGCCACATCTCCAGTCTTTTCTGCCAGGCACCTGCGATAATTCACACGGAAACATGATATTGGGCATTGCAATATTAGGTAAAATACAGAATCACATACTAGTTATGCTCTATTTTCTTTGATAAAAACCT
The DNA here is from genome assembly GCF_027358695.1 of Spea bombifrons. Lineage (NCBI taxonomy): Eukaryota > Metazoa > Chordata > Amphibia > Anura > Pelobatidae > Spea > Spea bombifrons. The sequence goes on along the minus strand of NC_071089.1, from coordinate 86,230,572 downwards.
ATACACACCAGAACTGTTTTCTACCAAAAGCCATATCACTCCTGGATGCATGTATAGAGGATTCTACACTTAACATAATAAATGGTTAGGTAAATAAGTGAGGTGCATGTCTTACTAAACAGAATTCAAATAAAAACTTTGCAAATCAATTAAGAATTTTGGAATGGAAAGCAAATACAGAATGGTGAAACAATATATATAAAATATTCAGGGATTTTCTTTTGTTAATGTTTAAGGTTTAGCGGGCCACCTTATGATTGGGTTCACCTTCTACATCTGCAAATACAGCATTTGATATGTCTGTCACATAAAGATCATTTTGAATATGAAGATTACACATATTTCTGGAAAGCTGCTCAACTCTTCCTTATGTTCTTTTTCACTTTTTGGACTATTTTGGTTTTCAGAGACACATTGCCTCCTTTTAGTGAAATAACATTTTTTGGTGATTGATGTACATGGAGTATCCTCTTTTCTCGTAGTTTCTGTTACTCATCATAAATTCAGTTAAGTTGTCTAGAAAGGCCAAACCTAACCAGTAATCCAACGGAATCTATTTTTGTTCATTAACTTTGTGTATTATTACCAACATTACTATTCTTTAGAAAATGCTTATTTAATTCTCCAATATTTACCTAAATGCCCCAGAATATCCAAAGTATTGTTCTTGGTTATTCTTCTCACATTTAGATCTTCCAGTTCCATCGCCCTTGCAGAGCTCACACAGTTGTGATGGAAAGTTTTTTTGGTTGGCGCCAGGCACACAGCTTGCGGAGAAAAAACTGCTAACAGCTATAGAGTTAAAGGAAAGCCAAAATCACGATATGGTACATTCAAATCTAGAAATAACAATGCAACTTAGCCATTTATTTCTTACTAATACATCAGGTGAAATATTCACTACCCTTCAGTTGGCTTTGAACCTAGACCCAAGAGTAGCTATAGTTGGTCAAGTCATTGTTGGCTTGGGCCGAATGCTTGGATGAGCCTAGCTCACGGGCGAGTGAGAGATGGAGCCCAGCTGGATCACACTTCTCTCATTTGGGATTTTCTTTCTTGCTGATTATTGATGGAATACACAATTTTTCTTTTAGATAAACATTCGTGAAACTTGTGATTTTAATTTTCATGGGATCCAGTCTTTAGTACTGTTCCAATTTGTCTTGCTCTGGGAGCATGTGTACTCCGGGTTTAGCAATGGATCCCTACATGCCAAATTCAGCAACCTGTTCTTACCATTATAGAAACTTGTGGGATAGGCCATTATCAAGCAAAGAGGGGCTTAGCACCTATACATAGTACTTTCACCTTCTAATAACAATTCATTTAATAATAAAACTGTAAGTGAATACACATACTAACCTTTAGCAGTGTTGCATCCTTCGGGTCTAATAAAACCTTTTTTAATTAGAGTTCCTACAGGTATGTTCCACCCAGCTGTCCGTTCATATCCTGTGTGGCATGATTTCTTGCCCTTCAATTCGTTGATGGTAAAGGCATCATATAGGTTCTTGCGGACCACAGCTACTGCATAGTAACTGTCAGACACACTCTCTAGTAAAATAAAAAAATAAGCTTGTTTTGTTTTATTATTGAAATAGTATTTGTGTCCCCATCACAATGAGCTGATTAATCATGTGTGTATAGTGGGGTGTATTCAATAAACCAGAAGTTGAACAAACCCCCCTGTAATCATTATGCATTATGAAGGGCCCACTCCAGTGAGGTCTGCCTGCTAGAGGTGGGTGAGCTGACCCTATATAATGCTTAGTATCTTTTTTAATATATATATATATATAGTGTTGCTGAGATATCACCCAGTCTAATTCAGAATACCAGATCGCATTTAAAAAGCAGACTTGGATTGTGTATAGCCTTTGATGAGTAAATATACTGTTACAATCATCAGCCAGTCTTCAAGTTATGAAGAATAGAGTATCTTTTTAAAAAAAGCTGATCTGAGAGCTTACCCAAATAATTCTCTCCAGCAGCAGGCACCAGTCCATAATTCTTTCCAGCTTTGTAAATATCCCCTCCATCCAATGTTACAGCATCAGCTTCTTTTTGCTATAATAACAATAACAATAATAATAATAATATACATTTACTTTACTGAGATGGTGGTAAATAAGTGGAAAAGCCTCTCAGTAGAAGTGGTAGAGGTTTACACAGTAAGCAAATTTAAACATTTATCTAAGGACTGATTATGATTTGAATCTTTAAAGCAGACTAGATGGACTGACGGGTTCTTATTTCCTATGTTTCTATGTAAGTGATAGCTAATTGAAACCCAAGGAACTCAAATTATTAAGGGGATCATGGTTGTTAGCACATAGGACTCTGACCTGTATCATTTTCATGCAGGCTTCAGGGCTGTCAGCAGAAACACACTGGATTGACGGGTACAAAGTCTTGTTCATAAAAGCGCTGGCCATATCTGCGCACTTCCAGATCTCCATAGTAGATAAGGTGCACCAACGCAACATTTTGGGCAACTCTAAATTATGTTATTTATTAAAAGAGAGACAAAACATTGTAATATTTGAATATAGAACTGCACAATATCTGATTTAAACGCCCAAACCTCTTGAGACGAGAACATACAGGACAAAATTATATTTGCAGTTTCTAAGGTACTTTCTGTATGACATATTGGGCTTATGGGCTACTTATTTCCAGGATATGTAGGGCTCAGGATTTTTTATATAGTGAAGAACAAGAAATAGATTTCTGGAATACGTGGAAGAAATAATTTAAAGGAAGAGAAGAAAGATTGCTTTAGTGAATTCAAAATTATAATAGTGAAAAATATATCATTGTATTTATATTCTGTGATATGACAATTAGGCAGACCAATGTACAAAAGAAAAAACATATCACACACAACTGCATTGACAGCCTCGACCACTAACAAGGTTTGATGGGCCAGTTGGAGTCAATATTTCACTGTTGGACTACAAGTATTTGCAAGCATGTTTTTTTTCCCTAAAACAGTTGTAAAGGAAAGACAACGGTTAACACAAAATATAGCCAGTTTTGTTCGAATGAATAAGAATGTTGTAGAATACAGCCTTACTGTCTGGATCGCAGTCAATTCCGTTCATTGCCTGAAGAAACGTGTCTCCGAGCCAGGCTTGGTAAGTCTGATTTGAGATTGACCTCAGTTCTATAGTGGAATCCCTAAAAAGCAGGTTGGTGCCTCCATAGGTTGAAGAGTCAAACATCTTGAAATTGGAACTAGCAACACTAAATTTTTGCTGTAAAAAGAAGAGGTATTTTCAAAGAACGTAAGGGATGTTTTTATCTTGCATCTCATTAGTACAAAGCATGTTTTTTTTTTCAGACTAGCTGCATACATTGTTATTCTCACTTATTGACAGAATAGAAAATATGTTACAAAGTAACAAAATAGTAAAAGTGGTACAATCACCATAGTAATTGAAAGGGGAGGGCATGCAGCCTACAAATAAAGGGAGAATCGCAAATTCAGTAGTCTCTTCTGAAAGATTTTCATCACCAAAAACATCCCCAATGCCAAGCTATGAAAGCCTTTTCTTCTGTGTCAGTTATTATGTTCTCAGTTCATTTTAATCTGTTGTTTTGAAACTTTGTTTGCATGCTTAATTTTGCTGTTACTTTATTAACGTATTATTAAAATAGCTGTTAATAAGCTCTTCCATTTGAAAACTATTTGATTACATACTACATTACCCCCTTAGTCACCCAAGTCTGTCTTATTGTATGTATGTATGTATGTATGTATGTATATATATATATATATATAATGTAATGTGTGAGTACACTGGGCATTAAAAAACAGACAATTGGGCAGATGAGCCGAGTAATTCTGGTCTGCCATCAAATTCTGTTTATACGACTGAATGAACATATGGTATATATGGCAAAAAAATTCAAGCACTGGAACTTGATATATATACTGATCATGATGGGGTTGAACAGGCATTAAACAGAAACATTTAAGTTGCTTATTTAAAAGAATCTATATTTCATTTAAAAACATATGCAGTATTTTGCAACTCGCAGTAACTCGCTATTGTGTGAACAAAAAAAAATATGACAAAGTTTCCAGAATCCCCCAAAATATCAAGAACATCATACAAACATTTCCTACAATACATCCGTGCTCACCTGCCCTTCGTGTAAGAAGTTATAAATTATGGAACCATCCACATCATTCCGGACCACAACAGCACGAGCAGGGACCCTTGCTAGGTTACACCACCTCCACTCGCTCACTTCTGCCCGTGTGCCATCACGACACAGGAGTTGATAATCTGCAGATGAGACTTCTTTTGCCCAGGCATCAGAATTTTTGCCTATAAAAAGTATGCACAAAATTTTAAAAACATCTTTTTTTTTATTTTTATTATAGGCTATGTATTATAAGAAGTAAATTGTGCCAGCGCTGTATAAATAAAGTATAATAATAATAATACGACGTGTTTCTATTATCCGCAAGAAAATATTTGTACTTATTTTATACCACATTTTTGGTTTGGTTATGTTTATAGTGCACCCTATTTAAACTATGTAATTAGTTACATTTATATATTATTACCCGAACACTGTTCCAGTAAAATTTGTAACATATTCATAGGTAATTTATAAATAAGATATTATTATTACCGTACTATACATCACAGCAAGCTAATATGTAACATGCAAAATGTTTGCTTGTATGAAATAATATGGAGGGGGGGCATTTTGAGAATCCATTCTTAGAGAACTCACTCCTTATATTTATCCCTATGTCAGCTTGACTGGTTTATCGTTTCTAGACTTTATGTCCTATGCTAGATTCTACCCTGCCTTACATACAACGAAATATGTTAATCAAACGTACCATCTGAATTTTCAGACACTGTGCTGTGTTTAATGAATGCCACATCACCTGCTCCTTCCACCAGGCACCTAGAGAGATATATAATTATTATCATCATCAATTATCAGTATTTTACACCACCAAACAACATGGGGTAGTTTAAAGAGCAGAGTACAAAATATATTTAGACATATCAGTATAATGTAGGCACATCAAACTGTGAGTCATACAACTTTTGAGTTTATAAAACGGCTATTAATGGGCTGGCATTAAAAGAAATCATTTAGTTGGAGAAAAAGCAAGACAAGGGAGAAAACTATGGGTTGTTCTAATTATTTGGGTGGGTGAGTTTGCAGGGATTTAGGGAAGACTGGGGTTATGGACTTATGTTGATATTACATTAAAAAGAAGCATATCGAAGAATCTTAGAATTGGCTGTTCCTATTTCTAACATATCACTGCATAGAAACATGATGAATTTCAAATGATAGAGATATGGCTCATATAACACAACCACCACTCACATGCTGCAATGTACCCTGCTCTAGGGGAGGGCTGGCAACTTCTGGCCTGGGGGGCAAGTAATGCCAAGTGGCCTCATCGACCCCCCCACCACCACACTGGCACATACACGTACATACACATGAAGGCTAACACACATACACATGCATATACATACTTAAAGTAACATACTGTACACTTACACATACTTAAATTAACGCACTTACACTACTTATATTCTACGTAACCATAATGAATATAGCATCTCTGTTTACACATGGAGCTCCAGGCAGTGGTGTACAAGAAGGTAGATTATGTTACTGGTGGGTCACATACTCCACATACTGAATGACCTTCCTGCAAAATGATTTAAAAAATTCACCTAGTGTCCAAGGCATACCTGAAAGCCCCGTTATAATCATAATATCGCTCCTGACTACTCAGGTCACACACATTTTGCCCACTGTCATTTCCTTTGCATAGCTCACAGAGAGATGGGTAGGTTGCCTTGTTGGCCCCAGGTATACAGCTTTTGGAGAAGAAGGTGCTTACCCCTAGAAACAAAAAGAAACCAAACATGTTCCAAAAACAATTGAAAGAAGTCTAATAATGTTAAAACTATGTCACAAATACCATGGTACCAGAAGAGACAAAGATGATAATAATGAAATAATCATTCTAACTCTAGAAGAATAACATTTGGAAGTTAGAGCTGCTGGATCTGGTTCTAATTTAATCCTCCCTAGATAAGTTTAACCATGCCACCTCCTCTAGCAGTTTACATAACACTTTCAATGCCCTGAAACTGGAAATATTTCAAAATTACAATTAATATTATGTCTACCTCTAGGGAGCTTTAAATTATTTTCTTCAGTATCAATTATACGTTCAGTTTCAGGCATTGTGGAGTCCTAGCCATTCTTCCCTCATATTAGTTAAGACATTTTACTATAGCATGTAAGCCCCAAACATGGTATGTTGTGACAATTACATAATTACGGTAATATGGGCTCAAAGGAGTGAATGAAGCATTTATTAATATATGCACTTTTGTTTTTTATTTTTATTTTTTTAACTTCAATGTCAATAAAGTCAACTTTAATAGAAAGTGTGTCCTGGGCTGTCCCTGTAAGAAGCGGATTGGACTATCAAGTACCTTTTTTCCCTTCAGTTAGAAACCTTATTACATACATTTAACTTTTATCATCTTACCTTTAGGGATATCACACGCCATAACTGACATTCGCCCACTATCAATAAGATAGCCAATAGGGACGTTCCAGCCGGCTGTCCTCTGGATTCCAGTGTGACAAGACCTGGCTCCTCTTAGACTATTTAGGGTGATATTTGAGTTCCTCCTGGCAACAGCCACAGCATAATAAAAGGTCCCTACACCTGTGGATCAACACAAGATTTCACTGTATAATAATGGAAGCAGCTGTGTTGGAAACATATTTACAGTTCCTGGGCCATGTCCTCAATCCAGTGCTTTCCAGCTATACCATTATTTGAGCTCATAAAGCCAACATGTCTTTTCCCAACCAATTTAATACAAAAAATAATAAATACAATAAAATAAAATTATTGTTTAAGATGGTTCCCCTGATACTGGAGTTTATGTCCGTTTGTAGCAGTCTTTGGACATAATAGACCATGCCATTAATCACCATAACATTAAATTAACCTTTGTAAAAAAAAAAAAAAAAAAAGCATATCATTGCCATGCTTACCTTGATCATACACTTCACCAACAACAGGTTTCAAATTGAATTGTCTGCCAGCTCGGTATATAGAATCTCCCCCCAATGTCACTGCATCCGCCTGGCTGTTCTGTTGGGGAAGAAGACCACTGGATAAACAAGAACGCACTAGATTGGGGTTTTCATACAGTAAATAAAAGCAAGGTTATGTTTGTAATTAAATAACCAAGTCTTATATTACGTTATGTATCCTTTTAATACATATGTAACATATTATGAAACAGTATGTATGAATGAATGACATATTATAAAACAGTATGTATGAATGAATGAATGAAGAGTTATACGTCTTACCATAACCTTTTGAGAGCAGTCTGTGGAGGAGCTGCCTCGGACACATGACATCCGCGGGAGGATCTGAGCTTGAGTGAAAGCTAATTTCATATCGTTGCATTTTTTGTCCTCAAGGTCAGAAATAGTGCACCATCTAATTTCATTCAGACATAAAACTAGGAAATAGGGGGGGAAAAAGAAAGCAGGTGTATATCTACATTATTAGAATTATTTATTATCTTTTATTTTTATAGTGCTCATTACAATGAATTAATTTAAAGAGTATGATAAAATTAGACAATCACATTAGGTGAAGAGGGCTCTGCTATTAAGTTTACAATCTAGATGATAAATATAGTTGAGAAAGAAACACACTATATCATGCCGTTCCTAAAGAATAATATCAAAAGTAGGAGAGTTTTCCGTCACTAGGGTAAAAAAATGTCTCAATTTTCTCAAAGCTTAGTGATATGTTTGTGTTTTATAAAACTTTAGGTATCCAACTTTATGATGATCCTAAACACAATATCAAGCTGCTCTAGAATTTCAAAGCTTTGTGGAACCCTGGCTTGCTTAAAGGGGTACTCACACAAAATGTTTTTATTACTAGATTACAAATACGGGGTTTTTTTTTAAAAAAAATGTGCTTTCTTTAAACAAAAAAGCCCAATTATAGCTCAATCCACTACACGAACACCCTGATTCCTTACTATACTGGATTGTGGTAAACATTTACATTAGCTCTGTCCCGATATTCCATTAGGCACCCAAAATATTACATGATTTCCAGTACAAGGATGGCAACCTATAGGTATTCAGATACGGAACAAAACTATGATTTATCCATGGAAGCTCCACTTGTGTATGCAATATACATGTTGGTATATTTTCAGTACATCGAAGAAGTTGAAAGTGAAGAAAGAGGGGAAAGTTTATATTATTCACTTCGACTTTTGTCTAAATTGCTTTGTAACACCAGGGATACCATGTTGGGAATTGCCACTCTTGTCACATATATGCACTCCTGGAGCGGGAGGAAGTTGGGTCTGACATTCATACGTATTAACAAAATTGGCAAATTTCATTAACATTTAAATTTGCATGCATTCAAACACACGTCTATTTGCCAATTTGTAGGGAGGATGCTGGAGATTTGTCATTACTAGGGCAGGTGGATTCACCAAGTAGCGTCTCTAGTATAGATGGGGATGAAATGGAAGGCTAGACAGGCTATGGCGATAGTGGATTCAATTATTAGGAAAGTAACGTTTTGCTTTCTCCCAGGTTGTTCGGCTTTGGCGTGTGTTGGACCGAGAGGACAGATTGTTGGGCGGTGTTTGGAGAAGGGTGAAGGTAACATTAATGGGATAGCTAGTGCATGTTCAAGACATGGCTTAGCTTTAGGGGTTTTTGAAATTGATGATGAGAGAAGCATAGATACAGAAAAAGGAAGGCAAGATGGAGGGTTTGTCCTTAATGTGAGAAATAGCTTAAAAGTTAATCTTATACAAAGCAAGGATGAGAGCCTACAGACAGTTTGGGTTGCTTTAGAACTTAGTAAAAGGCTTCCATTCATAAAGTCTTGCATGATCCGAGAACCTTCTCTGGGTTTATTTTTATTCATGGGGGTTCTATACCTTTAATATAGGGTTTTGAGCATGTTCATGATGGCATGAAGGTTTTAACAAGTACATTTTTTTGACTGGCTAAAATAATAGACCAGGGAGGAGCAGTAGATTTTGCTTATCTAGATTTCAGTAAGGTGTTTGACACTGTCCCCCGTAGAAAACTTAGTAGCATTAATAAATAAACTGCAGTGTTGGAGTTTAAATGACAAAATATTTGAATGGATAAGGCAATGGTTGAGTGACAGGAGGTAGAAGGTTGTAGTTAATGGTGTATATTTAGAGGAAGGACTTGTTACTAGTACCTCGGGGATCAGTATTGAGACTTGTAATTTTTAATATTTTTATTAGTGATATTACAGAAGGTTTTAATGGTTAATGCTTGCATCAGGAGGAATGGGAAGACTAGATGGACAGAATGACCCAATTAAAAGTCTAAATTGTCAAAATGAATGAAAAATGCACCAGAGAATGCATTGGGGGAAAAACCCATTTATTTTCTACTTGCAGTTTCTAGGCATGGTTGTCTTTAAGGGGAAAAGTTGCCACAGGGGCTCATAGGAGCTGACCCTTGTACCCAGCAAAAGCTGCTGCAAGAGATAAAGGAAAAGTGACGTGAGAGAGAGGTATGAAAAAATGAAATAAAGCTGTAAAGATGGAGAAGGGATGCTGAGTAGGTGAGGGATTGAGGCCTGGGAATCACAAGCTGTGCCACAAGGAGGGAAACTAACTTTAGTCGGATATTGTTGTGCATGGAAAACATTGTAAAACCTGGTCAGCCAACTTGGCAGCCCACAGTGAATTTGATGAACACCAGTAATCCAGAAAAGGACTCCCAGTTTAAAAAGATGAGCAGCACAGGATCATTTACTTTTAGAAAGGTTGAATGTAAACAGACCATTGAAATTTCTGTAAAAGCCGCCTGTGCTGTACACATAGACTGTTCTGGTTTTATTTTGATGCGTATATGACCGAAAGGCTCAAGAAATTTCCAGTTTGGAAACTATGACTCCAGTCATTGCCCTTCACATGGGGTGTCTTGTAAGAGGAATGTAGCTGGATACATTTGAAGCTATTTTTTTTCTGTATATTTTCATTTTATTACTTGGATCAGTGACACACGAAACCTCTGTAAACACAAACATGAAAAAAACATGAAATATTCAGACTGATTTCTTATAGTGAAAAAGGAATTGAAATTGGGAACTATTTTAAAACTGTAAAAAGTGCGAAATGACATAAGCTTACAGCTGCAGCATTCACTCAAATAAAAAGTCCGAAAAATGTTTGCAATATTCATGATCTAGTCTCTCCTCCATATTCACATTACTTCAGCTCACGTTTCGTAGTTATTGGTGCTTTATTATATTATTTTCTGGGTTTTGAAACAGTTGTGTACATTCTGCTATTATCAGGACTCCTAAAGGATATTGGACATACCAATGGAATACGTCCTTCTTCGAGCCCTAGCATTTGGTACCCATGGGCTCATTCGTATAAAAATGCTTCTGCATTGCCAGTATATGAAGTTGATGTTGCATGCTTAAACGTATGCAGCGTTTATTTTGTTTTATAAATTTGTATTCTTTTTCTGTTGGCTTTTGTGTAATGTGATCCCTGCACATGGTCACTGTATGATCTCAACATTGTAAATATTGTAAAACTGTCACTTTATTGAGTGCACATTTAGGTTGATAAAGATAGTTCGATTGTGGGGAAACCCATAGGCAATGCTATTATATGTAGTAAACACTGTGACCTGATGTTTTTGGTTAATCTCTTTTTTATGTACCGACTTTTTGAAAAATGAATAAACATATTTTAAACAAAAAACACTTGCAATATCCAAAGGCCTGTAGAACATTAGAGGGATCCTTCTCCACATGCCGGCCCTAGGAGTTTCCCAGGTATGATTTGTTTATATGGTGATAAGACCACTTCTTAAACTGAGCAAGAGCGCTTTTTAGACATTATCCTCATAGTGTTTCTAAATAGGGATTACAAATCATTTCTAAAGATTCTGCCTGCACCCTAAAATTAGCTTTGAATTCTTGTAATTATGCCAAGTATTTTGATGCTGCTTTCATTTTGCCTAGAAAAGTCTGCATACTGCTCCTCTCCTTTCAATATATTGTAAAACTGATGAAAATAACTAATTTAATGACATATCTGAGGTTCTGAAAATCACTGTAAAATACTGTAATCTACTGTAATTGAAAATAAAAACCTGACATAAAAAACATTGGAAGACAAGATCTTAGCTCTGCGTCTGACATGTAATATTGATTAGTTTATAGAGACAGTTGAAACTGGAGACTCAAGGAGGTCCAACATTGTTTTGGATGAAAACCAGAGGGTCTATGGTATTATCTAACCTTGCCACTATCTTTTATTACAATCAACACAATTTAGAGCCAGCAGGATATATTACACGGACACCGTTTAACCCTTTCATAGACGGTGATATAGTCTGAACCCATGCATTGCTTGCCTCGATGCACTGAAAGGGTTCAGGTGCATAAGCTCAGAGAGAAAACTGCTGGAAGTATGCATGGTATGACCAAGTCTGTGTACAGTGCTAATGATGCCGGAGCTGAGTGATGGGATTGCACCTGAAGATTGTGTATTCATAGATAGACAAAACCTCATTGTTTGATCATGAATGGCCGCCTTCTCTCTGTGAACATAAAGGGTAGTTATCTCAGGGTAGTCTTATCCAGAAAGCGACTGGTACGCTAAAAGAAAGTATGTTCATCCACCCCATGACAGTTTTACCATCAATACGTAGACAAGTAATGAAGCACATCTTAGAAATTGCATATGGCAGACAAGGGTAGTCAGCGATAGGTAAATACCCCACACGTATCCATGACTTCCAAAAGCCATCATGTCCTCAGGAGTCTAGGTACAGATGCTTTTTCTATCCTTGATTGCAGAATCTGCTTACATGACGTGGCCCTAGAACTGCAGGGTATAGAATCTCTCAAACAAGCCGTCTAATACCTAATTTCTGTTCTGATGTATCTCTATGCCAGCTATTTACAATCCCATCACGGATAATGCAGAGTAAGCTGGATGTTCTATATCCACTGCATGTATGCACTATATGACATTAGAAATCCTAGTGGGTGACCGTTCTTTAAGTGATGGCATTGTGATGGCAGGGAGATCATAGATCTTTCCAACCACCATCACTCCATATGACCAAAGAGCTTTAGCACCCTACGCTGATGCCAAGTTTGCCTATTAGGTGGGGTCAGCCCTGACATCAGGAGGCAATACAATTCAAACACAGATATTTAAGCACAGTTAGCTTGGTTCACTGAGCTTTTAATTCATTATGAGCGCACTGTGGGTGAGGAAATGATGACTGGAACAGGCCCTTTTATCATGAGCACTGACTGATGAATAATAAAACATACTGTGGACTAAAATATTTTGTAGATGTTAAAGTGTTCGCCTGAAACAGAATTAGCATGCTAGATGTTGTGTAGCAAGAAAGCTACTAATATTTTCCACTCTCAGTAAAAAAAAAACAAAAAAAAAACGTTCCTAACCTACTATTTAGGTAAATCTTACATACACAGACATCTTTCTGTATGTGTTTCCAAAACTATACAGTCAACTATCAACAGAGAAAAGGCATCATTGAAGAAGTCATCTCAATAAACTTAGCCTGCTGATCTTGCATTTCAGGAAACAATTTTTTTTGTTTTAGAATTAAAACTTTTTATAAATTAGCATACAATGATGTACCATATCATCATCACTGAATTATCGATATGACCTTTTCGCAGTTATTTATCTTGGAATTTGGTCTACCGAAAACCGGGATTCCAAATGTTGCTGTAATGCCTTAGTACCCTCTTCTTGAGCTAACATCTTGATCATCTTCTGATCTTCACCCATGTTCTTATACACATATATTATTGACTTTTAGCTCACCTTGTCCTTTCCATTTTACATAAAATTGTAAAAACAAAAAAATGAAATGGTGCCTGTCAATAGCATTCATGTGTAAACAGAAGATAGGATAGGTAGAATACCATAGTCATAGAAGAGGATGAAAGTTATCAACTACATTTTGGTGTGAATTCTTAGACTTTCCTTGCAAATCATTTATCTGCTCGAGAAAAGCAAATATAGATTTTGCATTTAATTATAAATATATAAATATGTCTATATGCCAAGGCCAAATGCTAAACTAGGGCAAAGTCTGTAAATTATTGTCATTGTCAAACTAGAATTGGGTACAATTTCTACATGATTGTAAGATATTTAAGGAAAATGTTGATATAGCAAATCTGTTGGTACAACAGGACAAGTAACATTTAGTGGCAATGCTTAATCAGCTCTTATTTTCTTTGGAAACTTTCTGTTAATGATTGCTGAATTGGTTAACCTTTCCTACTGGTAGTGTGGTTGTCAGAAGACCGAGGCATTGTTAAGTTAAAAGGAAAGGTACACAAAGCAGATCTGTCACTTTTACCAAATCCCCAATTTTACAATGCAACTATGTAAATGTGTTTACTAATTAAGATCAGCAATGTGTGTATTAAGCACATCCTACAGAGATAAAGTGTAGCCCACAGGGAAAGGCATCTTGCTTTTCTGTCCCTTGTTCTTAATACATTACACTTAAAGCTTTTTCACACCAATTGGAGGAATTTCCTGCTGAATGGCTGCTTCAAGCTGTCAATCAATGGCAAAATAGACCACAAAGGATGGCAACTGCAGGAGCAGGCCCGGACTGGGACAAAAAATAGGCCCGGGCATTTAAGACTGAGCAGCCCATTTTTATTTATTTATTTATTTTTAAAGCCCACCCTTCATGTACCATCTTTGCATTTCCCCAAATCACTTAAACCAGGCATGTCCAAAGTCCGGCCCGCGTTTCGGACTGATACGGCCCCCAAGTGAGCCACGGGACTTGGCGTCATCAGCCGGCGCAGGGAGAAGGAAAGCGCGAGATTTGGGCTTTCCTTCTCCCTGCGCCGGCACACACCCCTCAGTAGCGTACCGAGCGGGGGTCGGTCCGCACCGGGTGCCGCTCATCAGAGGGGTGCCAACTTGCCGGCACCCCTCCAGAGACGGACAGTAATGTCCGCCGCTGGAGGAGCAGGCTCGCAAGGGAGCGGTATCGGAGGTCTTTAACAGACCACCGGCTCCCTTGAGTGATTTTAAGCCGGTTCCGCGCGGCAACAGCTGTTGTGCGCCGGGGTTTGTTGTCAGATCCCGGCGCACAACACTGAAGCCGCGCCCACCGCTGTCCGTGCCCTCTGAACCCCGTGCCCTCGGAAGAAGACAGAAGAACTGAAGAAGAAGAGGAGCGAAGAGCAGGAAAAGGAGCTGTAACGAGAAAAGAGGAAAGGTAGGAAAGCATACAGTGAGAGTGGATTGGTGTATGTGTGTGGATTGGTATGTGTGTGGATTGGTGTGTGTGTGTGTGGATTGGTATGTGTGTGTGTGGATTGGTATGTGTGTGTGTGGATTGGTATGTGTGTGTGTGGATTGGTATGTGTGTGTGTGGATTGGTGTGTGTGTGTGGATTGGTGTGTGTGGATTGGTGTGTGTGTGTGGATTGGTATGTGGATTGGTGTGTGTGTGGATTGGTGTGTGTGTGGATTGGTAAGTGTGTGAGAGTGATGGGTGTTATGCTGTACCATTTCCAATGTATTTTTCATTATATAATTATGCTCTAAAGTACATCATAACTCCCATCACTCTATACTGTTCCATACAGTGGGAGACAGAGGCCTTGCACCCCCACCGCAGGACTCCTGAAAGGTAAGTGAACTTCAAAGAGGGAGAGGGTAGATAGTTAGGAGGGGTAGATAGGGAGAAGGGAGTGAGAAGGGGTAGATAGGGCAGAAGGGAGCGAGAAGGGGTAGATAGGGCAATCATACTCCTATCATGCCAAGTTTGCGAGTGCCTCCTGGAATCTGGGTATGCCTGGGCATGATAGGAATGTGATTGCTGTTAACAATTATATATATATATATATATATATATATATATATATATATATATATATATATTGTTATTTAATTGTTTTGTCCTATTTTGGTGTGTTACTTACTTTAAATAAAAGTGTTAAATTTTTTCATGGTGTGTGTGTGTGGGGGGGTCATATTCAGTTTCGGCCAGGTAGTTTTAAAGTGTGTGTTTGGGGGGGGGGTGGCACATACAGGATCCGCCCCGGGTGCCAAATACTCTAGGTACGCCCCTGCCCTCCCCTACACAATTTCTTCATCAGATGCCCTTGTGGCTGTGTGTGCCGGCGCAGGGAGAAGGAAAGCCCAAATCTTGTGATCTCGGACGTCGCTAGATTTGGGCTTTCTTTCTCCCTGCGCCGGCACACACAGCCACAAGGGCATCTGATGAAGAAATTGTAGGCAGTGGCAGATCGTGAGAAGGGGGGTAGGGAGGGAGAGGGTAGATCGTGAGAAGGGGGGTAGGGAGGGAGAGGGGAAATTGTGAGAAGGGGGTAGGGAGGAAGAGGGGAGATTGTGAGAAGGAGGGGTAGGGAGGAAGAGGGGAGATTGTGAGAAGGAGGGGTAGGGAGGAAGAGGGGAGATTGTGAGAAGGAGGGGTAGGGAGGAAGAGGGGAGATTGTGAGAAGGAGGGGTAGGGAGGGAGAGGGGAGATTGTGAGAAGGGGGTAGGGAGGGAGAGCGGAGATTGTGAGAAGGGGGGTAGGGAGGGAGAGGGGAGATTGTGAGAAGGGGGGGTAGGGAGGGAGAGGGGAGATTGTGAGAAGGGGGTAGGGAGGGGAGATAGTGAGAAAGGGATAGATGTGGTATGCCGTTTTCAATAAACTTTGCATAAAATAGTTAATTTGCATAATTTTAATGGTTCAGAAAATGTCAGGCAAAATGGTCGGCCCTCGCACATGTTCACTTCATCAAATCTGGCACTCTTCGAAAAAAGTTTGGACATGCCTGACTTAAACATTCATGATAGACACAAACACTCACACATTCACACAAATCATTAACACATATTCATTAATGCAGTCTCACAAATCATTCAAGCAATTTCTCCACACATGAATTCATTAACTCTCATACGCATTCACACAATTCATCCACACATTTATTCATTCATTCTTGTACGCATCCACACTACCCCCCCCCTCTCCCCATCACCTTCTCATCTGCCCCTTCTAACTATGTACCCCCTCTCACTATCTATCCCCTCTACCCCCTCTGCCCCTTCTCACTGCACCTCCCTCCCTTACCCTACTTACCTTGTTGCCGGAGTAAGCAGCAACTGCGACCGGGTCCGCCACTCTAGGAGGCCGGGCAGCACCCACCAGGGCCGGCCTTAGGGGTGCGCGGCCGCACAGGGCTTAAATTAAAACATCGGGGTTTTTTTTTTTTTTAAACTTTATTTAACATCCTCCATGTTAAATAAAGTTAAACAAACTTTATTTAATATGAAGGATGTTAAATAAAGTAAACCAAAAAAAAAACCCTTATGTTTTAATTTAAGCCCTGTGCGGCCGCGCACCCCTTAAGCCCGCCCTGGTGGGGGCTGCCCGGCCTCCTAGAGAGGTGGACACGGTCGCAGTTGCTGCGGGTTTAAGGGGCAGGTGCCCCTTAAGCCCTGCGTCAATGCGGCCGCATAGGCCCAGTCAGCCCGGTCCTGACTGAGCCTATTTTAAGGTAGGTGTCTGGAGCTGCAGCTCCATCAGCCCCTATGTCAATCCGGCCCACCGGGAAAATGCCCGGTGTGCCCGATGGCCAGTCCGGGCCTGTGCAGGAATAGGGCTGCAGCTTCGTTGTCAGGAAAGTGTTTTTTTTCGGTTTAGGAAGAATGCATGGTAAGGTACTCACAAAGTACTGCAACATGCATTCTGAAGTGAAGGTGTCAAGGACATTACACTGTCGCTTTAGCTTGGCGGAAAAGAGAGGAGTAGTGATAGAAACACTTAAGTACTTAAATGGATGTAACAAAGTAAACTAGGATGTTCATTTCCTAAGGAGAAGAACTAGATGGTAAGAGGTACGGATGTGTGTGTGTATATGTATATATATGTATGTATGTATGTATATGTGTATATATATATATATATATATATATGTATATGTATATGTATATGTATATATATATATATGTATATATATATATATATATATGTATATGTATATATATATATATATGTATATGTATATATATATATATATATATATATATATATATATATATATATATATTTTGAGGGATTTTAAACATGCATTGGATAGACATACAGCTTTCCTGAATATAAGATGACACCAAAATAGATAGGCAGAAATGGTTCTTATTTGTGAAAAAGCAGGTCCACTTCATATTTGTAATCCAGAGGTTGAGCATGCCATTCATTCCTGAGAACCCTTATGGATAGTCTGAACTATGTGCATTGCCTCTAGTACAATCTTTCTTGACCATGAACTTTGGTTTATGGAAACGTAAGTAAGAAAAGGTAAGATTAGCAGGTTGAAATCTTAAGATTTGAGTCAGCAACTTTGCTCCCATGGAGTTTACTTTAGAAATGTTATGTGCCAAAATAGCTTTGGAATCATGTCTGTTATAGACAACAGAAGCTACTTTCTGGCTACGTACTAAACAGGCAATACTCTCAAACGATGTCTACATTCAGTGTTTTGTTTGAAATTAACAAAATGTAAAAGTGTAATGACTTAAGCATGGCTTATTCCTCATTTACCTTAGAAAAGGTAACTTTAATTAAGATAATAGTTATGAAGTTAAATGGAGTGCATGTGTCAGAAAAGGTATTTTAATAGGTTTTTTATATTATTGCTCCATTTTAACACATAGTTACGACCAAGAAACACATTGCTTGGTCATGTGGACATCAAGCAGTTTAAAGCAACATTGCAAAGACAATTTTTTCCAAGCAACCATTTGGTTTGATGTAATGAAGGATGTTGACTTCTAACATTGCTATACAGATAGTATTTCTACCACCACTGGCAAGGAGCCGTACAGCAACAGAGGGTGCATTATAGGCACAGGGGGAGTTATCTACGTATTTTGTGTGCGAGTATAAAGACATCCTGTGGCAAGCAGTACCTCCATAAACAGAAAGCTCTTATTTGTATGGAACGGTGGAGGAAAATTACAACATAAGCCATCACGTCACTGCAACAAACATGTAGAATGCACAAAATAACCAGTCCTGGCATTAATACAGCCTCAATTTTCAGTGGAAACCATAGGTAATGTATCATCCAAGAACAGATTCCGTGTTTGAATGACAATGACTAAAATGAATCTAACGAATATAAAAATTGCATGATAAAAAGTAAAATGCCTTTAACTTCACAAATACTCAGCTTTGTTTTAGACTAAAAAGCCATAAAGAATAAAGCTAATTGTGAGCACAACTACATTATTCAAAGAGCTACTTAAATTGATAAGTTATATTTATATACACGCACATCGTGCAAATGTTTTAGGTAGATGTGAAAAAATGCTGTAAAGTAAAAAGAAAAAAAAAAGGATGTATTTTTAATAATTTAACAAAATGCAAAGTGGGCAAACAGAAGGAAAATCTAAAGAAAAACAATATTTGCTGTGACCACCCTTTGCCTTCAAAACAGCATCAATTCTTCTAGGTACGCTTGCACAAAGTCAGGGATTTTCCAGGAATATAGTAAAGTGAATGATTAAACAGTTATACCAACGGGTGCTAATGATCATGAACCGAATATGTAGGTTAACACACAATCATTAACACAAATACTCCTTAAACAAGAGTTGCCACCTATCCAGATTTCATCAGTACTATCAAAATAAAAAGGCAAGTCCACACAGCATTGAGGAATACATGCGCTGGTAGACGGTGGAGAGGAGCAGTCCAGATGTCCTTAATCTCAGCTGGTTAAAGTGTTTTGCTCTCTCTGCTCTTGTCCTTTATTTTCTCGTCTTAGGTTTTTTTCTTCTTCAGCGAGGACAGGGAATTGAAACCTTCTTTCTGTCCTCTCTCCTTTCTTTCTTGTTTCTCCTCTCCCTCTTTTCTTTCTTGTTTCTCCTCTCCATTGTCTAAACTAAACCGATCATTTTAGCCGTCACCAGTTACACCACACACATACACAGCCAAAAGCCAGGAACAACCTCTCAAAAAGGTGTCAAAGAAAAGGCACTGCAAAAGATGGCAGCCCTACTTGGCATAGATTGTTACAGCAAAAAGATCCAGTGTAGCACTAACCCATGTTTGTTCTCATGGCTGCTTTGCACTAATCCATAGGGGATGCTGTCCTAGGGCAGTCATTATGTTTATTATACTTGCGGTGTTCTATACAAACGTTTACTGGATTAGTGCAAAGCAGCCATGAGAACATATGCATTTCTGGGAATAGGTGGCCCTTTCAGGCAATTGATGGCCCTTTCAGGCAATTGTCTTCTCAATGTGTCTGCTCTATAAGCCATGGGATATGTTTTTCTAAGTGGAAGAGCAACAACATTTTTTTAATATTACGGTTTGTGTAATTATGTGGCTGCAGACATCAGGTGACATGGTTTAAAAATTAACCTTATACTGCATGTAGTAGGTTAAGTTACAGATCAATACAGATAGTGGACATCAGAGCTGAACCATATGGAGCCATGCGGTTGTAGGGCTACAAAGTTACCCCATATCATTAAAAAAAATGCTTCAAATATAAATAAGTCTCTCATGCATGAAGAAATGCAACGTAACACAATCCAAGTGAAATGACAATTTCTACCTACAATACTTTCTGTTTAACAAAGTCAATAAGAATACTTTACTGGTAATTAACGGAATCATTATTCCATGTTATATATAACATCTATTGCCAGTTATTTAACCAAATATAGGGCGACTTTGCTGACAACTTCTCTCCGAGTGCCCTGAGACGCATTTAGCAAAGTATTTTTCATTATAGAGTTACATGGTTCTTTCCATAAAACACAAGTAAATTGTAAAATGGACCCAAAAATAATAAAAAATCCCCCAAACTTTAAAATCACTTAAAGATTTAAAGAACCCAGCAAGCAAAAATGAACAAATACATTTAGGTATAATCAGAACACAAACAAGTAAATACGCAAATGATTACTTACTGGTTTGAATGTTGCACAGAATAAAAAATAACCTTTTCCAAATCATCTCGGGTCCCCGACTGCCACCTCTCTCGTTTCCTTCAAGTAAGAGACTGTTTAAACTTTGAGCGGCAGTACTTATAATGGTGTTCCCTGTTCACTTCTGCTCTCTGCTGGCCAGGTTTCCAAGGAAGATATACTTGGCTTAAAGACCAACCCAACAGATGGCATTTGGAAAATGACAGATACATCCCGAGACACCATATATGTACGAATGGGATACTCCGTTTGATGACAACACACATTTCTTACACGATAAACAGTAGGGCAGTTTACCTGTACAGCTAACGGAGCAAAAAGAATATATAGGATATGGAAGCACGTGATGGAAATAAACATTCCCATTGATGTTAGAGCATTTCAGAGAAGTTCTAGCAAACCGGGTCCTGCCAGCCTTTTGTTTCTGTATTGTCGTTATAATGTGTATAAAGTGTCCCGTGGTGAAACTTTGTGGCATTTGTTACATAAAGGGAAGAGCATTGTAAATTATGACACGTTCACACAGGAGCTTTTTTTTTCATTAAAAGTTTATTAGCTGTTCTCCTCTTTCTGATATATGGAATGAATAATGCTGCTTTGTTCCTTACAAACTAATGCTTATCTAGTAGAAAGAATTAATGGAAAGCATACATATTTCTTTAGAAACAAAAAAATAAAAGAAAACAAAAGCAATGATTCAGTACCAAACAATACATATTACAAAAAAAATAAAGTTTACTTGTGAAACGTCCACTCAACCCTTTGTATGCGCAACCCACTGAAAACAGACGTAACGCGCCACACAAAAGGTCAGCGGATGGCAGCGTGACCCCAAATTAGACATGGACATGATACATGCAGCATTAAGTGAAAATGCAATTTATAACTCAAGACCGTATTAGTTGAAATCTCACACAGGGTAGACATGCAGATATTACATAAAACACCAGAGACTCTTCAGAAGAGAGGAGAACACGCCTATACTTAATTAAGCAGCTAATCTTCCTCAACCCCAGCATCAATTAACATAGCCACAAATGCCTTGTGCATATTTCACATGGAAGGAAAATGCAGGGTATATTAACCAAAAATATTGTGGAGGTGGTAAAAGAAAAATATATATATATATATTTTGTTATATTTTTTTTATTCTCATGTGCAAGTATTTAAAGAAAAGTACTCCAATTGTTGCGATTAAGTTTTAATATATATTTATTATAACAAAATAGGCAGATACCGTGGGTAAAATATTAAAATCTGTCTTCTAAGAATACACATACAGTCTATGATTCCAATTTTTAGATGCAATGTAAAGATATTCTTTTCATGTAGTGCTATATACATCACTGGACAATAAAGATGCTGTGTTAATTACCTGAAATTTATCTTTGTGTTTCAGAAAACAGGTCCGTATCAAAAGCATTATTGGACATTGTAAATAGTGTTATAGGAGCACAACTAAACATATCGTTCCTAGAGCTGTATCATTGGAACAAAACAAAACAAAAAATCCTAAAATAACCTTAAAGCAAAAGTGAAAACCAACTGCTGAGTTAAACCTCTTGCTTCTCTGGATAGGTTTTAAAGTAGATTGCAAAGCCAATCAGTGGAATTTGGAAACGTAAAACAATTCACCCGCCCCATGTAGAGAACTGTGTTATTTAATAAGTTCATTTGGAGCGAAATGCATAAGCCAAACCATGCTATTAAAAAGCAAATTGTGCAAAGTTGCTCACAATGTTGTATGTTAAGACCACTTATTTCATTTATTTTTATAAATTGTCTATTTATAAAGCTTTTTTTTGTGAAAATGTCAACTTTCCCTTAAACATTAAGGATTTTTCTTTGTTTACCACTTATTTCCCTAAACCTTTAAATACAGGTCCGACCATTCCACCTTCTTTAAAATTAGAAAACTTAAAACAAAAGTGACATTATTAAAAACAGTTTTGTTAAAATGCGACAACGAATAAAGGTGGAAAGAATGGCAGCAAATAAGTGGAAGGAGCAGTCCCTTTAATATGGACCTGCGCCTATGGGCTAGAATGTCATGAGGGGTCCTGGACCGCACAAACATCATGTTTTCATAGCTTCTCTTTTGCAGGAACCCAGATATATGAGCTGGACTGTTCTTCTATGATCTGTTTGACCTGGTTGTAGATTTCCTCTAATGTGTCGCCCTGTACAATTGCTGTGAAAAAAACAGAGACACACATGAGTTTTCTGGGAAGAAAAGCAATGCTTCTGCACTCAAACCAAACAAAAACACTGTTAAGTGACAAATTTGCTCTTAATACCAAGGCTAGTGTCGATCAAAGATGCGTACTTATTTGTATTGCCATATCACTTTCCTAAATTTTAGTGTAGACTTTGACAAAAGTGTCAATTTGCATAAAATGTGACATTTCTCCATGTCATGTCCATTTCATTGACAAACAGGGGACACTACAATACATACAGTGACTCTTCATACACAATGTGTTTATGTTAGACCGGCTGCTTAGCTCGTCACATCTGTAGGATATTTCTCACCTTTCACACGTTGTAAAAATTCTGCCAAAAGCTACTTGAATTTAAACGTTTCTGAATAACCAAAAGGGGGAACATTCACTTAATTTACAGGTGAATTTAAATGTTGTCCTTCATACTGCCAAGACAATGTGAGAACAATAACAAAACGTTGCTTTAATGCTTATATTTTAACAAGCAAAACTAATACTGTATATTTTCCACTCACACTTATGTGAATTATGCATGATCAAAAAAAAAGTCCAGAAAAACAAGTATATTCCGGTTTAGGATGTTCATACGTAGAGTCTCTATGAATGACAGTTAGATTATGTGTGCCTGACTACCTCAGTGCAGCATTTATCACTTTTGCATAATCAAACAAAATAAAATGGTTAGAAAACATTAATGGTGCACAATACAGAGTAAGTCAAACACCTAAACTCCTTCTCAAGTTGATGGTGCACAGAGAGAAACAAAGTAAACAAAAAAACAAAACTAACTAGGGGATTAACCCATATGGTGGTCTAGCAGAAATCGATGCGCCTCCAGCACAGAGGTCTGCCATCTGCTGCCTCTAGTGGCTGCCTTTTGCAGTGCGAGGGAGAAAATCGTAGAATGCTGCACCAGAGGAGTAAAGTTCTAATTAGAATTGCTTTCATAATGTGGAACTTCCATGTTACAATCCCTAGAAAGAATGTGATAGACTGGTACAAAGTTCTTCACTTTTCAAATCTCTCTGGTCAAATTGAATGAAGAGATGTGGTGGTGCTATAGTCCAAGTCGGTAGGTCAAAGGAAAGTGGAAGAACAGGAAGATTGAGCGTGTGACGGAGAGGAATTGCTTTCTACTCCTCCCAATCCGAGTAAATCATGTCATGAAGCCTTAACACTTAATGTGCTTCCCAGAGCAGATGGAGCCAGCATAGATATCTTCAATATTTGTTCATGTGATGGCCACATTGTTATCTTATATATGTTTTAATATGATTGGTACTTACCTTATCCACCGGTCATAAAAATTAAAGGAATGCTATTATATTGCATCAGTCCAATAGAATGTTTTCTGGAACAGCAAACTCTAAAGTCTTCCACAATATATGGAGTGGAAGCAAAGAACAGTTTATCCCCCTAACCAGTTATTTCTTATAAGGTAAATCTTAGCTGCTGTTTAAAATCATCTCCCATAACATTTGGTATTTCAAATATTTTCAAGGCATCATGGGATTGGTAGTCCAACAATAACTAGCTTTTAGCCTCTTCTCTTAACTATTATAGAAGCAGTCTGTAGTTATCCTCTCTACAGTACGTAAATAAGAAGAGCGACTGAGTAGTGTGAATTTACTTAAGTTGGCCATTAAATAAAAATACCAACCTGTAAAATGTTCTGTAAATTCTTGCTCTAGTTTCATAGCTCTATCAAACGTCTTGCGGGCTTGATCCTCAGTCAGGCGTTTATTCATTTCCCTGGTTGTTTGCAGGAGGTAAATATAATGTACAAATGACCAGTGCATACAATATTTGTGAAAATATGAATATCAATTATCAAAAGCAGGGCTGACATATATATATATACATACATCTATAAAGGTTTGTTTTTTTTTTTTTTTGTTTTTTTTTTTAACACCTGCTTAGCTTATAACTGTCCTAGAGTATTGATGGAAAAGTAACTCATGCTCAGCTTTTGGTTATGTTCTAGAGAATAGCAGTCAGTGATCAGATAATTATATCTATCTATCTATCTATATCTATATCTATATCTTCACACACACCCCCAATTCAAAAATGGATGAAAACAGCTAAGTGACCCCAAACACTAGTGTCTTTATCATCTGACATACAATCAAATCTGTTATTGCAAGGCCAGTATTTCACTAAAGACAGTACATGTCTATATCCAAAATGGACACGGTGACAAGCTATGTACATTTTATCAAAACTTTCCATAAACTAGCGGTGTAATTTATTAATTGCATGAAGTGTATTGCTTACATTATATTTTCCATAGATTTAGGCTTGATGAAGATGGAGATTGGGTACAACAGGGCTATCTGTAGCCTTTTGATCGCATTGCCAGAGACATCAAGAATGCAGTGTTTTCCCTAAATAAGAACGCAAAGTCAGAACACACAAATTAAAGAAACGACTTAAGGATGAAGCATGTGACGGTGACGAGAATGACTTACCCTCTCCGCCACCTCCCGCACAGACTGTACACTCGTTCCATAGAGATGATTATTGTACTGCCCGGCTTCAATAAACTTGTGATCCTGGATATCTTTTTCCATCTGCTCTCGAGAAGCTACAAAATGATAATCCCTTCTGTCTACCTCGTAGTCTCTTTTTGGTCGAGTTGTATCTGCAAAACAGTGACAGTTCATTTCAAGGCTTTAATTGCTCAGTTGTCAGGTTCAGCTGCTACAGATACAGAAATACAGTTATTAAGAAAACCAGCAGCCATAACATTGCAAATATGCAAGTCGATGAACACATACATCCGATGACATATGTAAAAAAACAACGGACCAGAAATTGTGTTTGACTGCAGCATAATCAAGAGTTTTTGAAACAGTGGTATATAGTGAACTTCCACAACCTCTCAATAAGACACCAATCCCCATCTCTATTACCTCAGCTTCTATAACTTGAAATTTTTCGGCCCCTGGCAGCCAGTTGTCAAAAATGCTCTATACTATGGCTGCCAAAGATAATAACCTGTATCTTGATATAAACACTTATATGTGCAATATATGTACAATATGGCAATGCCAAGCGTTCTTAAAAGTGAAAAAGTGTTTAATGTAACATTTTAGTTAAAAGGCTTGCATTAATAAAATAAAAATTTACAAAATATATCATGTATACTTACGTGGAACACAAGAACCAAATTTTTCTGGAAATTCTGAAATTAGGTCATCATTAATTCGGTCCTTCATGGGTCCTAAAATAATTACTGGCCTGGAGTAGTTTACTGAAACAGAATGAAACCAAAGTAAGGAGACATGAGGTGTATATGAAGCCCAGTACTTGCTTCAGTAACCTGTAGTGTCTTCCGAATACACAAATCCAGGGGCCTTCTCCTTATTCTAGTGTAGAAGTGACAATTGTTTTCTCCTTGTATTCCAATAGGAAGATACAGATATGCAATCTAATGGGCCAAAAAAATAACTCCATTTTTAAAGTTTGATTAAAGAGATTCTCACCTTTAAACAAAAGATTTTAAACTCTAACATTTCACATTTTATCCAACATACAAACATGATAATGCTCATTGGCAAAGTGAGATTTCTGTATGAATCTGTGAATATAACAAACCTTCTTGCTGATTTACTGGTTCATATGACAAAACACACTCTTCTTGTCCGCCTAATAATAATAAAAAAAAAAAATGGTGAAAAACAAGGAAGATGCCTTTGAGAGTGAAAAATAAAGCCATCTAGCAGTGCAATAACATCCCGTGGGAACGATGGTCTGAAGCATGCAGTGACTGTAATCGTAACTTGTGCACATACAAAGTATTGTGAAAAATAATAAAAATGGAAGATGCACACAAGCAACGACTTTCGCCTGATCATGTTCTTCAAATAGAATTAAAATTCTTTTTGTTTCAAGAGGTTTTACACAGTAGGAGTACTGTTCATAGGTAATCTCTACATATCTAATACATTGTACAGCTTCCTTATAAGACATATTTAATAAAGACGGATGTAAATGAACCACCACTGGAATATAATGAACCCAAACATAAAAAATATCTATGTGATGGAGCACGGCCCCAAAAAACATAACACCGACAGACATTGTAAGGCAGCATTTGGAAAGTTGAACTGACCCACAGCACATAACGTAGGAATGTCATGTGTTTGCCATTTTGATGCATGCTCCACAAAATAATGATGGAAAATGTGGGAATTATTTAAGCACATGTTAGATGTCCATGTCAGTGTAAAAGTACTCATAAGAGCGTCTGGCCTTATCCCAAGAGTGGAAACATCAGTATGACTGAGTTCAAGAAGCTGACGGACTATATTTATCACCGCAAATAGGAACAACCTAGGGACAGTTTCCATGATTGAAGCAGTCACTATAGAAACCAACAGAATATATGTTTGCCGATTACTCCATACCTGTCGTACAATTACTTAAGTCTTTTCTAATAAATACAGCCCGTTGTACACAGCAAAAAAACTGTCCAACTTCAGTTTGTGTGTTATCTCTGCTTTCCTGCGAGGTCAGCAAATGTTCAGCCATGAATAAAGATAATTAACTTTCATATAAGGTAGCGTTGTGATGGTCACAAAGTATACAGAGTCAGCGGGTTCACTATTGTTTCTGCTTGTAATGATCTGTAAAAAGTACCGGTGAAGCACATACCTGTGCTAAATGCTATTTATATAAGTAATTGCTCTAAAATGTCAATGCAGATATAAAGACGGATATTTTTGATACTGTCTGAGGGCGGATATGCATTGCAATACTACTTGTTTGCACGTAAAAGGCTATGGGGACAGCACTGTAACAGTAACATATCCAGGGCACAGTACTGAGCAGATGAGGGTGCATTTTCAAAACACAATAGAAGGTGGTCTTGCGGGCATCTGCTCCAGCACGTTATAACTCAAAATGGGAAATGCAATATTAATGATATCTTAAAAGCAGATTTATAAGTTTATACATTTATTTTAGAAATCAGTTTTGGGCACTACTGCTGTGCTTATGGTTCATATTTAGGAATCTGTGCATCACAAAACTAAATTAAACAAGAAGTGCAACAGCTTCCCATCGGACGTGCTAGATGCTAATAAGGTAATTTAAACATGCATTCATAGGCATAAAGCTATCCTAACACAAGACAAGACCAAGGTCTGAGTCTCTACATCAGGCCAAATGGACAGACTAGATGGGCCAAATGGTTTTTATCTACTGTCAAATTCTGTGTTTAAAAGGGGTAGGAATACTCTTCTCATTAAGGGTCACTGAAGCAAAGTTACTCATAATGGCTCCCTTTTTGTGGGGAAGCGAACCCATATATCCCCAATGTGGCTTCCCCAAGCCGCAGCGTCTAGGATGGACCCCGTCACCATGCGTCTGTGCCAGCCGCGTATCAGCCCTCTTGACAGACAGATAAAGTCATCAAGTTAAACAGGATGGAGAAAAGTTACTCTGTGGAGTGCCTCACGGAGAAAAACTCCATAGGAATAGTGAAAAAAAGAAATAAAATGTACGTTTGGCATCACTCCCTGTAAAACACCATATGGAGTGTTTAGGTACAGCCATAGGTTATAGACTCCAGGAGCGTTGACACCCAAATCCTCCAGGGAGCGGGGTCCTGAAAACCCCCACTCCCTGCTCATTCCCCCCTTAAACGGGGATGCACGCCACAAGTAGGGACTCCAGGGAGCGTAAAAGTTCCCAGGTATGGGTAAAGCCAGAAAAACAGCAGCTATTAGGAATGTCATTGTTCAGATTTCAGAGTATATGGGCTTTATCTGGTTGCGATGTGAATATTAGAAGATCCCTCAAGACAAACGTACACGTTGATGCCCTTCCTCATCTTCCCTAGGACACTTTTTTCTAGTCCCTTTTCTGCAATACTTATACTAATGTGGCTGGCCCATCCCTAGCAGTGGCGCTTTAACCCACTGTATAATACACCCCAACTCCCTCTTGTAAGTTTGTTTGAACAGGGACCTCCATAACCCTTGTTTCTGTAAGTCCAATTGTTATACTACTGATTATGTCCTCTTTACCCATTGTCAAAAAAAACGTCACTAAAGACTGCTCAGATGTGTTTAACTTCTTTATGGAAGTGGGCTTGCATGCACACTTTGTAAAGAAACCTGAGGAACACTCAGAACATGCAGCTGTGACATAAACCACCACAAAATATCCATGCAAATAAACCCACTGAAAAGAATATACTTTGCAAACCTCACTGCAGCCTGATGGGAAACGATTATTGTTCTAAACCACTAAACTAATACACATGAAGTAATTTCTTCTGTGCATTCAACGCCATCCATTTTGTGGCAATTGATTCATTATAAAGATCCATTATTTTGAGAGAGAGAAAAAGAACAGTGAGGTTTGAAAGTTTAAAAGAAAATATTAGTATATAATAGACCTTGTGAGCATCCATACTCATCCGTGATCAAGATTACTTTCATGTTAGAGAGCAGAAGAAGAAATTGAAAAAAAGACACCATTTCAATATGCACTTAATATCCCCCTCAAAGGGTAACCAGAAATGTTAGGAAAAGTGAAATTTAACAAAAAAGACAAACATTTTACTTTTCACTATACATTGAACTTATTTTCAAAAACCATACATGTTAATGAGAGCTATACAAAATATTACAACGCAATTAAATACATTAAATGTAAACCTAATACAGGGAGCGGAAACAGAAAGCAAGAAACTTAAAACACTTACGGTAACTACTTTCACTATCGCTGGCATTAGAGGTTACATGTTCTGAAACGCAACATATGGAAAAAATGAGGGGCGCAAAACAGAAATTAATAAAACAAAACAACTTAAATTGTTAACAAGGCGAATATGGTGAAAATATTGGGAAAACAAAAGAAGAAAATGCACAGGATTTGTAAATGGACACACTTTACTTTGCGTGAAGAATATTAATACCATTATAATACAGATCATGATTAATAATAGTAATATATGCCATGTGTGACAGTACACCATTAAATGTTTGGAAACACAACATTTACTATTAACAGACACTCCAGATTGAGGGATCTGCCAAGACTCAATTTCTAAACTGAAAAAAAAAACATAAAAATCACAGGTATAATACACAAGCCAAATTAAAATTTTGATTGATTTGTTTTCAGATCTGGCTTATTCAGTTGCAGCCAAACCACACAAAACTGAAAGCATCCAAGCAATAACTATTAGAATTTCCCCCAATTAATTTAAGTGACAAATAACCTTGCTAAATTTACAAATATATTTTGGTTGTGCTTGTGTATAAGTATGCATCTCCACCATTAGTGTCCTTTAAAATAGGGAAGAGTGATTATACATTGGGAATTCATATTTAACTTTAATTCAAACTTCACCTTTGTTCTTTTGGATAATGATATGCAAATTCTAAACATTTTGATTTTTTTTTTTAATATCCTGCAATTTATTTTAATGGATGGTTGTGCAAGCTCCAAACTGTTATATAACCCACATTACTGGGGAAAAAAATTTGATAAAATCACAAGCATAAAAACTCAGAAGTGGCATTTCCTTTGCAGTTTTTTTTTTTTTTAAGCACAATTGTGCATTTTTTACTAGGCTCTTGGGGTTAGAAACAAAAAAAAACACATGAGAATAGGCAATGCAATGCTTCTACAGAAGTTAAAATCCATTATGAAAGATAATTTTAAAAGCATTTAAACACTTACATCACAGAAAAACATATAGTTAAAGACACATGACGTGCCTGGCATGTCATGAGGTTAAATGTGCTTAGAACAATTGCTTTCTTTTTTTTTCCTTTTCTCAAATGATGTTGCTGCATTGCCTCAACATCAAGGCATTCAGCAGTATAAAAAGTGTAGGGGGCCTGTGCGATTACACGATGGACATTGAGGAATCTTAGCAACACATGGTAAACTTGTTCCAGCCGCCACATATCAAAACACATGCTGTTTTTCAATATGGTGTTGTCCTTCACCTGGCAACAACTTCAGAAGTGATCAATGATGACTTTCATTGCCTAAGGGGTATTGCTGCGTCGGCAACATCCAATCAGGAACATCCAATAATATGCATTGGCATTTTCGTTGGCAAGGAAGTGGTTTTAACCCATTTTAATTAAAACCAAATTGAATTTCAGGTGCATATTTCAGTTTTTCAACTTGGAATTTACCACCATGGTATATTTTTGAAAGCTAGTCACACCTTGGTATTTCAAATGGTGGTATTTTAACACTTTTCATGCACTAATTCTATCAAAGTTTGTGGAAATAATTTGTTTTGTGCGTTTTTTTTTTGTTTTTTTTTAATACACACACAGATTGTACTTCAGGTATAAATTTTTACGTTTAATTTCACATAAAAAAAAATACTACTTCAAACTTTGACAAAGGCTGGTGGTAGAATTACTGTATGGAAAGTGTTATATCAGCTGAAACACCCTGGGGTGTCTTGTTTTCAAAAATATATGGCTTGATGGGGGTAAATTAAACTGGTTGGCTTCAATGATGTCCCAAATAGGACATGGGTGCAGGGTGACCAGTGTCAATATTGCATATTAATATGCTGTTTAGCCCTCAAACAAGCCTATGCATGGGAGGTATCACTGTTTTCAGGAGATGTTGCTGAGGACATATTGAAATTTAGGTAAGATGTAATTTGTAAACTGACACACAGTTTGTGTGAGGTGAAGAATATTAATACCTTCATACATAATGTAAATAATAATATATGTCATGCATGACAAAACAACACAAAACATAATATGAACAGACACTCCAGATTGGGGGATGTGCCAAGTACCAATTACCAAACCGGAAAAATATAAAATTACAGGTATAATACACAAGTCAAATTTAGAATATATTTTTTGATATAGTAAATTAGATGATACAATCAAAATAATAGTATCTAAAGAAAGCTTTCTTGACCTGAAACAAGATATAATTTGTGTGCAGGAAATGAGAAAGATAAGAATTACAGCTAAACGCAAACATAGAAACATAAATGTTTGTCCCAAACTTAATGCTTCTTTATGTACTCAAAAGGCCATAAACAGCTGCTCTTGTATAGCAGTGCCCTGACATTTCCTGGAAGATATGGTGGCCTGTAAGACTTTGACAAGGACGGACAGTGGTGTACCTAGAGGGCTCACAACTGCGACAAAGCCCGTCTCGCTATGGGGTCCCCGCAACTTGTTCCTGACTCCTAGTGCCAGTTAAAATTTTCAGAAATTGTTCTAAAGAATTGTGAACCACCATGGGGAGACAGGAACACAGCAGGGTCACGTTATGTTACGTGACACCACAGGGAAACTTATGCTGCTTGGACCAGGTAATGGAGTGTGGTATATATTTGTATGTGAGCATGGATGTGTCAGTGTTTTTGTGTGTGAGAGCATGGATCTGTCAGTGTTTGTCTGGTGAGTCTATGTTGGGGGGGCACAAGAGGCAATGATGACACAGGCAGGCTGTTTTGGGGTTAGGATGGAACTAAGATTCTAGGGACAAAGGTGGCACTGTTGCTTTAGTGACATTGGCGTGGACCTAGTGGAAGTGGACTTTTAAATATATGTTTCTGTGGCCATCATGTATTTTTCTGTATGTATCCAAGCATTTGATTTTCACTTTCATTTCAAGGGAGTATACACATTAACGTAATAGGTCTGCTATAGCTGGAGGTGAATAGATTTTTTTTGTCACTTACTCAGGCCTTTTGATCCCATGTCGTCAGGGACATCCTGTTGTCCCAGAATGCAAGCAAAAAAAAAATAGAAAGATAATCACAGAGAAAAAAAAAGTTGTCAGTAACAAACACCAAAATGGAGCTACAGGAAGAGGCATTTCCAAGCTAAGGAACATGTCCCTGTTTCTGTAGATATATATGCATTGATGATGTAATCTTTTTCAAGCCAATAGGAACACACCTATGAATAGATTTTTTTCTTTTTTAAATATATGATTACAAGCAGCAGCACATGGATGCGGGATATTACCAAGCACATTACAGTACATGCTTACAGAAGGCTCAGACCTTCCTCTATTAAGCCAAAATCCTGCACCACTATAATCAAGCACCCATAACCTGACCGAAGTATGTACTGTAAATGATTCTGGTAAACAATCTCAATTTAACTTTTTTGTCACTAGCCCCTAATGCTTGAAAATACCTCCATTGTAACATCCTACGGTAAAACAGCCGGGCTTTCTAGAGCTTGCCCCACATACTTACGGTCTATATCACTTGTTTCCATTTCACTCTGGTCCTTGTTCTTGTAGAATGGAAATTTTCGGGAAAAGAGGTTCTTTTTACGCTTGTCATTGAATGACTGCTGAAGAAGAAAAGGAGGGGGCAAAACAAAGGATGTCTAATGTCTGTGTAAAAAAAAAAAGCCCCAGCCTAGCAGATTTGTGAGTGCGTAGCAAGATGATCTTGTAACATGCAGTATGCATTCCACTGAAGAAACCAAACTTCTCCATGTAAAGCTGTGCTCCATTAGAAACATACTGTCAATCACCTATTTCAGTAATATATATGGGCACATAGTATTATATTACAGGCCCCAAGAAAACACTATGGTTTAAAAGGCAGGTAGTGTCTGCCAAGATGCATAAAATGGTAAAATAACTCCTTACTTGGAAAGAAAGCGTCTCCAAAAGAAACCGCACAAAATTATGATAGAACACAATCTTATAACAATTCACAAACACGGTCACCCTAACCATTTGTGACAAAAACTTTAATTGTTCATGTGATGACATTTAATACATTTTACAGTAAATACTTGGTTTTATTGGCACTACCATTTTCCAAAGCCTTCCGGGGGCTAAAAAGCTTTTTACATTCATGATCATTTTCTGTCTAGGAACACAATGTAAATATGTCGTTAGCACTGGTATCTTGTGTTGAATGCAAGCTATTCACAAGTGTATGTCTGAGGAGGCTAGAGTGAGAAAGAATATAATGACTACTAATGTTCTAAATTCTCAGGAACAGAAAACTATTATGACTTTTACTGATTTATAGATTACAATCTCCAAGTACCTGCAAAGGGGTTTTCGGCTTTATTTGAAAATAACCATGGTCTCTAGGAGATGCAATTAAACTAACAATAAATTAATAATACTAATGATTACATTACATCATATTAATGATATACTAATGATTCCTGCTAACACTGATTATTAGATATGGAGCCGTCTGTAGACATTACACCTGGTTCAGTTTCAGTAGCTCAGTGAAATTTCATACTGCATTAAAGGGACTGCAATAAGTAGATACCTTGAAATTCTAGAAAGGATTTTTAACCCACACCAGGTTTTCACAGATATTGAGGATATATATAGCTCTGGCCAGCCGCAGCATGGAGGCTCATCTAGAAGTATATATATATATAGATATACATACACCCCCATCAGGTTACTACTAGACGAGTTTCTATACTGCGGCTGGTCGGAGCCTAATAACGGCAGAAGCGTAGAGGATAACTTAACACACCATATATCTGTCACCTAGTAAAGTGAGGTTAAAAACAAAATGGGGGGGGGGATTTGGGAGAAGGACACCAAAATCATCATACCCTCACTTATGAAAAAAATGACATTCCCTTTACTCAACAGACTTAGAAAAAAGAAAAACCCCAAAATGAAATCTTCATAAGATGATAGAAGCAATAATGTGTGTTAGTTGTGTTAGTGGCCACCACACGGTAGAGGTTAAGGTTTTCCAGCAAAACAAAGTAAATAGTGTGAGAAAGAATGTAAAAACAAGAAGTAGACGCATATGCGGTAGATCAATCTCAATTGGATGCGCAATAATTATTTATTGATTTAAATAGCCTCATCCTATTGTGCCAAGCTGTACAATAACAGAGCATACGTAGATTTGATTTTCTGCATTATTTAAACAAATTTTAACATTAACTTGAGAGAATTACTTAAATTCATCCACTTTTACTAATGCAGACAAAAAAAAAAAAATAATCGACTACATTAATACTAATATATTGACTTTCTAAGCAGATGTGACCCACGCCCAATTATTATTTTATGACATATTAGGTGTGTGCAAAGAAATGTAATGTTTGCATTTTAGATCAAACATTAAATCACAATTGGTGGATAATTAACTACGTGGCAACAATAATTTTAGAAAAGGGAAGGTAAAAGGAAAAAATAGACGAAAGTTGTGAAAAGAACTTCCCACAGCTTCCCAGGAAAATATTGGAGAAAAGAAAATGCAGTACACTATCAATGGCAAGCGTATTTTGTTTTTGTTTGTTTTTTTTACACATTCCATGCATTTTGAGATGCTGTGTTAATACACAGTGTGTATACAAATTGTTATGCAGTCAAGAACAAGGATACTGTATGGTTAATTAAGTTAAACGGTGTGTGGTTTTCCTTAGCACATGCATTTACATATAAAAACATCAAATGGGGTACTTAATTGCAGTTTTTAAAAATGATTTAGTCATTCCGATACATTTCCACATCTATGTATATATGTGTATAGTATAGAATTTATATATAGATAGATATATATATAGATATATATATCTATCTATCTATATATATATATTATCATGCAAACACACATACATCTCAACACAACCAAAGCATTTAAAGGTGCAGTCCTTAAGTTGTTTAGAAATAATAGCCCTGCTGGTATACTGTATAGGGCTTATCTTATACATAACTTTTGTACCAATTTATGAGTTATTTGTATAAATTAGTTGCAATAAAGGATGACGTTTATAGATTAACCAATGCAGCTCTAACAGCAGCTCTTATGGTAAATAAACCCCATAGTGTCTGTGTTGTGCTGTTCAAGAACAGCAATTTAAAGGGGTGCCATCCTATTTGGGAAGATAACTGGTGTGTGTGTCAAAGATTTAACTGTAAAATAGTGTAAGAACTGCACTTTTAGGGACTTATAGCAATGTAATTTTGAGCAAATCATGAAAATTAGCACATGCAGCAAGCACTTATTTGCCTCCTGCTTTTTATGGAGGTTGCCCAAAAAGAGCCAGTTTAAAGATTCTATCAATAAAACACCAATCGTTTGATGTGTCCTAACGCTGGTAAATATTACATTGAAGCGCAAGCTCTACTGCTGCACTTCAAAAATAGAAGCATTCACCATCAGATACCTAGGGTTTAGGAAACACACTTTCACATGATTTATAAAGTTTACCGTGATTTCCTAAAACAAATACTGTTTCAACAAGCCAACACGGCATCGTGTAATATAGCAAATTATCGTTTTTCCCTAAACGATCAGTTATTTCGAGCTGGGAATGACAATGTCTCTATTATTACAAAGTCACTTTCGCCTTGTCTTTTGATCTAGAAACTATCCACCCAATCACAGGAGCTTTAACTCTACTATGTAATAAATCTATCGTGGAATCTGTATAATATTCATTAGGCAAATGTGGCGACAGAATATTATACAAATACTTATTTATAATCATCTTAGTTTAATCATAATGGATTAAAAAAAATGGAGAAAAAAACCACGGCTCTTAGACCAACTTCCTTAAAAAGCCAGAAAAGGCACACCTGACCCAACTATTACGCGTTAAATACAGCACAAAAATATGAAAATATGGTCAAACTCACCCCTTTGTCCCCTCTTGCTTTTGAGTTAAACTTCACAGTCTTTAATCTTGCTCTTTCCTTCTTTTCAACTCTGTGAAAAGAAAAGGTTGAATCATCAGAAAATCAAGTAAGTCAGCTATTCTGGGAAAACTGTGGTTAAGCAATGAGTTTAGATAGTGGAACAAGGTGGTCAGAAGTGAAGAAACTTCAAGGAGAAACAGAGTTCCAGAAAATGAAAAAAAAATGGTGGTAGAAATGATTAAACTCCAGGGCCAGACTGGGGTTAACCAGGCGGCCCTGGAATTTTAAGTCCGACGGCCACCAAATGATGTGTGAATGGCCAACCGCTGGAGATACCAGGATAGACATTGTGTTTCTATACTCACTGGAGTGGCAGATCGTGTGTGCATTGAGTGATGGCGGGCAGAGGTCCACTGGCCAGTCTGGCCTATTCAACCAGTAGGTTTCAAGCTAATTGAATTCTAATTATGACACTAGAAATATGTAATGTTTAATATACTTTAAAATACAGCTAAACACTGTGGACTGGGGGGTTGAGGATGATCCGATTAAGAAATGTTGACGAAGTTAGCCACCATTCCAATCTCTTCCTCCGGTCGGTTCAAGCGGGTTAGACACTGCTGGCCAGTTAACGGAGCCCTGCTGTTAGAGACACCTGATCTCCACTAAGATAGGTGCGCTTTAGCAACATGATGGCTATAATGTTATACAACATGAGCAACTTAGTTTAAGGAAACGCAGGCAACCTAGTTTAAATAATATAAACTCTGGCTTCTTTAGAAGGTGCGGTTAACTATTTAATTACCCCCATTATTTTGTTTTGGATATTTTAAACAAATTAATAGACTGTGTATATCAATTTCGTCCTTTTTTCCTTTATTTAGATGTTCTGCTGTTTGGAGATTTTTATTCAGCTCAATGTAAAACATGTGGCTTGTTCAGGGAGATGGAATCACTGAAGTCTATGTCAAATGAGGTCTCAAAGAAGATGGGATCACCCAAAAACACTACCACGGGGATTACGCCACAAATCGCAGCACTTCAAGACCAGTTACCATATTTGTGTATGTTAAAAGGAAAAAAATATATATTCATACTAGTAGTTTATTCAAATGAAGATAAATATTAGGATATTTATCGTTCTGACCGTAACACGTTCCAAGGTCACTTCTAAGGAACTTTGGCAAATAGATTTACCCTCTTGAACACAAAATGCAATAAGATGTACCTGCGTTTGCTTGGAATAACACCAATCTCCTCACTTTCTCCATCAGGAGTAACTTGACGTGCTTGCCACCATTCATCATCTGAAGCGTTAACAACGTGCAGAATATCACCGAACTTGAAGTTAAGTCCTTGGCTCGGAAGGCCGCTGTCTTTAGTCTTGTCGTAATCAAAGAGGGCCCTGAGTAAAATAAAAAGTGCATTGAGAACAAAGGCAAAGCCTTAGTCATTAAGGAGATACTGGCATAGCCACAGCTTTTAGCACAATTAAATGCGTTAATCTATTCCTTGCTCTTTTTTTTGGCAATCAGTGTAATGGATTTTATTATAATTTTAACAGTTTTTTTTCTTCACTGAAACTGGGATTAACTGATCAATATCACTGTCACTGCTTTGGGAGTAGTACGGTTACGTCCGTACAGAGAGCCCACCTCTAATTGTTGAGCTGCGGAGCTGTATGTTTGGTAGTGTAAGCCCATGGGTGTTATGTGCTAACTAAACGTTATGAGTAAGTCTGTCTGTGGTGTGTGTTTATAGAGTGTTATACTCCATCTACAAATGTGCAGCCAGATACTTGTCTCAAGATTCAAGATCACACTCTGCACAACTAAGTTTGACAGCCCTTTTCCAGCATGACGCTCCTGGCAGAGCCACCAGCAAAATATAATATAATATAATATATACATATATATCACAACTGTCACTGGTCATATTCTTTAATGTTAGATAACTCATAATTAAATGAGCCAAAAAATACACAATGCATTGCAAGCACTAGAATGTAAGATGCGTAATTACAAGGAAAAAGAAATGGGACGGTGCTGTATTTTTCTAGCTGCTCACAAGGTTACCTGACATATAATGATCGTTTCTGGCTTGTCCGAAGGGAGCCAGATCCTGAGCTGATGCTGCTATTCATCATCTGTTCCCTTAAATCATGGATTTTTGCTTCAAAACGACTATATTCTACAAAACAAAAATGTGATGCATCACACAAGACCTGAATGCTAATATAATACATTACAAAATTAAAGTCTAATACATCTTTCAGGAGCAAGATCTATACAGATTAACCAGGGATAAACTGTATCAGACTATGATTACAATAGGATTAAATATAAGACAATATTTGTGACGTTGTACAACCATCAGAACTGCCCTCTGAGAAAGCAGGATAAATCGCCCCTTTGCTTTAAAGCTCTGTGCAAATTTATTGAGCAGAGATACGGTACCGACGCTCCTGACCTGCAGTCATCAAACGCACCAACTAACTTAAATTAAAAGGATACTACCATCAACCGTTCCCATTATTATTGCTAGTATTGATTTATATAGTGCCATCGATTTCTGTAGCACTGCCCAATGTATTTTACTGCATTTCTACTGATGCTTGTATAACTATTAATACAAACACAAAATGTGTTAAATACCCATATTCTGTTAATCCACAAACAAAAATGCTACATTATGACTATTAGTAATATAAAGCTGAACGAGCACAGTAGAATCTGTATTACTAATTTGGGTCAACATTGAACAAAATAATGGCATCAATGGCTTTTCTTTCATCCTTTGCCCATCATTACCTCCATCATTTGCTACACCCCCCCCCCAGCCAGTGGTCCAAAGAGTCCTATAGAGAAACTAGTGGATTAAGCAAGATTTTGAGGCAGGGGCAGAACATAATGGTCCTCAATCCCACCATGAGTTATCTTCTGCTGGAACAATATCCCAAATTTGCATTAACAACCAAAATAAATTCTAGAAAACCAGCGCACAAACAGTATGTCTATAGAGGAAATAAGAGAGTTCAGTTATTATTTTATTTACATAAACTGATATAAAGAATATATTTAAGCAGTGAATTTCTTTTTACCTCATTACTAAAGAGTTAAATTGCGCAAGCAGTATATAATTTGCCGGAATATTGGACAGACGACATTTATATGCTCCCCAGTGTTTCCATGGCAGCCCAGCGCATCATACTGTGATGGAATACCTGGTTATTGCTAGGATACTCCTACAAATAAACCCTGTGTGTGTGCCTGAGTCATCTTCACTGAGAATGTTACATTTTGGATAAAATATACAAGCACAAGAATAAAGAACAGGATTTATATTACAATAACACCATATCTTAAGCATTTAAGGTCATATTGTGATAACATATTTGGAGCTATGAGGTGGCAAACTCTGGTTGTGGGAAATTAAATGTTCCTATGTGAACCATTCAACAATGTAAAATCACAGATGCAGTCAAATGTCAGGATAACATCAACAATCTGTAATACACACACAGTATACGACCTGGGTGTATAAACTCAAGAACATAGGCAGTGATCTACATATACAAACACTGACAGTACATTGGGTCATGTTGAAGGGCTCAGCGACTTACAACGTGACACTTTTTTTTTTAATGATGTTCCACAATAACCGCCTGATTAAGCAAGTGAGAATGGTCCCAGTAGCTTTTATGACTGGACACCAATGAATGGAGATTCAGCCGTCATCTTAACTGCAAATGATGTAAAGCAGCCACCAAGATCTTCACAGTGGAAGTCAGTTTGTGACATTTCTGCCCTGCTAGATATGGCCAATTTGGACATTTCCACTTAGGGGTGTACTCACTTTTGTTGCCAAGGTTTAGACATTAATGGCTGTGAGTTGAGTTATTTTGAGGGGACAGCAAATTTACATTGTTATACAGGCTGTACACTTGTAGCAGAGTGACATTTCTTCAGCGTTGTCACATGAAAAGATATAAAATATTTACAAAAATGTGAGGGGTTTACTCACTTTTGTGAGACACTGTATATATACACACAACTAATTAGACTTGTTCATTGTCAAATGTAACTATAGCATAACTGTTCACTTGCATTCTCCCTCTGCCATGAAATCTGTTATCCTCACCGCTTGCTAAAATATTGCAAGTGCAGAACCAGAAATAACATTTAATGAATGCTTTAACAAATCTGGGGCAGACATAAGCCTCAAGTATATTGTAATAAACGGTATTATTTTTACCCACGGGTTAATACTGGATCCAGAATATCTAAAATTGAAACAGTCACACAGAAGCATGTGCATTACTCACTGTTGCTATGGTGTAATAGCAATATGTATATACTTAAAGGATTATTTGTAGGTGGCAGAGTTTTTTGTTTTGTTTTTTTAATTAGATTTCAGCACCTTGCTGTTCGATAAGACCCATTATATCTGCACTGTAAAACCTTGCTAAATGGGGAAATAGGAGGGACATTCGAACGTCCCTCATATGGTGACAAAACACAACTTCATGTAAAGCATGTATGATACAGTTTACGGGTTCCTTGTGAGCTGGGACTTGGTGAATGTTACAAATAACAAAGGCAGCGTCTGTAATATAGGTCCAAGTTAAGTGGACTAAAATATTCAGTGAATGAGATGCAAAGCTTTCTAAACCTCTTCAGAATTAAAATTCTACAAAACCAGCTATACTTCTGAAGAAACCTCTCTGAGGCTGTGAATGCTTATGTTATTCCTTCTCTGGGACCTATTTCCA
Organism: Spea bombifrons; assembly: GCF_027358695.1. Lineage (NCBI taxonomy): Eukaryota > Metazoa > Chordata > Amphibia > Anura > Pelobatidae > Spea > Spea bombifrons. The sequence continues at coordinate 86,189,849 of NC_071089.1, read as the reverse complement.
TAGGCGGTTCTTAAGCTTACCTTCTGGACGGTATTGTGCGATAATAGTAACTGACTGGCCGGCGTTCTTTAAGGCAGTTGCTGCCTGCTCATGAGTGGCACCTCGAAGGTCAACACCATTTACCTGAAAAATGATTATCATGAAACAAATTAACTTTTTTTTTTTTTTTTAGATTTTAGTCATATGTCATTTCTTACTAGGGAAATTCAGAATCTATAATTCAGTATGAATCAAATTAGCGTGTGCTGCAGTCTATAAATCAGGAACACATGCAAGATGTAAGAAAGGTAAAAACTAGGCGGGCAAGGTTAGTACAGGATTCTATATCTGGAAAGCCCTGGAAGTGCAAGTATAAATATGCACAGCAAACCGGCAAACGGCATACAAAACTGTCATGCTAAAGTAGATGATTTGTACGGCCCTTCATGTTACTTATTTCATTTTCAGACAGGATCTGTGAGCTGAAGCAGAAATAGCATAGTTTGCTTACTTGCATTACCCTCCTCCTGTCAGATTGATCTGCTGTGTATTAGCGAGTGACATGCTTGCTATCTGCTGGCCTTGGGCTATGGCTAATCCAGTTTTAGTCCCTTATACCACCATGCTTTCCGGCTTTAAAAATCAATCAGCACAATTCTTCACTCTCTATCAATCCAGGCATGTAGGCTACTTAATGCAGCAGTTTCCCATGAATATAGTGTTATTACTATAACGACTGAAGGATGAATACAATAATGGTTCCTAAATACAAACATTATGATTACAAAGAATACACCTTTATTTTTAACCATATACATGGCAGCTCAATCTCATATAAACTAAATAATATAATACTACTATGAAACAAGTTGCCTTATTGCAGGCTGGAAAGTCAGCCCAGATGCTAGTTAGAAAGGCGATTAATAAATATATGCCTAGTTGCCAAGTTTTTTTTTAAAAAGTTTGTCCAGAGTTATCAATGCTTGTAATTTAAACCATCAGGATTTTACAGAATATACTTAATCTGTCTGAAACATACTGATATAATGCGGTCCCCTTTTTGTAGCTCTCCACTCAAATCAGCTGGACCTCCGGCGAGGATGAACGAAATGAAAATTCCTTCCCCGTCTTCACCTCCAACAATATTAAAGCCTAACCCGGTTGTTCCTCTGTGCAATACAATCTTTCTTGGTTCCCTAAAAATAAAGAGGTATTTGGAAATTAGATACTATGCTCACATCAAAGGGGGGGGGGTTCCGCTGCATGGTTATACAAAAAAAAAGGCAAAAAGAAAAAAAAGAACGCTTTAAATGTATTACAGATATACTGATGAAACATCGTGTTCACGGATTCCTGGAATGTCTGTCAAAAGATTATGTTGAATTTCTTTCTTTACACATAAAGTGATGTGGCTGAATGAGGTCCCGTTCCCATCACTGCTCCATATCTCCATATATTGCTTCCTAGCACGAGTTCTCAAGACACAGGCTAGGCAAACATAAGGTATAAAATATATCCCTAGAAGGGACTGAGTATGCTGGGTGAAGTCTGCACTGGCTAGGAACAAACCTCCATGGTGTAAATGGGCCACCTGGGGGGGGGGTCAGAAACTCCCCTTCTTACCAGCTTTTCGAGCAGCTCAAATTCCACAATAAGCAAAGGGGCAGCTGCCAGCGCAGACCTCTATACAACGCTAACTGCACCATCTGTCCCAATGTAGGTCTCCGTCACAATTACACAACAATACCAGAAGCTATCATTAATGTTTGATGCAGACAGACTACAGTCTGTGAAAAATAGTTCCATACCGTGTTAAATCGTCTTCTCCAAGCATTGCTTTAGGGACAGGGGAATATCTACCGGGAGAGGGAGGTAACTGGTGCCCTAGATATCCAGAAGGACTGATATGGTTATCCACTTGCTGAGAATATGCTGCAACAAATCAGACATACACAGTGTTATAACACAAACACACTGACTAATAGATTAATACACATTGTGCCAGAAACGTTTTAAACTTACAGTTTGTGATATCTGGAGGTGCATAGCTGTCATTCATGAACATGGTGGTAGGTTTTGCTACTTTCAGATAAACAAAGTCGGACGTATTTTTTAAAGCGGTCACGGCTTCTTCGTGACTAACATCTTCCAAACACACAGAGTTCACCTAAAGGGAAAATGAGATCCTTTTAGCAATGCATACAATTACTGCCTGGCATGCAAAAAAGAGTGTATGGATATGGAAAAGGCTTTTGTTTTAAATATGCCCAGGTTCTATTACACGTTCCTTCTTATTCTTATACATTGTTCAAATTGAATACAGTAACAGGGGGAATTTAGAACTTGGAACTTGCATATTAAGTACATGTGCTTCATGCCATGTGTGTGAAGTACTGTAACAGGATTACTCAGTCTCACAGGCTAATCAAAAAATCTTCTAAAGAGGGATAATCATGCACAATATTTTAATCACAATGCCCTGTAATATACATGAAAGCAGGTGTAAGAGAAAGGTATACTGTACCTGCTTACTTCACTGTAGCTGTAATGTTATTTTTTAAATTCCATTAACGGAACATTACGAATGGGTCATTCATGTCAGTATTCACATAACGGTGACCCACACTGATAACTACACTGAAAGGTTAGCGAATACTAATATAATATTATTTAATTAATCTTAACAAGGGACTAAAATAATTAAGCACAGTGGTATCATATCTTCTAACTTTAATGCACAATAGTTTGAAGCAGACAAAGACCACTGGAAATATTTTAGTGTATAGATTGAGTCCCCGAGTGTGTACATTTACCCAATTAATTCAGCAATACTGGCTCAACTCTTTTTCCCATGAGCAACTTTCTTCTCCGTGGAGTACACAAAGCGTAGGAATTGTGTAGCAAAAGCAATAGACTACGTACCGCTAGAAGCTTGTCCCCAATTTGAAGTTTTCCATCTTTGTGAGCTGCGCCGCCTTCAATGATTTTAGTTACATAAATACTGTTGTCTCCAGGAATGTGCTGATTTCCTACACCACCAGCTATGCTAAATCCAAGACCTGCTTGAAAAGAGAAAAAATAACCCTCTTAAGGTTAGATGTAAACTCACTATACAAAAACCAGCAAAAAAAATAAATGTTTTTACATATCTTATACTTTACAGCTCAGTGCCACACGTTGTGTGTGTAACGCGGGAACTACCACCTTAACTTAATGGAGGGGCCCGCAACCACTAAAGCCAATCAGAGAGCTTTCAGCGCGGGCACACCAGGGGTCTTAGCAGACCCCCAGGAATATTTCTGCAAGCCAGCATTAGAGCTGGTTAGCGAGGAGTATTCCGTTAAATGCAATGAAGCAAAAAAAAAAAAAAAAAAAAAATTCAATGGCTGGAGTGTCCATTTAATAGTAAGAATTCAAAGGATAGTATAGAGTACAGCACCACCAGAAATGGAATACTACAGAAAACTGTATATAATTGGAACCAACACAAACACGTTTATTTGTTCATTGCAAAATAAACCCATTCCAAAAAAAAGGAAAATAATTAATATTTAGATGTTTGCATGTTGGCTTTCCAGGGATCACAAAGATAGCCTGTTATGTGAGCCGTTCAATGATCGCCCACCTAAAACTGTCACTGGCAAGCCCTTTCATCTATCCTGGATCGTCTTCTTCTGCAATGCGCTTTTCTTTTAGTTGCTAGGTAACCGTTTCAGGAAGGTAAAAAAGGATGGATGCCCACAATCCAGATGTAGAGGTTAACATTACGAACGGCGGATCCTATCACAGAACCACTCCAAACAAGCTTAAAGAGGCCAATGTCAAGTTTCTAAATATTTGTACTTTAAAGGAGCTGGGTTTCACTATATTAAACCAGCAGCTTAGAAAACATAAATACTTCCGTAGTATCAGTACTATAACAGTTATGGACACATAGCGCAGTATGTATTACTGCAAACAAATATGCAATGTGACTTAGTAGTAAGGGCCAGTAATTTTACTCACCTTTAGGGCCTTTTACAAGCTTAAGCTCCATTATTTTCTCTGTGATAGGCTTTCTCCTTCTGACATATAGTCGGACAATGGACCCAGCCTCTTTTAATGCTTCGACAGCCTTACTGTGCGTTACATCGTGTACGTCCACATCGTTCACCCGTAATATACAGTCATTAACCCTGAGAAAAGAATTGAGGGTATTTATCCAGAGGCAGTGAAAGAGAACTTTACATTTCATATAGACACAGATATCGTGTCTAGGATTCCCTTCCTAAGCAGCAGAATACAAATACCATATTTGCTCGATTATAAGACGACCCCCCAAAATGTAAATATTAATTTAGAAAAAAAAGAAAAAGCCTAAATATAAGACTACCCTATAAGAAAAAAGTTTTACAGGTAAATATTAATGTAAACTATTTTTTTCATATTTAATAAGAATTGATTGAGAAAAATGCCTCTTGTTTTTATTTTGCACTCTGCCCCCCAGATATACCTTATACCTCCCTATGCCACTCTGTCCCCCATATATGCCTTATACCCCCCATGCCACTCTGCCCCCCTCAGATATGCCTTATACCCCCAGATATGCCACCTTGGCCCCCCTCCCGATTTACCAATGCATCCCGAGACATGTCCCCCGTGCTTCAGACTCCCTGGTGTCTAATGGGGGCCGGTGAATGACTGCGCGATGCACGTAGACACCTCTGCTGATAACCGGCACTTCCGTCAGGGCTTCTATGACTAGCCGCCGTAAGGTCATGTCACGCCGGTGCTCAGTCATAAAAGCCCTGCCTGCCGGAAAGGAGGATCCGGGTCCTCTGCAGCTCTATTTGAGGTCAGATTATAAGACTACATCGAATATAAGGGGTATGTCCCAGAGCATTTGTTCTGGAAAAAACCTTGCCTTATATTTGAGCAAATATGGAACTAATTGGAAGCTTAACTGTATTGATGTGAATCCCAAATACTTTTACATACATCTCCCCTAACGCTCTATAGTAAATGCAAGCCAGAACATTTTACAATGGCATTTACTTTAATAATGTTTCTCGCGGTATACAAGACACTGAAATTAATTTGGTTTCTATGTCTTCTGCTTGTTCACGGTCAAGCAGAACATACGAGGACATGTTTTACTGGTTTCAGATTTGACTAGATCTGGGGAACCTACCGTAATCTTCCATCTTGAGCAGCAGCTCCTCCAGAAATGATTTTTGTGATGAATATGCTTGTGTCATCGCCAATGTGTGGGTTGTCCGTACCGCCTGCAATGCTAAACCCGAGTCCTGATGTACCCTGAGAGTGGGGAAATATATGGTATATAAATTAATATATAGAGTGTGTGCATTTATGTACATATATACACATAAACACACACATTGCTTTCTTGACCCCAGGGCCTATGGGATATACGTGAATCATTACACAAATAGGCCCTCCTATTTTTCAGGACTAACAATATAAAGCTGGGCTGCGAACAACAATGCTCTGTGACTTATCACACGGAGCACCAAAGCAATCATTAGATGTGAAGAGGTCCATGCAATGTTTGAAGACTCGTGGCACATTTAGCTGGAAGGGCTGTTCACTTAGAGCTCTAACATAACTTGTGGCATTTTGCTGCCATATTACCCTTTCAAGCGTAATTTCCTCATATTCATAATCTGCATCTGTTCCATTCACCTAAAATTAAAATGGAAAAACACGCTTTAATAATGGATTGATGTTTGAAACGACAAAACCTTTCTTCATAATAAACAAAGAGCACATTAACAGCACTCGAGTGCAAATTCATGAACATATACATTAAATAACCGAAACGCTTTTTTTTTTGTTGTTTTATATATCGTTCAAGTGGCGTCTGAAGTATTATCTGCAATCGGAACAGATGGCGCGCTAAAAACAAAACTAATAGAGGTTACAACCAGATTCCATACAGCAAGACTGCCAAGGTTTCCCTGATGAGTGAGATTATATCAATTTGTTTTACTTATTTATTGCTCAATCAAACCAATTAAACAACAAAGCTGTTCGTAGAAGTGGTTTTAGGAAGTCCATTTTCAGTTTGGGGTACGAGCCAAGAGATGGTCCGCAGCTTCATTAGTCTCATTACAAGGCTCTATTATAATATGCTATATTAAAAAATAATATTTTCGAGAGGCTGCAAAAATGTTGTGTATTAGTTCATCTGGCACCTTAAGAACGGTCTGCAATGAATCGCACCCGTGGAACGCAGAAGAGCTTGCGGGTCAATTCTGTATTGCAGACTAATTATCGTTGTTTCGAAAGAACTGAAAGCATATCGCTTACATGACATTATCGGAGGAAATAGAGAACCCCGAACTTGTTAATTAGTAAAATAGAAGCTTGACAGATCCATGCACGATTTTAGTGGGTTTTGTATTGGCAATCGTTTCAAGCGAGCGACCCCACGCAGAGATAAACACTTCTCTCACGTTACACACACTTCACAATATACCATCAGGAATATATTTTAGTTTGTGCAGAATCAGTATAGTCATACAGAGATAATACGCTGCTTGAAAAGGAGAATAAAAAGGATTTTGATCAAATTCATCATAGGACGGTCACATCTGAAATCAAACCATAACCGAATCCAGACACAAAGTTTTCCATACATCGTTTTTGGTTCAATGGTTCGTTGTTAACCAATGTTAGCGTTTCATATTTTTCCATACACTACTTTTGGTCAAGTCTCCTATAATCCCTTAGTAGAAACCCAGCATCAGGCCTCCTGTGTTCTCTACGGTCTAACCATACATTCAAACTTCTGGGATACATACATTTCGGAGCCCAGCCTGCCAACCATATAAACTGTTAAAACGGTTAAGCTTGAATTGCTAGGATGATCTTGGTCCTAAAGGGTCCATACACTGAACTTAGAAACAAAACGCACAAGATAATTCATCCTAGTCAATGGATGCAACACATGAGATGCGATACTGCATACAAATTTTCAATGAATCCACTGGGAAAAGGTCCAAGAGATATTAAACTTCACAAATGCTGAAATTTTAATGCACAGCTTTAGCCGCTTTTGTTGATAAAGAAATAAACAGCAGAGGAAAGGGATAATGTGCCATTAGCATCGCCAAGCAATACCCCATCAGCTAATTACATTTCTCTTCCAGGCTAGGTCGTTATCAGTTGTGTTTGTACATAATCACTATTTGAATACAGAGATACTTTCAGCGAAGATGCACAAATTACAGATTGTCCAAAATTCCCAAGGCATTGCTACAAAAACAAGGAACTTAGAAACAAAACAGTATTATATGCTGCGGGTAATGTTATTCCAGCACCTAAAGCAGATCATTCCCAAAACTTACCTGTCACAGTTATTTAGCTAAATAAGTCAATGTAAAGTTGTTTAAGTGTTAAATTAAGCCATTTATGTGCATCATAAATATAGCGATAATAGGAAGTGGTGTCTTGGCTTGGCAGTGTGAATTACACACATACACACACAGTACAAAACACAACAAATTGAATATGGCACTTACATAGGGTGGCGTGTCCAGGCTATCTGTGTTCACAATCACCGGTGGGGGATTTGCCTTGAAAATAAACAAGAATTTAAGTACGTAATTTTATGACATAACTATTGATTCATCCTACAGCAAGGCATCTTTCAAAGCATAACGTTTCACATTTAACACAGACAAACACCTCTACCCACCACCTAGAAGTACAGGTTCCAACAGCGGGGTTCAAGCCAGCAGGAAACCCCACCATACTGTTACACATAAAATATTTTCGGAGGTAAATCATCATATTTGATTTCACATCTCCTGCCTGGAATGTATCCACAAACCGTTCTTGCTATTCATAGTGTTCTAGCATGTTTATTTCCCTATCTATACATTTATAGACTCTATATCTACGCCTAATTTAGAAGACGGACAAAAAGGCTCAAAACTCGTTAAAACCCAACAGTAACGTTTTAGACACCATTCAGCAACAGATGATGTGAGCAGTGCTTACTAATAAAAGTGACAGGAGGTAGAAGATATTTTAGTTGTTACAGAAAAGGCTTTTTAGAACATTGTGTACTACATGAGGGCATCCGACACAAATGTAACCTTCCCGGGAGGTACATAGACACCTCAAAACTAACAGAAAGCAGCACAAAAAAAGTTACATGCAGTGCCCCATCAGCAGGAAAGCGTCAAGCTTGTCAATGATTCTGCATCAAATGGTTGAATGTGGCATTTTTTACCAAAACAAATCCTATATATCTTAAATAACCTTATCAAAGGGATGATCATTGTATACCAATGAACTCCCATTGTAACAAATGCATTTATTCAATAAACAGGTGAACTAAAAACTTCCACGACTGCACAAATGATTCATTATATAGGGCCATTCCACTCGGCTCTTCATAAAGCATGTCAGGGCTGTCGAAACCCAGGCAATGAAGGCTGCAAACAGCCCTACTTGGACAGAAGTAATGAAATCAATGCAACTCTAGCTGGGATATCCAAAGACCCTGGCCTGCTCGCCACGCCTGACTGCAGATGAAACGTTTCCCGTCCCTTCATTTACTGCGCAACACACTGTTCAGAAAATAAATGTCACAGAACCGGCAAAAAGAAAATCACATGCTTCCAAATAAGACTCATGCGATTAAACGTTAGTAGACCACCAATATACACAATAATATGACAGAAGCCCGCCGAGTTAGAAGCTTAAGGGACAGAGAGGATGAAGGAACGTTTCACTGAATGGTGGCTAAACAGGTCAAAGGGAAGAAGGATTAAGCAGACTGAAGAAAACGAGAGGGCAAAAGGTAACAGACTGAGTCAGGACAGCACCGATTCCTAATTCTGTGGATAGACAGAGTAGCAACGGTAACAGGACAGATGTCAGCTATTACACAAGATCGGAACCTGGGAAAACATGGAAGTCAGTTTCTGAGCTGTGCTGCAGACCAACGTTAACGTTACAGGTAGTCTACACTAATATGGCCAACCATTTCTCGGGACAGACTGTAAGAGTCATACCAAATAGAAGGCTAATAAAATAATGTTAAATACCGTATTTGCTCGATTATAAGACAAGGTTTTACCCCTCGTCTTATAATCAGGGGTCGTCTTATAAATCAGACCTCAAATAGGTCTGACTATGAGACGACTAAGATCCAGATGCCCCGCAGCTGCAGGGGACCTGGATCCTCCTGTCTCCCCCCCCGCCCCACTTAGCGGTACTTCTGAGTCCCCGGTGTGTAGCTGGGGCAGCGTGTAGAGCTCTGCAGCCGGAAGGAGGCATGGCTAGCAGCGGGGGTTGTCTGCGTCCATCGCGCAGACCTTCCCCGGCTGTCAGAGAGAGTTCATAGAGTGCCGAAACGGTGCGGGGAATTCTCTCTGATAGTCGGCAGAGTGTTCTATGAAATGCCTTTTAACCCCCTTAATGCCACTCTGCCTCCTGAAATGCCTTAAACCTCCCTATATGCCACTCTGCCCCATAATATGCCTTTTAACCCCCTTAATGCCAGAGTGACATATAGGGGTATAAGGCATTTCTGGAGGCAGAGTGGCACATAGGGGGTCAAAAGGCATATCATGGGGCACAGTGGCATATAGGGGGTATAAGGCAATTCTGGGGCAGATGTGCATAACTGGGGGAGCAGGTTAGAAAATAGAAGGAAATAAAATCAAAATATTTTTCTCAATCATAGCTTTTATTAAAAAAAATAGTTTACATGAATTAACATTTACTGGTAAAACTTTTTTCCTATAGGGTCATCTTATATTCAGGCTCTTTTTTTTCTAAATTAATATTCAGATTTGGGGGTCGTCTTATAATCAGGGTTGTCTTATAATCAAGCAAATACGGTAATAAAGGCGACAGATTCGTTTTGTGGACCGAAGAAAAGCCTGTGTTGATCCGCTGCCTTTGGCACAGCAATCACAAAGCCATTCTCTAGATTGTTCAGGTTAGTATGGTTAGTACAATAATATACACCGGACGGAATATGGAAAACAAACAGGCACATCAAAATAATTAAAAAAACAAACAAAAACAAACTAAAAGACCTGTGGAGCGGAGGGTGGGATGACATTGCTCTCGGCAGGGACTGGTATGACAGGGATCACAGGGACAATGGGAGGACAGGGAGAGCCAGCTTCAGTGGGCTAAAAAAGAAAAGAAATACATTCAAAATCATAAAGCAACGCAAGATGACAGAAACATTGCTGGACATTAAAACCCATACACCAGCAAGAACCTTGGCTATGGCCGAGTACAGTTTTATTACTTGTGCGTGTGTGTATGCGTTAACTCTATAAGCCATAAAGTGACAGAACTAGAGTGCATCATGCCTTTCCAAATACGTTACGTTGATCATGGCACTTACGTGGTTGGTGACAGTATTAAGGCTAAAGCCAATTAAACAATACAATCATTTAAAGGGCAACAGCTGATTCTGCAGTGCTATTACAATGTGGGGGATAATTAACAGTTCAATAGAATGGGAAGCCATTGTTTGCAAACTTACAATTATAATAAAATATAAATGGTAGAAAAAAAAAATACCATAAAACAAACCACTTAGGTTTACATCAGACTTTAGTTGTGAGAACTCAGTTTCCAGCATGTACTTGGAACAATCCCTGTTCAATCGGTCGGTGTCGCTTTAATTCTGCTGTTTGGCAATGAACATTTTAAGAGGTCATATAGACAAGTACCCTTAATGTGTTTTACAACACAACACTTAATGTGTTTGCCATTGTTGTCTGTTATGCGATATGTTGGATGACTTTCCCTTTTTAGATTCTTTATAACAATTGTGATGAAGTCTGTAAGGCTGGATGATTTAGAGCCATTCTATTGTTTCCTATAGGCGGTATGAAGAGGGGTCAGGGGGTTTGTCTAGTAGACTGGGCTGACATAACACAGCTATAATACATACAAGTAGCTAATACACTGTTGTCTGAAAGCATTAAGCAAGAACATATAACAGTTTTAATAAAAGAAAGCAATATATCTTACAGACTTAATGTTAAGCTGATACTATTAATACAATTGGCAGGAGTTTCCCCATAAGGATAACCTTCGAACCAAACTAATTATAGTAATTCTACTTACTTAATACTTTTTGGAGCAATGAGTAACACTACATAATACCACCAAAGTTTCTCAGTTTATGGTACGTGCCGTGTGAGGTTAAATGATAATTAACAGAAACAATAGTTTCCATTAGCAGAACTTGCCTGAAGGAATTTGGCATTCTGTAAATAATAATAACAACAACAACAACAACAACAATAATGTTGTGTACCAACAAGAATATGAAGTAAAAAAGCTGAAACAAAATAGCAAGACATTTGATAGAATTTAAGAGCATTCAGGCGATTTAGGCTCATAGACTTGTGTACAATATACTAAAACAAAATGTATAAGGCAGCAGTCCCCGAGCAGCGCCAAGCCCTGTAGCATTAAATGACGTTATACAGAATACGACTGTTAGAGGAAATGCTATGAGACGGGGCGGCTGATGCTCATTAGATGCAGTCTGTCTGTTGAGATTTTTGCCCTAGACAACGAAGCCATACCTTTACAAACGAACAATTTGACCAAGAGCCGTCAGACCACCAGCCACTAGTAGCTTTGAATTTGGCGGTGCTTCGGGTAGGACTCTTTTTGACACTGTCCCTGAGGTTGGTGAATTTGCCTCTGTTCTTGGAAGAGGATGGTAAGGTAGAAGAGCTGAAAGATCTTTGCATGTATGATGCCTGTTGCAGTTGTTGCTGAAGTTGCTGCAGCGCAGAATGCTGCAATCTCTGCTGTACACCCACCGCGCTCCTTGGAAGACTTGCCATCATACGGGTCAGTCAGATGCTAGCTGTTCGACCAACGCTACAAGCTTACTTACAAGGCATACGATGTTACCTCAAAGTAATAAAGCATGCGCAAAGCGCTGCATTACAACCAGGCAATGTGAAATCCAATTTTCTCCCGAAGCTCACCCTCCTGTTAATTAAACCCCACCAATGGATCAACAAAGCGCAATGTTGTTTCTAGGCATGAATAATCAATTCTCAACACAGACTACCAAAGGGCAGCGTTACAGTGACAGTGCTGTGAAACAAACATAGCATCTGTGCCCAACAGAAAAACACGCGCAACCAGAGAAGTGCCAACACCTAACACAAAGATCATATCCTCCACACAAACCAAGAGGCAGGACTGCTTTCTATGGAACTGTCCAATCAACGTCACCAGTCTTATAAAGTCTATATAGATAAGTAAATCTTGAAAGTATAGGCTAGATGGGGGTTCTTCAAATATCCCCCACCACACACACAAAAGTGTGATATAGCTTATTATCCAACAGCCATAAACTGCACAGTGTTTGTGGGGAGAATGTAATGAGTAGAGATAATAGACAATCACACATTCACTCTCTTCATTACTTGTTCATAGGGGAGAAACCAAGGTTACGCTCGTATTTATCTTCATCCATCAAAGCGTACGGGGTTAAAGAGAAAGCAATCTGCACTAAAATCACTTGATCATCCCTGACAAATATCCACTTTAAGTCACTGGACACAAACACACAGGATAGCTAATGCCGTCACTTCACTTGGGTTAGTCAGGGACCAACGGTTGTCTTATTTGTTACCCATAATAAAGAGTAACTTCTCTACCAAACTTCTATATCAAACAGCATCCACTGCAATAACACACATAACTTGGCATACACAACGAGATGCAGATAGTGTGTGTGTGTGTTATATATCGTGCTGCCCTTCATTTGAATTTCTGGGGGTAGCCAGACTATACTATCTGGGCAAAAGTACAGTCTTGTGCAGCTGACCAGCAACGTTTTACTGTTCTGTAAAAATACTTCTAGCAACAACAAGAATACCAGCTGCAAACGCAAAGCTTTATAGGAAATTTCCAGGAGGGCCGTATCGGTGCTACCGAGAGCATCATATGTGGTGTCATATCGGCAAAATGGGGTTCATTCACTAAAAGAAAGTCTGCAAGAATACCCTTACTGATATGTTCATTGAAGGGCTAACACTGGAAACGTTTCTCAAGTAAGAAATGCTGAGCTGGTCCTGCATAATGCATACATTAATGGTTGAAGAGACTCTGGAAAAAACTCAATGAATTAACTATGCTTTATACAGGTGATATGAAGATCCTCCTGTAGCAGAAGTTCACTGGGTTTGGCCCCTCATGATGAATAGTGAAGTCAAGTAGTTGAACCCCCAACTCTCCTGACAAACTTCCCTTTAGTGAACACATCTAAAAGAAACACCCTTTTCCTTCTTAAGTAGCATATGAGGGGCCTAATACCGTAGTGACGCTTTGTAGATGCTGAAAGACGCAGGAACAGGGTAGTACAAACATCTCTAAAATCACACACTTTACAATGTCCAACGGCTTTAACATCTGGCTCCTGGATTTTCAAATCGGACTCTTGACTTTTTGTGCTATTTCATATTGATCTCCAAGAGTGTACCTCCGAGCAGTTTGAGGTATCAGACCGCACAGATACATCGCTAATGACACAATCAGAACTGACATTAAGACCTTCTAATCAGTGATCCAATGCCAGCTTTCATCTATAACAAATGAGCTTAACATGCACAGCCAACCTGCACAACATTTACTATTCTGCTGCAGAGTGGATCAAATAAACAATGTCCATAACTGGACATATAAAATATCTTTACCTACTTCAGATACATTGTAGGGCATGGAAGTGCACTGGAGAAACGCGTGACTAAGCTTAAAGTTATACCAAGTATCACAAATCTATTTTATCTGCTCACATGACCACACGTAGATCAGTTTAACAGAGCTTCATCTACTTTTGTGTGCTAAACACCCGGACACTTTGGCTTTGCTGCACAGTAGCGCTTATTCAGAATCCCTCCCCCCAACCCCCAGATGTGGATTTATTCCCCGTGGCGGATTATAAACAGACTTCAATCAATGCATAGACACACAAGGTATATAAGCGTGTGGGTCAGTACAGTCTTACTTTATGGCCGTTCAAAAGAAATGTAACAATATAATGCGTCACCGGCCGCACTCCGCTCGTGGTACTATTGTTTATTATTCTAAACAAAAATCAAAAGTAGAAATCCAAATAATTAAAGCAATGTTATAGGCCTTAGTATTCCAACCAAATTAGTGATAGCTCATTAATATAATTTGATTCAAAGCCTGATTCTCATAAAACAAATGCCTCCCCCTGGTATCAAACCAATTAAAGAAAAACAAAAAAACGCTGGGGGGGGGCCACAGCGCCAAAAAAAAACCTGAAAATTGCCAAAAAAGTCACAATATAGTAAATTGGTAAGCATCAGTTATCAAACGTTCATCAAAATAATCTGGGTAAATCAGCAATCAGAAATGTACCCGGTGATTAAAAATCATCCAAATCACACAAAATGTATAGTTTTTAAAGAAGCAACACAGATTCTTTTCCACTTATGTATTCTTTTGATTGTTTGATACCCGGGGGATGCATTTGTTGTGAGAATCATGCTATGGATTAAATTATTCTAATGAATTATCACGATAAGCGCCTCTATATGTGGTTGGAATATTATTTGGCATACATTTTTGTTTATATTATAAATAGTACCATAAGTGGAGTGCTGCCAGTGAGGTCTTCAGAAGGAAACAAGTGGATTTATTTATAACGAAAAGCATCGATTCTGTCTGATGCACACCAGAGCACTGCAGACCACAGGAGCGGAGCTCAAACCCATCGGTTTCTTCAGTCCAGTTTATCCAATCCCATTAACCACTAGGGGTCTCCGCCAGTATGGAGTATGTCATGCAAACAATGCCTACGTTTAAGGAGTTATAATCTATATTCCAGGAAAAGGTTATTAGGGGACCTGGTTAGACCCTAACCCAAATATATCAGTGGAACACAAATGGCATCAAAGTGGGGTATATTCAAAGAACGCCAGATATTCTGTCCTGGGTGTCATAACATATTACAGGGACTGGAGTCACACAGAGGGCACGGCGCTAAAGAGTTATGGTATCAAAAATATGGTTACGTTTCCATAGCAGAATCATACATTGAAAACGTCCTGTCTGTGGACAGTGTGACCTCCAGAATGACGGCCAGGGCCCTCCTCTCCCTTTGTACCAGGTTGTGATTGTGTGTGATTTGAATGAATTCCTCTAATTGTAACAGCGCTACAGAATCCAATGGATCTACATACATTATAACTGTATTTATTCTACATAATTTGTCCGTGACACAGTGCATCTCAGAGCAGAATTGTACCCAAGCAGTTTCTTCATTTCAAGTTAAAATATAACAATACATGTGCATTAATTATATGTCTATGGTCCACTTTACTTTTTAGCACTCAGTATTTATTATGTAAGTAAATATGAATTCTAGTTTGTCAGCTTTATCTCCAACAAGTTACATGGAGGACTTTGATAGAATCTGCAAATCATGGCAATACATTGCGTACTCACGCTTTTTTACCTTTTAATTCCTTTGCTACCTTCGCGTAGCTGACAAAACAGACATGAAGACTGTTTAGTTTCTGTCCTGTAGTTTCCCTACTTCCCTCACTTTGGATTTGGTGATAAGCACTTTAATATAGTTTATAGAACATACAAGGTTATAAAGAAATATTAATGTATCATACAGTTTTCCCAATAAAGATGTACACATGTATACAAATATAGAAACCCAATGTACTTTTTTGTCTAAAAAAAAATCCCCAAAACCTTTCATATCATTCCTACCTTCCTACCAGCCCAGCAGCTTTGAACCTTTCATCACCTTACAGGTTAAACAATTTAATGGCAATGAATAAACATTACATGGTATGCTCGAAGAACTCAGATATCCATATCAGCATGGTGATGCGCACTAAGCCATGCTATATATTTAACGTGATCTTTACAAGCCAGCTGGAAAAGTCTGTCACAGGAGGTGAAACAATGGTTTGCCCCCAAAGGACCAAGAAACCATAGCCACAAAAAAGGCATAAAAAAAAGGCGCCGTTGGAAGGCATTAAGTGCCATCTTCTGTGATTGAAATGCACACGGTCTAACATCAGTGTCTGATATACCCCAGCAGCATCGCTTGTAAGATAACCTAGGAGTCAGAGAAAGTCATTTCCAGCAGTCACTTAACACAAACTGGTCCAAAACATTTGACGTTATCACTTACCCACAACAGCTCATTACACTCATCATTGTATTTACATACAATTAAAAGATAATAAAATCCGAAATTTTGGCCTTAAAATACTAAACATTTATAAACAATCTTATCGGCTGCTTTACTATCAGCAGACTCTCCTTGTGACATGTAATTTAATGTAATTAAAATGGTATCAGCATCATTGTTTTATAAATAAGGGAATTCTTATTCTTGCTTATGCTCGTGCTCATCTCCTCTAGCCACGCATTTACAGACACAGTCCGAACCAACAACAGTGACTATGACCTGCCCAATATAATAGAATCTGTGCCCCATTACATGGGTTTACTGTTATTTTGGTATTGAGCTGCAAAGAGCACAGTATGTAAAAAGGCAATAAAAAAAAGAAGAAGAAAGAATTCAATAATAAAGGTGAAGTTTTACGAGCACGGATGGTCCCTCTCGCTGCCTTCACTTATAACAGGTGAGACACGTGTGCCTGTGCTTTTTATTACCTTCACATATAAGGCATGAGGTGAAGTTTCCTCACTGTGCAAGAACAATTCTCTAGGCGCTCTCTTGCAAATGTAGCATTTTTGGCCACACGATGTAGAGTTTAAACTTGTATGGGTTATCCTCTCTAAACATGTCATCCAGTAACCATGGCAACAAATTCCAATATAGGCAAAGGAATACTTCACTGCATGGGCACCAATATTACTGGTACATTTCAGAAGGGACACAGATCACATATATATCTTTTATTATTATTATTTCACACAGTGAGATTTCACACAGCAACATAAGACCAGTGCATTTTAGCAAGAATTTAGCCCATATCATTAGAAAAAACACCCTTAGAGAAATATTTGGGGATCCTGTCATACTATATTGTCATATATCGCACCTAGCAGTGTGCAGAATAAATTTGCAGAAGGTAACATTTCACCAGTTATGGGATCATCATACCCGCCATGGCCTACTTTTGCTGGATGTATACCGTGCATTGTATGTATTGTACATTATATAACACTACGATGCCACCATAGTCCAGAGTTTCCAGTGACGATGAAATGTAAAGCATTTATCTGCATTATATACACCTGAGACGGTGTTAAAGGTAAAGAGCAGGAGTACGTCACATGCATTAGCTTTATGTCATCTCTCTTTAAATATGCAGCTGGATCTCCTTCGTAGGCAATCCACTGACACGAGCGCAGACCATATGAACGACTACCAATTCAGATAATTTTATCCATGGTGACGCCATGGCAACCTGGCAAACAGTCTATGGAGACCCACTTCCACGACAAGGTCATAGCATTATGAGAAACTCAAAATAATTGCAGTGGGAAAAAGCCTGCAGAATAAACTTCAGGCAAGGTCTATACGCCATTTAAACTGAATGTATTATGTCGTATATAGAAAAGAGTTGGCTTTACTTAACCTGCTAAAACCTAGGAGAAGCACACAAAAAAAAGAGAGTAAAACAAGTTTATTCAATCATTTTACTAAACAGCTATAGCATAAAAGCTTATATATTAAACTCCATTCAGTTTTTAATAATGTGGATTATAAATGGTAAATATAAAGCATTTCCAAAGCACTAGAAGACTCAGAAATGGGTGAACCAATGGTGTGAATTGAACATAACGGGCTGAAGTATGTTGGAATTCATTTTCCACGGACAGCAATGCATTTCACTGCATGCAAAGCGACGAAGGCATTCTTTACTTATTAGAGTTAGAAAGTGAGACGTCTCATCTAACTCCTCGCCGGCTGTGTACTGAAACCACAAAGTAGAAGAAGAAAGCCTACTTCCCCGACACGTCAGCAGCATTACCAGAAGCGAACCGCGTAGATGCAAGCAAAACATGAGCGTTAACTCGCATGCATGCTATATGCTTTCCCATGGAGTAGAATAAATGCTACCGAG
Source organism: Spea bombifrons (assembly GCF_027358695.1). NCBI lineage: Eukaryota > Metazoa > Chordata > Amphibia > Anura > Pelobatidae > Spea > Spea bombifrons. The sequence goes on along the minus strand of NC_071089.1, from coordinate 86,171,766 downwards.
CATGTGCAGCCGCGACAGGAGTCTAATCACCACGCCATCTATTTGCATTCAATAAAAGGCACTGGAGTCAATGCAAAAAGGATTCCAATGTGTGTTTAATACAGAAACATTGAATAACGCATGTTTCCTTTTCTTCAGAGCTCAAAACAGAACAAATATACCCAACAAGGTGCACTAGATGCATAATATTCACTATGTACATAGCCCAAAAGCACACCTTTCCAGGCTCACCAGACTCGCAAGTCCCATCATCCATGAAGGGGCTATTTAATCCCAAACGTTCGTACCAGTGTACGTATACAATAAAGCTGGGGCACTGGTGCTTCATGTACTTTCTATGCTCATGGTATATCATTCTGGGTTGTAGCTTTAAAGTTGTGGCCTTACACAAACAGTATCTGGCCACTACATTGATTCGTATACGAGTACTAGCTATAACTTTGGACTCCTTGTCAATATGGATTCTGCAATAATTATAACAATTCCAGGATCCCAAATGTCATCCTAGGGGACAGTGGAAGGAAATGGATAGGCACTGGCAGAAGGTCAGATGTCTGACCCAGGCCAACAGGTCCCACAGGTGGGAGGCCGCATCAGTGCTTTACAGGGCCGGTTAGAAGAGACAGCACTGATCTCCCAAACGTCCACGCAAACTATGGAGGACTGTGCTGTGTCAGCATCGCATGCATATTCCATTTGCACCCAGCGGCATCACGCATCATTAAATGCAGAGTGCTGGGCTATGACATCAGACCCCGGCACTCAGCTGTAAGAACTGTGCTGTGAATGGGAGGGTGGCGGTGATGCTGTCCTGAGCCAAAGACAAATACAATATTACATACAATATGGAATACAGATGATTTAAGATTTATTTAGGTAGTTGAATGATGTCCAGAAACCGTACAATGGCAGCTGGTAAGACAAGCTATAACATTAATAAAGGGTACAATGTGAATATAGCCAACATAAGAGATGGCGTGAAACTCAAGAGTAAATTAGGTTACCAGGAGAGGAAGTGTAAACCGAGCACAGAGACCATAGAGGATCTTTGGGGAATACTAACTGAACGAAGGTGTAGTCAGTAAATGAAGCCAGAAATGGAAACACTAAAAGTTACCTAACCCTGCGTCCGTTTTTCATTCAAAGAACAAAGACACAGATTGCAAATACATGAAAAGTGAATAGAGAGATGAAAATGGTGTGTAACGCAATAGACAGGTTTAGGGGATAACAAAGCGACAACCAGATACAGAGCCAGGGCACATTACCAGAAGTGGGAGAAAGTATGCTTAGAACAGTTCTTTATGAATAGAAAACAAAAACTGTTCACAGGCTTCAGAAGACTATATGGTACCATCTTGGGACATAAGAACTATGGAGATATTATTCACCTTGCCACATAGCAAAACTGTTAACATTTTACAGAATAAAAAGTAAAATTACCAGGATTAAGAAATGCAGATGTTTGGACAAAACACATCCTTTTATTTAATATATACATAGTTACCCCCCCAATCCCCTTGCTTTTGACAACATTCTGTTCATTCTCTATTCAATTGTCATGTATTTGTAACGAAGGCCGGACTCCATTGACAAAGACCATGATGGAGTGTATTCAATTAAGTGGGACTTGGCAGGAGAGTTTTACGTTCAATTTACTAACTTCACTATACATTATGATGGATCAATCCCAAATAATTAGAAACGCCACCACTTTTGCCAAGTACTTACAGTACAAGCAACATCAACGTTAAGTGATGAAACTGGAGTCATGCCTGCCTAGCACCTATGATCTAGTTCTGATTATTTATATAGAAGGGTAGATACAAGTCCCTTGATGCTCAGATGGCAATAGGCATATTTTCTTTAGATTCAATGTGCTGTAGATCCATGTGAATTTGGATATTCATTCTATAGCAAAATCTAGGCCTCATCTTTTCTTAATATACATTCTGTTTTATCCATCAAACACAACGCACACCCCTCACACACGCAAAGAACGAAATAGGAATTTTCAATAATATCAAGGAGACAGAAGTTGGCTGAAACAAATTCTGAAGCCATCAACACATTAATCTGCAGCACCAAACCAGATTACCGGACCAAATGTTTTACCAACCTATGGGGTACAAATCAACTGGCAGCATTTCATTTCACGGTCATTGATCCAATTGTAGAAAAAGAAATTCTTTACATAGCCAGTTGCGCAAAAAGCAGATTATATTCATACAAACTTTCAGGCCCCAGTGCTACCCAGCTAGGAGCATATGGATGGCCCTGTTATTATTAACAAAAGGTTTTAGTTATGTCAAAGTAGAAATAAGAGCAAACAGGCTAAACTAAATGCAAATTCAGCATTATTTTGCTGGTTGGGCCGTGCTATTGCTCAAGCACTCATTAGTTCCCATCAATAAATAAAGAGAATTTAATCCGGTACAAAGCCCCTCAGTGTTCATTCAGAGACTCTGCAGGTCCTATTACAATAGAACAGGTATTCATTCCACCTTTAAAATGGGCACCGAAAAACAAAAACGGGCAAAGTAATAAGACATTAAAAATGCACCAGTTTTACTTTCAACTGTGCAATAATTTGGGGTATAGTTTTCACAAAAGACAAATGTTGTAACCGAACAGGGTAAATACAAAGTATCCCAGTCGCACAGCAGGCGTTTGGCTAAGGGCCCAGCGTGTCACCAAATGAACAATCCCATTAAACAATACATTAGCAGGTGGCTTTACAAGCAAGGGGTTAAAACTATAAAGCAAATATTTATCGAGAAGGACAAACAATTGTTCGTGACCTTTGCCAGTCATAAAAAGATCCTTGAAAGGCTGTGGCAAGCAATAGCCCCCCGATACAGATACACTATGGCTCCAGTCTCTCATTCATGTTTAAACATTTCATTTAAATACAATTTTTTTCCCCCAAGAGGAAATTTGTTCTTAGCTGTGTATTTTCTTTTTTCCATAACAGCCTATGTTTTCCAATCGTTTTCTGCAGTCAACTGGGATTTTCTAGCTCCTCATGTCTCTTATGTCTCCCATAACCCAGCGTGACATCAGTTCCTTGCACATTTACCGAGCCTTGGAGAGACACAACCAGACATCCCAGCCATGATGGGGTTAAACATGAATATGCAGAAAAAAAGACTTGCTAGGTTTGTGCAGAGACTGAAAATATAATTTCCGTCTCTATGGAAGCCGATTTAGGACACTGAAGTAGGTATTTTTAAAACCATGTCAATTTAGCGAACAACAACAACTAAATTCATGTGTCTGTTCAGAAAAGCCCTTTTGATTTGTAATGCCTATTCATTTCCAAGATATATTTTCCTGTGAATTGGTTACTTTCTATTGGACACCAATGAAAAGCATATTAAAAGGCATTAATTACAAATTACATTCGGAGAGCTCATCCTATTAAGGGGGATTGGAACACAGGCCATTTAGGAAATCAGGAATTTAATCCCCAGCCAAACGTAGCTCACATTTATAATATTAAACGATATACAACACACGCCTCATTTATTCATACTTAATAACATAAAAACTTTCACACTTTCAAACACATAACGGTCATCCACCTTGAACACAAAGGGTTACTATTTATCAGTAATAAATTTAAATACACACACATTCATTAGAACCAAGAGAGATTTCCAACAAGTGGTTAGTTACCTGGGTGGAGCTGGCGGATACTGAGATACAGTCAATAAAGCCATGTCTGCGAGTAAAAAAAGCCACTATCTGCTGCCACCGAGAAGGCTCAGGCTCGGCTCTAAGCTCCTCTGCGGAACCCTTTTTGGCCCAGGGCTTCTGCTTTGGGCCTACGGAGCTATGACTGGAGCTAGTATTTCCTCCTCGATTGGCGCGGGAGTAGAGGAGTGTGTTGTTTCCGAAAATGTAATTCATCTCTGCAGCTCTGCAGGTGGTTGCCAGGCAGTCTTTACTCCTCTACCAGCTGCTGAGTGCTGAAGGATCAGCAAGAACTGCAGATAGAATTACAGCAGCATTGCATCCGAATGGGCGAGCAAAGATCCTGGAGCCTCGCCGTGCTCATTGTTTCCCCCCCTGTGCGCTCCACTATACCTGTTTACATGCCTCAGAAGCTAGCACTCACTGCTGCAGCGAGCACACAATCTGGGGGAAATAGCAATCCCACTGGCTTCTCCTCCCCATGATTTGGTCTGCAGGGATCAAAGGCAGCTGCTTCTTTTGTTAGCTGATAACCAGGCAGAGCGAAGCCAGGAAGTGAGGTCGATTAGCAGGTAGGACGCTAGAAGCATTTGACTGCGGAGACCCACTGGGGATGCCAGATTTAATGCACATGCATGTGGGGAAGGGCTACATCGCAAATTACCAAGTTTCAATCACTGCCTGTGGAAAAAGCCAACGACATTCTCAGGGCTAACATAAATTATACATACAAAGTGAACAGAAGAGGGAAAGTATACTTTAAAACAGATCTTTTGCAGACAAATTCGTTAGAAATGCTTTCAATTAAACAGCAACAAAACCCACTCGGTAAGCTTTCTTATTAGAAGAGAGGAAAAAAAAAGATTCCAGGAATGGTTACATTAGCATTGATTTTTTTTCTACAGTTGTTAAGCATTTTGCTTTTAGAAAGAAGAACCTAATGGGAGTCAATCCATTTTAAGGGCGCTCTCTCCAACATAAATGCGGCGGCAAGAAAAACAAGAAAACATAACAGGATCCTTTTTACCGCAGCAATCAGGAACGGGGAATTAAAGTGTTCATATAAGGAGTCGGTAGGGTGCCACGGAGAAGTTTTACATTTATTAGACTTGCACCCCTGGTAAAGTGGGTAAACACCACCTCAGAATTTAAAATTTAACAATAAAATCCAGGTTTTTTTTCCCCAATGCATCATTTTGGCAAGCATCACTCATTCACTTTCCCCAAGGGCTGCTGTATACATACTTGGCAGGCGGCACCAAAAAACACACTGTGCATGTACACACACGGGCACTGACATTCTCCCAAATGCCTTCCTCTCTTGCGCTGCCAGCATCTACCCAGCACAACGCTACTCAGGCCAGAAAGCCAAAGAAACTGTGTGAGGTTGTCCGAAGAGCTTTTATAAACTCTACAGGTGGCAAAGGATAAGAGAGCAGTGCTGCGGAGTCTAATGAGACCCCACTAGCTGCAGCACATGCTCAACGTAAAGGATTTTTATATTTTTTTCCTCTAGGTATAATGGATACATATTGTTCATGACACATGAATTTTAAGCACACTCTTAGGAGGTACAGACCATGCCAATAACGCGCAGCTACGGCAGCATTCGGACCTTACATTTTGCCTTGCTGCTAAGAGGCTTGTAAACCACCTTAAAGAGCTTCACAATAGAGGAGGGCAGGTGTATCAAAAATTAATTTTCATTTTGGGGATTTATTCCCCAAAGTCTTGTCTGTTCAGAGGCAACCATTCAATTTGAATGAAATACCATCTTCTACGTTGGCAGGAACACGAGTAGGATCAGAAGCGGACATGAGGATCACCAGACTCCTCTGATCTAATTACAGCTGTCAGATGTACAATTGGCAATATATTAACACTTCCACTTGCCTAACGGACTTCATATTTACTTTTATTTGAGTCACAAGGGCATTTCTCACAATATAAACTTGGGTTTTACTTTCCTTTAAGAATGTGTTATATTTAGATGCAAATCCTTCTCCCCCCCCCCCGAGTTAAAATCCAGAATAATCACAGCTTCTTTTTTCCCCAATGTGGTAGTTAAGCACGTTAAGTAAGTAAAGCAGATTTGCCTTTTTAATAAATGATTAGAAAAAAACAACAGATCTGCATTTTTGGCAGTGCTTACGATATTCAATAGTAAAAATGTTTCTAATAGGAAAAGTATAAAATTCTACAAAGTAGGTGGGACAGCATCTTTAAACTCCAACGCATTGCAGGTACCGTACAAAAAGAAAAATATTTGAAAGTAATAAAAATCCATTATGTATTCTTTACCATGGAAGCATAATTACATCTAAATCCATTTTATTTATTGAACTTATTTTTAAAAGGTATTTTAATTCTTAAGCATCACCATCATCCAGTTACTTGTTAAATAGCCTTCAAAAGTTGTTCACGGCTCCTATGGTCTTTCAGTGCTTTATCACCACAACAGATAACGGCAACGACGTATAAGACCTTCATTGCCACAATACGAACGTGGGTTTCCTAGCAACAGCACGTCCGCATAATGCAAGATGAAAGTTACTGAAACTAACTAGTTGCAGTACCGAAAAAATAAAATACAACAAAAAAAAAAAAGTATCTTTAGAAGATTAAAAACAAATATAATTGCTGGCAAAAAAGACGTCAGAGTCTGTAAAATCTGAAATGCAACTGAATTAACGAGAATGCGCATACAACTTTAATAAATCTTCACCTTATAAACATTAAGACAAGGCAGTAATGTTCAAGATCAATAGGTACTTGCAAGTTGAGTACCACTTACAAGGCGTTCAATATATTTAAATTTTAAAAAGGCTTTGAAAGCACAGGCTATTATATTCCTGTTAATGGCTAACCGTCCTGGCTGTAAAAACAAACACGTAGTCAGGAGAAGGACAACAAAAACTTTGCAAGCTAAAATGTGATTGCCTTTAATATCTCCAAAAACAGACAAAACAATGAAATAACTTAAAGTGGATTAAAGACATGCCCAAACCAAAACACGATGACCAGAGGCGCTATGTGTTGCATAAGAAGCATTAACAGATGTATTCATGTGCTCTACTAGATGAGGGGCAGGCCAGATCTCTACACCAGTCTAGAGGAAGCCTCTTTATATTTAAATCATAAATGCAAGGCTTCCCTCATTAGTGGAACGCAAGCAAGCCTTCCAAGACTCGAGGTAAGATAGCTGCCAGTTAGCTCAGGCAGTGTCCACTAAGCTACTTTTTGTTCCATGTCCCTCATAGATAGAGGAACCCTGATGTGCCACCATGCATGATATATGTGGTCGGCACTCAAAGAAGCAATCCAGCCCTATTTTCATGTTAAATACACAATGACCTCTATTTTCGACGGACTCCGGTGCATTACTGCAGGCCAATTGGTGAAGGTATGCTATGAAGTTATTGGAGTTCTTCATCTAACTACTACCCTTGTTGCTTCTACTGAAAGCAAGGAGCTTACCTCAGTGGGCTTATTTTCCCACCCTCGTTGGGAGCTGAATCTACAGGACAAGCGGTAGGCTCACATGCCATCGGGTAACTCATGTTTTGCCGGCATATAACATGCACTGAATTGGTATTTGTAATTGTGGCAGGTTACAAAATGCAATGCAGTGATTATTTTGGAACGATATTGGACAAACAAATCATGGCAGATTAAGGAAAGAAAACACCAGGTTTGACTTCAAATCATATCTAGTCAACATAAACAAAGAGCATTGCTAAACAGAACAATGGCCTTGCCAGCATGCAAGGTGATGAAATGAAATATTAAAAAGGAGCAGGACTCTATAAATAATGCAAGGCTCTATAGAGGAACAAAGAAAAGCAATAAATATAGTGAAGGTTGAAGGCTGTTCGTTCAAGACACAGGTTTTACATCAAGCATTAAGGAAGCCAGTCGATTTTATTTTACCTTGATAATGTTCATGTATTAATGTGTATGTAGTAGTAAAACTGACCCGACACAACAAACAGTGGTTTATATGCTCGGAGACTGATAGTCGCTGGGTCAAATTCCTACATTTAAATGGCATTCAGTCAAATTCAAATTTCAACAACTCTGAATCACACAGCATTTGTTTGTTGAAGTCATACAAATACCCCTTTTTCTACTAACCTGTCATTACATGGATATTTAGTGATCAAATGAAAGCACAGGATTTAAATCTCAAGTTAGCAGCCAATCTGTTTTAATACACGCCTTAAATTGAAAAAACCCATATTGTTCCAATTTTAAGATGCATCTGAATCTTTAAATTAGGGGTCTTTCAATATTAAAATCAATATTACTTTAAAATCTATTTTAACAATAATGTTAACTTCTAGACAGTCACATTTCTACACTATGTAAAGTGTATAATGTATACATGGACACACACATATGTGTATATGTAGATATCTATATAATAATTCTTGCTTTACTGTCCTACAGTCCACCGCCTGCATTCATTTACTGGTTTATACACCCGCAGGCACCTGGGTTTGGCACCCTATGCATTTGCAAAGCTTCAGCATGACAATAAACCTATCACTAACCATGCCTGCCTTGGGCAGAACTGGCGTAATACTTGCTTGCAGAAGAAAATCTCCAGGGTGGGCTGTCATGGTGCATATTTAATACAGTAAGAACCATATTTTTTTGCAATATTAAAATGTTGGGAATGTTACCTCAAGTCACCTTCTTGCTGTTAACAGTCACTGGATAACCTTGTTTTTATGGACATTCCCAGCAAAGTAAAAAACTCATTAACAAATCTAGAGGACCAAAACCCAAACGCGCAACATGTAAGGGGTCACCGTTAATGAACTTGGGTTGAAAAGTCCCCCCCCCATTGTATTTTGTTTAAAGGAACAGTCATGTAGTGTTGTTTACCCTTTGAAACACTTTACAGAGCCGTTTAAAGGTGCTTCAATGTTTAGGGGGTTTACGGTTTCAAACCTGAACTTGACTGCTTGGGGAAAATGCATTAGAATTCTCCGGCAGCAACACTGCTTTTCTGCCTTCCTAGATTGTTCATTGCTTTCTGCTTGTTCTGCTGAAATTAGGTGATCAGTGAAGCAAATACACTTTACTTCACTGAGCGCACCACCACCTAAAAATGCCTGTGTTTGATGCTATTCTGCTTAATGTCATGGCTTAAATCACAATCAAAGTAAGAGTTAGAGACCAAAACAGCCAAAGTGATGGTTGTTAGATCATTATGGTCACATTAACAGTTTGTCATTCATGTTTTACCATAAAGCATTGTAATTTAAAAACAAATCTTTGCTGCCACCTAGTGTTACCTTACCGCCAGTACAATAGCATTGAACCCTGTAACTATATAGGGAGTTAATATATTGTTCTAGTTTTCATATCAAAAGGATTAGGCAGAATTTAATGAAAAGGTTCACTGAAAACCATGGCACTAAAAGTGGACCTGTACTTATACATCCTGTATCTTATACATTTTAATCAATAGTTTTGGAGATATTCTTTTAGAAATACCTTTGTGCCTTATACAGCCCCATCAATAAAGAATGCAGACTAAGGGATTCTGGAAGAACTCTGATATGCCTAAATAAAAAAAAACATGCTATCTAAACCCCCCCACCCACCTTCATTTTTTCACCAGTTTTGGCTGCTAAAAATTATCAATAAATAAATTCACATGCATGTGTGTGCGGGGGGGATTAGCCGGTTTAGAACTGGTTGGAGTAGAGTATCGCGCATGTGTGCAATGGAAAGCAGGATCTGGCTGCATTTTTGCTGGCTTTGGGAGACCCCACTGCACATACTTTTCTAAGTTAACCCAGTGTTTCCCTGCAAAACACTAGGCTCCAGGGGGAAATTTCTTGTCGCCATGAAGACCTGGCACCTGTGGTTTGTCAAGCCCTATAGATATATATAATTTTGTACACAGATCAAATGTATGGATTCCTGGAGTGGAGCAGGGTGAGAGCAGGATGGGCTAATGCTCCAACTCCAGTGTTGCAGACTGGATTCTGTCCTGGATTTCACAAAGACCACAGGACATGGACAGTTAAACTTCCCGCAACCTCACAATCAGGGAGATGGTTGAGGGAAGATTTCCCAGGGTAATGAGAGACCTTAAAAGAAGAAGTGTTAAGTGGGGCACTACCTGCTCGGACCTGTGTGTCCTGTGTGGGGGATGGCTTCCAGGGACTGGCCTAGCTGGGTCAGGCAGAGATGGCTCCAATTGGGAGCAAGGCCTTTATTTTATATTTTTAAGGGCATTTCTTTTGTTCACTTTCAAATAAAGGACACAGTTTACCAGTGTTCTTTTGCTAATAAAGACTCAAATGAAAAATTCCCGTAAACTGGTTGGACCACTAAACGTTAATCATCTATGTTCCCAGTCATTTGGCCTGTGGCAAAAGCTTTCACAGCATCCTATCATTACACAAAAAAAAATATGACAGAGGACAGTATTTATTTATTTAAGTTTTGTGCTGAAACCATTTTCTATAAAATACTGAAGCAATGGGATACAGAAGGATATGCCTTAGGTCATAAGGCTCATGTATTTCAAAGGGCCAGTATTTTATGGCCTGCTCCACTGACAAGATGCCAGACTAATTTAAAAGCATGGGGGGAATGAGAAAAGAAATGCCACAGGAGATGTTTCTGAAATTTAAGCACTGAGTGGGCTGCTTACTAATCATCAGAGAATAGCATAATAGCTGGGGACTTAGATTAAAGGCTGAATCAAACATTAAAGGGAAATTTATATTTAATCAAAATATTACACAACTACATTTGTAAAATACGCCATCACTTTTGAAGTTAGCTGTGTTTTCCAATGTAGTGCTGCTTAACAGCCGTATAACGTTCTTTATTTTTGCTGGGGGCCAAAATCGCATTACATATGCGTTGTAATGTGGAATAAAGCCAGTGGGTTTTTAGTCAAACCGAGAGTTAGATAAATGTGCTTAGGAACAAGATCTGGCCTGGGGGGGCTCTAACTGGAAAACATATGGGGCAAACTTTCTTGCAAAGATCAAGAAAATTTAAGGACGATTAATATAATTATTACCTTACTAGTAGAGAATTTATATAAGCTAGGTCATCGAAAAATGTTTGTGTATAATTTGTGTCCAACAATAATGTATTGGCCATGGGGAAAAAAAAATGAAACATTTGTCAGTATGTATCAAGAGCTATGCTATGGTTTCCTTAGTTTCAGAGAAACACTAAGAAGACTTGTGATGGGGGGGGGATCCTAGGTTTACCAGGAATGTTAGTAAAACAATGACTAAAACAGTGTTCCTTAAATCTACGCATGATATCTTAACACCTTGACCATGGTTGTTTCCTATCAGGTGTTATAGTACTTACAGTTTTGAAAGAGTAGACATGGAAATGCTTACTTTTATGGGAGAAATGTGCGAATGTGACACAAGTCCATGGATATTTTCTATCTGGGAGATATTCTTCTCAGAGACCTGAACTAATTCTGGACTTCTTTCCTCATTTAGGACGTGTGGAGAGATGGGCTCTTGCGATGGGAGATCATCATCTTGGAACCGATATTTCTATGGGGGGAAACATGTAACATATTAAAGAACATTTAAGACCTGCATCACATACATGAAAAATAAAACTCAGCAGGCTACCGTTATACTGGCACATGCAAATCCCTGCTGGGTTCAATCCTCAACCAGGTGGCCAGAGAAGACGCTGGGAGAGCATGACCATCACCACCAGTGTCCAAGCATGCGCAGCAGAACAAGCAACGTTTTTAAATTATATACGACTCTTCACGGACAGAAAAAAGAATCAGTAAAACACTACTACTCCAACGGCTGGAAGAAGAAAATAGCAAGGCTAACATTTTTAATTTTATTACAGAAACTTATAAACAACTATTTCAGATAAACAATCAATCCCTTAAAAGCCCACACCGCTCTCCGATACATCCCCCATTCACATGTTTGCTGTAAACAGATATGTTGTGGCAAGCACTGAAATATGGTAAGTCGGGGAAATATTGGGGGGTTGACACATGAAAAAAAACCATCTCATTTAACACCCATATTTCAACTTGTGTAACTCTCCAATTAGAATTCTAAAAAATGTACAATTTAGAGAGGGAAAAACATCTATATCATCAACTTTGCAGCATTAGTAATCCTTCAGCAGATCAGGGAGATGATTTGGACAGTTGCATGGCTTTCATATCCAAAGGCAACAATCACGGGTTTGTTTATGTTGTATCAACATCATGTCAAAGCTTAACTACAAATTTTATGTAGTGAGATGTCAAGAAATAAGAGCATGTGTAGAGATCACGTAACATTCTAAAAAACAAACAAAACAAAAAAAACCACAACCTTACGAACAGCAAACATTCAAGAGAGTAAAGGGAAACTAAGAAAAGGTGCTTAATAACATTTTAAATTCCATTAGAAGACTAAGAATGAAAAAAAAAATTCTTTATTGGACTAAAACAGTATTTAAAATAATAGACAAGCTTTCGGGAGTCTTCCCTTTATCAAGTCAAAAGCATTTCTCTCTATTAGAAGAATAAAGACTATTAAAGTTCCAGCACCAAATATGTTTTGGCCTTTACACATTGCGAGAGAAGGGGGACGTTGGCAAGAGGTAAAGCTACTTTTCAGCTACTGTTTCACACTTACTACCAGAAGGTGTTAGGAAATTTTGAGGGATTTTACTTGCTCTTACACCACACTGAGCCGCTTCCTTATGGCACCGCTAATGAAATCCATTCCTCTAACCGTACAATGGTCAGAGTATCTGGCTGGGTGATAAAGATTGGGTCATTTTATGGTTGACCACAAAGCAGTATGATAAGGAGGTCAGGTGCTTCTCTTGCAGATTGGGCTCAGAAGACATTATGACCAACTCCTTATCACACTGCCTTGTTTGCGGAGGAAAGAATTTCATTGGAAGGGCATAGCTTCATTAGCATTGACAAACGGTCAGCTCAGGAAAGTCGTCCAAAGTATCACACGAGTGTCGATGGTCTAGGTCTGTACATAAAAGGACATTGGAACAAAATGAAAAAGAGCCAGCGTTTCCCCAGGACTAAAACTAAATTACCATATAGAACACTTTTTAATGCTTAGAAAAAATTCCCCTTTAACCTCATGGAAGCTTTAGTACAAGGCACCCTGCAGCAGGGGAAGTATTGCCTAATCAATTGCTAGCCCTGAAGTTCTCTCTCTTCTCATCACCCACCCCTTACCCAGGCTGACAGAACCAACTTAATAGGCGATAACTTAAATGGGAAGAAATGCTTATGGAGAGGAGGAAAAAAGGTAATTAAGATGCACTTAACAATGGTATACACATTCGCTCATGCTTACATTTATAAACACAATTAAATAGGTTTTGCTTACTGTATAGAAGTTGGCTAAACGGTACCAAAACTTGGCCGAAAAGGTTTTAATCTTATTCTGTGATCAAGTAATACGTTTCTGTCCAGTGTTTATATTCAAAGGAAATAACCATTTAAATAACTCCTTCCTAACTGTGTAGGTTGTACTGAATATTTTGTAATACAAGCAAAAAAAGAAAAAAAAATGCTTGTAATGGTTTTATAAGTTTCAGCTCTAAATGAGACACTATGGGTGTAGTAGCACGTCCCTCCCCAAAACAAGGGCCAAGAGGACATTCTTACCGACAGCTTGGACTCGCTTCTTTCAGCAAGAGCTAAATGCCCAAACTTTCACTGCCGAAAGCATTGCTCCGAGAAGTAGATGACCCCTGCTGGCTGATCTTGCATATTGCAATCAGGAATGCAGGGCTACAGAACTCTCCTTTCTAAACACCGTGTGATTAGATACAGTGGAGCACAGAGTAAGAACAGGGAGAAACACTGATAGAAATAAAATACTTGCACAGACACCAGTGAGGTGACAACAACATAACCAAGGGCTCTCTGCAGACAAAAAGGATGTCGCACTGAAAGTCAACTTACTTCATACTCCCACAGATATAATTTGTGTAGTTTCATTTCTAACGGTTTTGTTATTTTATTAAGGGCGCACTAATCGTCTCATGTGTTTCAATATATCAAGGGATGCTGCTGAACAAGCTTAGTAGCTTATATCTCTTTGTTTAGCTATTAACAAGCACTAATATAAAATTGTAGTGATACGCATTAAACTTTTCAAATGAAAGTCCCACTTGTCCTGAAAAAAAAGCAAAATATAATGTGTATATATCAATCATGGAAAAGGGAAATCATAATTGAACATACATAAGGTATTTGAATTTCAAGGTTGTGTTGAACACTGCAATGGAATATGATATATGCAATAAAAATTATTGAATTATTATAATACTGCAATATATGTAGTTACAGAATACATGTCACTAACAATTTATAAAACACGTCACAACACTGTAATCCCCGCACATCAAGTCTTGTTCTGCATACATAAGGGATTTTCCAGCACTGGCAAGGTTTTTAACATTGACAAATCAATTGGTGTACCCACCTTACATCCAAACATTAATGAAACCGTGCTGTTATTACAGGCAACCTTACAGTGACAAAGCACTGGTGTAAAACAGTCCAAGTTTTTAAGGTTTGAAGAAATTTTTTCAGTACCAAGACATTTAAATCTATCCGTCAACATGATTCCGGGAAAGTGTCTTTGCAAATGCTTGTTTATTGGCTTCGACATAGTCTCCGACAGAAAACAAAACAGGAAAAAAAAAGCTTCAAAATTCCGTCCCTTGAAGAATTCTCTTACAGCACAGTCTACCTCATTCCATGGTTTAAAAACAAAACCATTCCAAAAGTTCCAAAACAGAGTGTTCGTTATCCTATGTGCTGCAGTGTTACCAGCCCAATGTCATTTATGTAAAGGAAAGCCAGCGCGACCACTCTCGATATAAACGCTTGCTGACAGGTCTGGAGGAGGAGCAACATCTTTCAGAAATTTACTCATTAAAAGGATTTCACCAAAAACATCTGGGAGCCTGCAGTCCGCTTATCGAGACTTACAAGTCGCCTACACCTTTCATTCAAACACGAGAAAGGCAACGGTCCCACTAACGTGCTTATCAACATTATTTCACTCCCACAAATATGCCATCTCACGTTTGGAGGTGGTCGACAGTGGCTCTCAGGCATCACATTCACAAAACAATTCTTATTACAAACGTCAGTGACTGAGGTAAAGCTAACCCTTATCATTGCAAACATCCCTTCCTTGCAAGAAAATAAAGGGTTTTAGTTCTTTTAACCCCTTTGTGATAATGGCTGATTTTATTTTTCAAAGAAAAAAAAAAAAAAGAAAAAAAAAACAGTACTCATGTTTAGCTGTATTTTTCTTCTTTCCCATTTATATATTATAGTTCTATGTAGTTTGTTTTTTTTTCAGGACAAGAACTTTCATTATTTTAATTGTATCATATCATTTACTAAAAAAAGGAAAAAAGTATAAAATATGGTGAAAAAAAAAAGAAAAATCTTTTACTCATCTGCAAAAACTAATGAAAAACCTTCTAAATAGATTCTACTATTTAGCCTGAGTTCAGAAATCACCAATGTTTTTATGTTTTTTGCTTTTTTCTGCATGTTATGGGGCAAAAAATACAGGTAGCGTTTTGCCATTTCAAAACCATTTTTTCTAAATCTGGTCATTCTGCACTCATGTGCTACTTGGGATATTTCTGAAGCCGGCCAGTGCAATTTACCCCATCAAACCATATATTTTTGAAAACTAGACACACCAGTGGTATTTCAAATGCTGGTATTTTAACTCTTTGTATGCACACATTTTACCACCAGCCTTTGTCAAGATTTTCAGTAGTATTTTTTGTGAGTATTTTTCCCACACACGTACTTTAGGTATGAACTTACAGCTCCTGGTATACGTCACTGTCATACAACACCCCAATATGTTTACAATATGAGTACAGTGATAGCCCCCATGCATGGGTTTTTTGGGAGCTAGAAGACCACATTTGGGACGTGTGCATTTTTGAAATTGGAAATTAGACATGTGGTCATCCTTCCCCATGTGTTAATTGGGACATTGTTTAAGCTGGCCAACTCAATTCACCCCGTCAAATCATAATTTTTTTTTTGTTTTTATTTATTTTTTTTTTTTAAGTAGACACCCCATGTGCATTTAACATGCCAGTATTTTAACTCTCTCCATGCGAGAATCGTTTGAAGATGTAATTTTAGGGCTTGTTCATAAAAATACAAAAATATGAAATGCCAGTGGAAGTTTGGAAGTCTTCAGCTATGGAATCATAGCATTAGTGACTTTTACGACCATACACCTCAGAACTCAGTGACTTTATGTTGTCGTCAGCATTGTGGCTAAGTTGCTGCAGTTCCTAAAAGCTTCCACTTTCCAATAATATCACTTACAGATGACCGTGGAATATCTAGCAGGGATGATATTTTCTGTGACAATGGGTTTGGAAGTCTTCAGCTATGGAATCATAGCATTAGTGACTTTTACGACCATACACCTCAGAACTCAGTGACTTTATGTTGTCGTCAGCATTGTGGCTAAGTTGCTGCAGTTCCTAAAAGCTTCCACTTTCCAATAATATCACTTACAGATGACCGTGGAATATCTAGCAGGGATGATATTTTCTGTGACAATGGGTTTGCTTAATTGTCATGTAGCATAAAATCAGGCACTGGTTGTTCCCCTAGAAGCTGGAAAAGCTTCTTGCAAATTAGTAGCCCTCTAGAAGCCACACTAATGACCACGGGACAAATGTGTTTTTAGATTATGCATCAGCCCTTTAAAAAGGGGGAGCAACATACAAGTGAAATTTTTTAAATGATGGATATTTCACATACCATAAAATCTTGGGCTTAATACGCACAATTTATCCCCTTTTCAAGAGTCCTGAACAAAACAAGTTATAATCAGACACAAGCCTTCTTGAGTTCAGAGATACCACATAGTTTGTTTGTTTTATTTGTAAGAATCAAAATAACTCTAAAAAAGTCATTGTCTGACGATTCCAAGGGGAAGTCCAGGCATTTAATAGACAGCCTGATCTAGTGTGCATCAGCAGAGGGGTCTCCCTGCTAAAACAAACCCCTCAGGATGTTATAGTACCTTCTATGGTGGTGAAGGGGTTGAACAGAAAGGTGTGAAGGATTCAGTGTTTGTCAACTAAACCTCTGAGTGCCAGAAGTAGCAACATCTACCCCCCCCCATGAGAGGTCAGGGCAATTTTTGCTACAATTATTATTATATTATTATCTTTTATTTATATAGCGCCAACAGTTTACGCAGCGCTTAATACAATACATAGATTCAAGGGATATGACAAAACAAGAATTGACAGACTAAGACAAACCGATATATTCGGTGGAGAGAGCCCCGCTCGCAAGTTTACCATCTACAGGATTAAGATTACAACCCAATAAACAGCACACATTTTACAGAGGGAAAACCCACACATCCCATATGGATAACGGTATACAATATAACACCAAGGGGGAGTTAAATTGGATACTTGTCGTAAACTATATAGAAACAACAAGAAGAAGGGATCAGAGTATTTTCCAGCATGATTGCCAGCTGATGGCATAATAGATCTGCTGGTAACACGCTGTTCATTTTAGTAAATGCGAGGCTTTTTTGCTCTTTAGCAAAAGTCTCGTATATAGTATTAAACAAGGAAGCCTTCAGACAGGTAACTACACTATAGTAGAGGACTGTTTGCGATCTCTCAGAACACCTCTAAGACTGCTTCTGAGCAGATGATGCATAGATGGCATCCCAGAGGTTAAGCCACCTTGAGAGAATGCATTACTACTATAGCGATGCATTCACTGTAGGCATCATATTTGTAAAGTAAATACAGATGCTTCCTGTAAGTTCAGGGTCACTTTACCTAGCCGGCCCTTGGGCACAAGATATTGTACACGCCTGAGAAGACATCAGACATGCTGTATGTGACGGAAAGGCAGCCAATGGAGGTAAAGGAGACAGAATGTTCCTGTAACGGGTTCACCAAGAGAGCTGTACTAACTCCCAGAGATCACCCACATGTATCCTCCTGTTGTCCCCGGAATCACTTCCAGCACCAGTCAGCATGCGCACCTTGGAACCCTGCTATGTGTACCCAATAAGTAGACACAACTACCTTGAACTGAGTACAGCAGGAATGAACAGTTTATTGTTGTAAAACATAGACTGATATAGCCACAGACCTTCATTAACATAAATTAACATTGATAAACAGGTAGACAACCCAACCTTTAATCCCCTTTAGCTACTGAATATCCCCCTGGTAGCCAGCCTGTTAATGGGATTAGTTTAACAATGGAGTTCCTGCCTGTTTGGCAGCCAGGCTGGAGCCATCTCTGAGTACCTTGGGCCCCTGTATGACAGGTCATTCTGTCACATATCTCCCCTTTTAAAAAGAAGACTGAACTGGGGCCAGACCCCAACCGGGTCTGCATCCAGTTCAGTCGAGGAGCACAGCTCCGTCACTCCTAGAGCCGTGGATGCAGGGGGCTGGCAAAGGGCACCCGTCCCACTAACCAGTCCCAGGGTGCATTCAGAGACTGGGGAGTTCGGGTCCCAGACGAGGACAACAGTCCCACTCGCCAGGGCAGGGAGACAGGGCCCATAATCTGCGGGTAGCAGGCTTGCTTTCAGTCCTCTCCAGGGGCCCCAGTGATGGACAGTTCCGTCACACACTCCATCACATATCTCCTTTTTCTGGGGGAGAGTGACGTCTGATAAGACCCCACACGGCTTGACTCCAAAGTCAGTCTGTATATCCGGACCACCACTGCCAGCCACAAATTGGTACTCCCCAAAACAATTTAACAAAGGACCAGTACTCACCCAGCCGCACTCTGCTTCTCCCAAATAGTGTAACTGCCGCTGGGGAGAAGGGCCAAATGTGCCTTCTCCCTGGAGTCCTCTCAGCCGCTGGGGAGAAAACAGAGCGGCTGGGGTCCCTTCCATATGGGGTTCTGGGCTGACTGCTCGGCACCTCTGGGGACTGCAGGTGGTGACCGTAGTCCAATCCACCTGCATGGTACAAATGTTTGTATGATCCTCGGCGAGGGGAGGAAAGCCACATGCATCCCCTCCTGTATACTCCATCTGCTGGGGAGAGATGTTGATCTGCCTCTCTCCCATTGCCAACACTTCTGCTGGGGATACAGGATCCATAGAAATCACTGCCTCTGGGCAACATTGGGGGGGTAAAGCCAATGGAGCTGGGGTCACAGAGGGGAGCGGGCAGAGGCCAGCGGCACTCTGCCCCGAGGGCAGCGCTTCAGCTGCATTTGTAAAATCCAGTGGCACCACCAACTCTGTGGCTGCCTGACCGGACCCTCCTTGGTTACTGCGGTCAGGCTTGGGAACAAGTGGAAGGGGTGGGCAGAGGCCAGCAGCGCTCTGCCTCGAAGCCAGCAGTTCAGCTGGGGGATCTGGCTGGGACATGCAGGGGGGATCTTGGTCAGTTTCTGGGCCATATTGCGGGGAATAGGACAAAGTGTCTGGGGTGAGGGAAGGGAGTGGGCAGAGACCAGTTGCGCTCTGCTCGGATGTTTGTGCTTCTGGTGGGGGCACAATACTCACAGGATCCACTGGAGCACACTGCTGAGCACGGTCAAAGAGTTCTCGGTAGGCCTGCTCCAGGAACCATTCTTGGTAAACCAAATAATCGAAATCAGCCCACAAGTCGGGCAGGTAACAGGGCACATCTGCGAGAATCCCTTCCCTGAACTCCCGGATCTCCTCGCACCGATATTTCGATGGGCTCCTAAATTCTCGGTCCTCTTGTAGGCTTTCCATTATCAATCCCGGGCCGCCAAAGTCATCGCCCTCTGGCATGTAGTCATCCTTCAGCTCTGGACACCACTGCACGGCCTGCCAATACAGGGCGCGATATCCACAATCCACAGTCATTTCAAGTGGAAGCAACTTCTCCAACTCAGCCACCAAGTTCTCTTGAGGCTGCTCTCCCAGGTACTGCATTCGCCAATCTAGTTGTAGTACATACCATTCCTTGGAGGATGGGAGGACTATTCCCCGGACACCCTGGTCCACTCGGAGAGCCTCCATCCAGGCATTTATGTAACTTGCGACTCTGCTGTGCACCAACACGTCCTGTAGTGCTGGAACCATCTTTGGCTTGCTGCTGGTATACCCGCTGGTACTCCGCTGGGACGTTTGCAAGGAGGTTCCCGCCGCTGCCGCCAATGTAACGGGTTCACCAAGAGAGCTGTACTAACTCCCAGAGATCACCCACATGTATCCTCCTGTTGTCCCCGGAATCACTTCCAGCACCAGTCAGCATGCGCACCTTGGAACCCTGCTATGTGTACCCAATAAGTAGACACAACTACCTTGAACTGAGTACAGCAGGAATGAACAGTTTATTGTTGTAAAACATAGACTGATATAGCCACAGACCTTCATTAACATAAATTAACATTGATAAACAGGTAGACAACCCAACCTTTAATCCCCTTTAGCTACTGAATATCCCCCTGGTAGCCAGCCTGTTAATGGGATTAGTTTAACAATGGAGTTCCTGCCTGTTTGGCAGCCAGGCTGGAGCCATCTCTGAGTACCTTGGGCCCCTGTATGACAGGTCATTCTGTCACAGTTCCAATCCCAGTAACTAAAGAATTTCTGCACCAACTGGTAATCATTAAAAAAATAAATAAATAAATAAAAAAAAAGAAGACTATAATGTGCATCGATGTCTAAAGATAAAGATTTGGGACCATTAAAGTTTTTTTTTTGTTTTTTTTTTTTTATTTAGTTTCTATGTCGACAACCTGCTTTTCTGTAACATCTATAAAACTCCCCAGAAAAAAACATTAAGACAAAAAGTTCATAAGATTAAGGAGGGCTTGGCAATCAGTACTATTTCTAAGGCTACATTTAATTCTAAAAGTGTTCAATTCAGGACAGTGGGTGAAACATTACCTCCAAAGGAGAAGTCCCATGGGGAAAATATTGCTCTGCTCCGGCATAAAGCATTGTGCTTTATGTAGCAATGTAGGTTAGTGTCAACAAAAAGCTGTGCTTTCAAATCATTTCTGAAGACCTGTGGGCTGTTGTTGCTGTCTGTCCTGTGATATTGTGGGTAATATTTCCCTGCTTAAACACAGCAACAAACCAAGACTTTATGGCAATGCAAATTAAGTCAGTTCCTCTCATTGGTCAGTGGCCCAACTTGGTGAGTAAGAGCCATTCTACTGCATACTGTAAGCAGCATGGTAAGATAGTTTGTCTAGTAGACTGGGCCAAGGTAACAGAACTGAAACACACAGCTGTCAGACAACATGTTTTTAATCTGATGATCAGAAATAAAATAAAAAAAAAATGGATATCATTTAAACAGAATCAACACATTGCGACTGGTGCTATGGGACGTCACTCTTTAATGGAGCATAGTAACCAAAATTAACAACAGCCCATGTCAAACATGAAGCTCTGAACCAAGGTAACTGCTTCAACAATATCAGTTTCTGGATCGAGATTCCAACCCACATGTACCACCTACACTATTATTTATGATCTAAAAACAACTGCATGGATATTGATAGAAATTGCTTAGATATCACCTTAAATCCTGAGCACAACCGAGCTGTAGCTCCATAAAATCACCAGTAGATGTATTAATCTCACCCAAAAAAATGCAAGACTGACAAAGTGCTGTGTCCTTAAAGTGGAATTTTAACCATTTACGCAGTTGGCGTCACCTTGAGCATTTTGTTTATCATTCAATGTCACAACCTGTGAAAGGCCCAGTATTATCTAATCTAATTCCCCATACTGAAGATCTCAGTTAAAAAGGCTGTGTGAACCAAATCCAAATAGCGGCATTACATTAGTACAATGGAAAAACATGACAGTAAGAATAAATCACGTACACACCAACATGAAGTTAAAAGGACTGTTTACTGTGCCCTGCTAAAGAAGAATATATAATAAAGTCCACTGTATTTTAATACACAGTCTTCAAAAACAGGAGGGGGGGTGAAAAGTACTTACCGGCTGCCCTCTTCCTCTGTGGCCCCAAGACAATCAGTGGCAGTAAAGGATTCCCACTGGAATCTATGCGATCACCTGGCGTGCAGTGTGTGGGGTCCCCGCTCACTGCGGATACCGAGCCAGCACTGGAACCCACTGGCGGGTATAGCGTGCAGGGAGATGCGTTTGGCTGAACACATCTCATGTACAGAAAATAGCCAGGGACCAGGAGAGGGGGCAAGTACCACAAAGAAGGTACTTAAAAGGTACGCAGGACTTTGGAGGTACGTATCCGACAATATTTCCATGATTACGTTGCCTGCCCCATAACTGTTTTAGTGTTCCAACCTCTAGTTCAAGAGGACAAATTGCACAAGAAGACCATGGCTATAGGTGTACTCACGACACATTTAGGCAGGCAAAAACTTAAATTATGGGGGTTTCAACTAAAGCATTACATACATATAACTTGCATAATGAATGATTTATTAAAAAAATATTGTACAGGATAGTGGGGGTTCTCATTTAATAACCCATAGTGTTGAGGTTTTCTTTTTTGTTTTTCTTATTGAGCCAACAAAAGGAGGCAAAAGTAGTATTACAGTTGTCTGCCCCAAGATTCCCCTATGTCTCCTCACTCCACCTTCACGAAGGCTCCCCTCCATCAAATGCCACAAAAGGAGGCAGGTAAATCACAAAACATACACCCTTAAGGATCAACAAAGGTATGACGGCTGCTGGCAGAAAGTACAATATATTAGCACGTACCAAGTGTAACCATACGGTCGAATCATAAGTACACCTTTCTTTTAATACACAAACGGCAAATATTCCAGGAGAAGTAGGTTTGGTTAAATATATTTGGATTTCAACACACTATACAGCAGATGGCAGTATAAGCATTCCTATAGAACACCGTTAGCAAGTGTTCCATATATTGTCTTCAATGAAATTTGGTGTGGGTATTGTGCAATAACTGTAGCCCATAATACAACTATATTGAAACAGACGTTACAACTTTCCTTTTATATTTTTTACTTAATATGTAAAGAATTTTGTAATGTAGCACTAAACATGTAAGGAAAAATCTGATTAAAATGGAAGTGATTAAAAAAGAAAGCCCAGTTTTCTCAGTGGATTTGAGGGACATTAGTTCAATGTCAATGAAAATGTTGCATTATAAGTACTCTTTTATACTTGCATCTATAGTGTTTTTATGAAAACACAGAGGGACAACTTTTAATTTGGCCATGAGGTTTTATGACATCCAGTCTTTGCTTTGGTTATATAGGATTTTTAGGTGTGGATGCATCAATATAGTTTTTCATATCAGGTACCTTTACAAGGCGCTACCGTCCCTATAAACCTCCCACATAAAAATGGAAAGGATAGTATTTCCATGATGAAACAAAGCAAAAGCAGAACTGGGAGTCAATTCAAAAATCAGAATAAAATTGTACGAAGAAAAAAAAAAACAAAACAAAAAAAAAACCCACATCCACACTTGTATACAGCAGGTTAGATAAGACATGTCACCTACCAAAAATAAAGGGTCTCACTACATTAGTTCTACAATGTAATTTGTAGCATGAATATTTTAAAGAAAAAACATGATATACAAAGCTAGAAATACACTTTTTAAACTTACCTTTGTGGTGACAATACACAAACAGTCCATGGTTCATACATAATAACTATTTTACATTTAATATGCCAAGAAACTCGAGGAAGCCGGGTTTTGATTGTACGATGAAGGACTATGAAGCGATAGGCAAAAGCAGAGCAAGTTGTAGGACCACAAGTGATTAATCGTAATGGTAGGAATTTAAAGGCGCTGCTCATATACACCGCAACCTCGTGGAAGTGCAAACAGCAGCAGATGAATGGTTCTTACTTCACCAATTACATACACATTTAAAGAGCTTGAAAATCTCCCATGGGGGAGGACAAAAATAATACATTCCAGGGTTTATTCCATAACGGTGTAACTGCAGCTTGATTAATTCCTCCTCTCACAGAATTGAAGACATGATGCTTATAGTGACTCATTTGCTGAAACACTGAATAAAATAAGCAAAGCTCTAATAATATGTCCTGATAAATGATGCATCGGTAAAAAGAGCAATCTCTTTTCTTCTGGCAAAATAAATAAATTAAAAAAGGGGGGGGGGGATTAACTACTCCAGCATACGAGAAAGAGTGGCAGCCCGTTCCAGCATCTGCAGCCTGGAGATCAATGACTTTCTTGGTCAGAATGAATGGAATATTCCACGTGAAGTTAGCAGGAGGGGAGGTCTGTAACACTTTCAAATCATTCTGTGAGGCTGAGCAAGAAATACTATACTTATAAACCTCCTACTGCACGGTCACTGGACGTATTTCTAAAAATTAAATCCCTCCGACATCCCAGCCACTTAAAACAAAATAGTTATAATCGCTGCAAGGACGTAAAATAAAAAAGCTGCCGTTCCATGCAGATAATTGCGTTTCTGGAAAGGGAACGAAACACCAGCCAATAAGTTACACACTCTGCCTTGGAAAAGCACCGATTCCGGAACACACATCGAAGTACACTTTTTTTTGGTTTTTCTTCTTATTTGTAAGAGTCAAGGAACAAGCAAACATATGGAGTTCTATCCCAGTTGGCATCTTCATGGGCTGTGATTCACTATCGCAAGTGCTTCACCGGCGAGATCTTAAGCCCTCGGGAATTACACACACGTAAAATATTAAAACTGATCACATGAAAAAACAGCTGGATCCTACATTTTATACATGGGTTATAATTCCAAAATGACGTCTGTCAGCATTTTCTGTATGTACGGAATTACTATGAATCACAGCACCTATATTACAAAACATACTTCCGCAGGGAGTCACCTGAAGCATCCCGGAATGTACGTAACGGATTATACCAGCAGCAGAGGGCGCTGGCAGAACAAACCCAAGTTTGAAAAAGGCAGAATGGCCATCGCTAGCTGCTATTCCAACGGCATTCCTACGTTTTTGGCTGGCTCCTAGATCCAAGCCAAATTTGCCAACCTCTGAGGTAAGTAGATCACATGCAGGGAGAAGCATTCAGCTTTGGGTGCATAAAAGGGGCAAACGCATCTAGGGGATTCTGCAGATGGAGATTTATGATAAAAAATGGGCAAAGAGTGGTACCTGGCACCAATAGTTGGAAGTGTGTGTACAAGAGAGTCACAGAGGCCTAAATTAAAAGATCTCAGTACAAGTAGAAGACAACAAAGTCCTATGAAAAGTTTCAATTTAGAGCTTCCTAGGTTTCCAATACACTACGCAATGCCTTGAGAAATATAAATTTTCACTGTCAAGTCATAAACAGATTCACTGCTAGAAGTAACAGCTCAATTAACATTTCTATGTAACAGCTCCTACTGCATTTAAGTGTAAGTTTCAGGAGTGTTAATGGAAAAGACAGAAAAAGTACTAAAACAAGTTCAAGAAATCGCCCAGGTAAATGCAAGGGGTATTCTTGACGAGTTGCTTGGGAGAAAAAGGGAACACAGAACTGGACAGGTGAAGCTACATTAACCCATACTGACAGGGGGTTATATTATTTTAGAAACTATTCTAACATTTATTCACAAATAAAAATTCAGTGTGCTGTCACACAACTTGAGTGTTACTCACACTGAAATGTTGATAGCAGCAAGTGTATTGTTTTGTGATTCACTGGTACCCTGGAACCCGAGTGACACCTCAGTGACAAAGCTAAAATAATTTGTCCATAATCATGTACGAGTACAACTGTAACAATGATCAGGAACATAGTGTGTACCCCCAACTCCTGTATTACAAGCCACAAGGCTATTACACTATCACAGCAGCCTAGAACGCTAAGAAGTTAAAATATATTTCAAATATAAGAGCCTGCATTCAGCGCCCAGGTTTGTGAGAATCTCAGAATTATGGCTCTAATGCCACCAACCAAATAAAAGCAAGAACACTATATACACAACGCCAGGTTTGGTTGCATTCCCAGCACAGTATTAGCGAAGGTAATCTGTAACGGATCACTCTCGATTCTATGTACCAGGAAAGCCAGTGATCGGTGCGATCAAGTGACCCTGCCGCAGAACGGGGGCATTAAGCGCTCAGATTCATTGGATTAATACCCTGTGTATGCACACGTACACTAAATGGACAAAAGTATTGGGACGCCTGACCATTACACCAACAACACTAATTGCCTTTTTATTTTACTATGACATAATAAGCTATATTTTAAAAAAGGTATAAGAACCTAAACACAATATTTCTCAAACTAGGTTTTAATACCTAAAAGAAAAAAAGCTTTATTAGTAAATATTAATTCACGTATAAACAGGTTTATCTCTTTATTACAGAGTACAATATTAATGTAAATTTTACATTTTTTATTCTGCTTTGTTGTTAACACCCAGTTTGTCCATTAAATTATTTTAAATAAATAAAAAAAAAAGTCGTTGCGTATGTCTCTAAATCTGTGTGTCAAACAGAGAGACCCTGGGGATGCATAATAAGTGTTAGCTGTATGATGTATAAATGTGTACAGCAAACAAGCAAGGACAATTAGTGGTGATTTTATTAACCTAAACCAGACCTGGGAACTATGTTTAACAGCTTGTTTATTCACATGTTTTCTTCCATAAGGAGGGGGATTGTGAGTAGCATGGCTATACCTACTTAAAATGTTGGTTTTGTATTGTTGAAAGTGTGGTATGGATATGCTTGTTCGTTTAAGCGCAGAGCCTGGGTATAAATAAAGCAGCTCGGCGCAGCTGACTAAAGCACAGCCGTCTATATGCAGCAACAGGAATCCGGATGCCAGAATAGCTGCCATCACAACCATTTGCCATTATTTAAAACAGGGGGGTTAAGCTATCTCATCAGCTGTAAGTTACAGATGCATGTGTACGATAACATTTTATCCAATGAATCCTTTAGATATTTGTCATCATAAATAATACTGATCAGCACACAGTAAACAGGTGTCCCATCTAAAGCATTTATGTAAGGGGGGGGCAACACACACTCACCGACTTTAGTAACTAGTAACACAAGAGACTGTTTCTTCAGCGCTATACAATAATTTACAGAACAGAAGCAGGGGAATATCCAAAGCGCATGGATTTCCAGAAGAAAATAATTATATTTAACGATGCACTTGGTAAGCTTAATAGGGTAGGTGTAACAGCACCTTTGAAGAGGAACTCCAGCTAATAAATAAATAATTATATACACACACACACGTTTATTTTTATTAGGAGTTTCAGATAAAAATACATTGTGCCATTTTCTTTTGTTTTTATATGGCTGCAGATTAGTTATTTTCTCAGAAATTAAAAAAAATGAAACTATATGCAGTAAGACGTTAAATGAGGACAGATTATTACAGAATTTACACATACACACACACACACAGTATTCTGCTTTCCCTCCAGCACCATCTTCTATATACAACGCTCTTCTTCAATTCCCTGCATAATATTCTCCTGCACATCATCATCATTAAACTTCCGTTTGCTATCCGATAATCTTTGTGCACATATTGTTTGCCATTATGTACTATTTCCTTGTCCTTATGTTTCCTTTCCCAGGTATATATGGTAACACCCAGACACTTACAGAAACACACCAAAATGTGCTGTGGTCTTAAAACATACCAAATATACAAATTGTTAGTGAAAGCCACTACTCCCCATGTGATCAAAGCTCAGAAAAAGGGTTGAGAAGCCCATGAGCCAAATGTATTTAAATAGATTTCAGCTACAACGCAAGATGTATAGAAATTCCACTTAAACAACAGCTTAAAAGGAAGAGGGTGATGTTACTAACACAGTCTCCTTTGCAGCAACCTCAGTGCAATTATAGTTTCCACGTAGTGTCTTTTAAGAGGAGTAGCAAGTGCATCATATTAGATGTTCCAAAAGATTTTAACCCCGTAAGGACCAAGCTGTTTTTTTTTACTTTTTTGTACCCTTTGGGACAGAGACTGTCTTAACACTTTTGTGGTGCTCGTGTTTAGATGTAATTTTCTCCTCACTCATTTTGTGCACCCACACAAGTTATATTTTTTTTTTTTTAGGACAAGAAGGGCTTTCTTTAGATCTTTTGATCATATTATCTAATTTCCTTAAAAAATAAAGAGGAAAATTTACCCCATCAAATCATTCGTTTTTTTAAATTAGACATCCCTTCGGTATTTGAAATGCTTTTACTTTAACGCTGTCCATATCAAGATTTTTTTAGAAGATACAGCACTAATTTTAGCACTTTATTTTTTTTTTTATTTTTTTTTTTTATGACTTGTTTTAAATTTAGCTGGAACTGGGTGGTTCCTCTGATGCATAATTATTTTAAAATGTTACCACTTTTTATTTATTTATATATATATATATATATATATATATATATATATATATATATATATATATATATATATTTTTACTAATCACATTGAGATTAGAAAGCTGGGCTCCATTGACTTGCATGGTTGAATGCAGTACCCGTATTCAACCTGCAAGTGGAGCTAGAGTTCTCAAGAGGGTCTGGAGACCCTCTAGCGCAGGGGCGTCCAACCTGCGGCCCTCCAGCTGCTGCAGGACTACATCTCCCATCCTCCTCAGCCAGCCCCTTAGCTGAAAGAGCATTATGCTCTAGCAAACTTTTCCATCTTGCCAGTGGCAAAAATCACTCACAGTGGCAGTTTTTGATCGCCTCCTAAACTCTTTATGGCGGTTGTTTATGCCCCAGGAAGGGGCCAGAAATGGCCCTTGATGCCGATCTCTGTGTTGCTGAATGCATTAACATTGTAGATCACTTTCCAAGCTTGTTTAATGAAATGACGTGCCAGGCACGTCATTGGTGGTAATCTGACCGTTTTTGCGTGACGTGCCTGGCGCGTCAATGGACATTAAGGGGTTAAAAATCAGCCGTCTTAATCACGGTTAATTCAATTAAATGCAATAACAATAACAAGGGCGATATTCTACCACATTCCCCATGAAAGACAAGTTTAAGCTTTTAATTGTATGGGCTGTTCTAGTAACACGTTTAAACAGATATTCTTCTCAAATGATCACATGGCTGAGTGGTCTGCATAATGGATCCACCCCAACGTATAACACATACAGGTGACTGCTAGATTTCATTTCAGAGGCCTGCACATGTTCAGAGTTTCATAGCGTGAGTATAGGTTACATTACGAGCGGCACGCACTTCTAACAGGAATCCCGTTAAAAATAACATTAAATATATTGAAAAGAAAAACCCACCTCGACGCTTTGGCTAAGGCTGCTTGGTAGTGTTTCTGATGTCACGGCAGTGCTGGGAAGGCTGGAAAACTCCCATGTGTTCACAGGCTGTATGGCTACCGGCGGCTTACAATTGTCTGCATATGAGGGACTGTCCTGTAAGGTCACTTCATAAAATTCTTGTATATCTGGAAAATACAAACAGTAAACTTCATAGCATTTTTGTATTATGAAACTCTGCTGAGGTTCATCAGCGAGTAGAGCGTGTGTATACTGCATCCAGTGAGGGGGTACATCACGCAGCACATCAGTACATCTGATTGATGGGATGTCAGCCTTCTGCTAGGACCGGAAAGCACCAGGTGCGTGAACTTTATGGACCTGTTACCTCGTATTATGTAGACATGTTTGCCAAAACCAATCAAATAGTCCAGACTATATATGTTTCCAAGGACCTCGCTGGTGTTATGTTAACATCTAAATGAGACCACCACCAACAGAATGAAATTCTACTATTATGTTGCTGTGACAGCTTTTAGTAAATTCAACAACGGCAACCAGTGTAATTGCTTTTTATACTTGGCTTCTATGCCTTTCAGGAGACACAGAGAGAGAGAGAGGCAGAGACAAAATATTGCTTTAGTAATTCATGATTCAGTGAAATCAAGCTCCTCGTTCACATACTCAGCAGACACCTGCATCGTGAATGCAGAGATTGGGAGAGGGGTATATGGAGCAGTATGCAAAAGTAAAAAAAATATTTTTAACACGGAAGAAAATAAATGTTCTAGCAAATTATAATGCTAAAGTGACTTCTGGACAGAGCACCACACAGAAGGAGGTATTCATTTGCTTGTCATATACAGCCACACAGTACAACCCAGTAATTCTGGGTACTACACTTGTTTTTCAAGATAAAAAAGTATTTGTCTAAATAAAGCAAACCAAGGTCCTAGTTTTAATTGACAGCCCTTAAACATTTAACTATTCCATTGCACTTGCTCAACACTTTCTATTTTATTATTTCCACCTCCACGGTAATTTAAAAACACAACTTATCACATAAATGGCAGCACATAGAAAAATGTTTACTTCTAATGCAGCCCAAACAAATAATGTATGCAAAACAGAGGGCACAAAATAGTATGTTTTATTGTTATTAATTAGGAAACAAGACTTACTGTAAATGACCAATTGAGTATTTAGATTTGGCCATTTAACATTACATAAGTTATTATTTTAGAATGACTGCGGAACTGGAAAAAAACATTTACGTATATCATGTGATATTGATTAAATCTTCAAAACATCCAAATTACACCAGAAGGGCCTTTTAGTTTTTGAGCTTTAGTAATGTTGAGACACAATACGTTTAACTCAAACAGTAAGATCGTAGCATGCATGAGCTGTATTTGTCTTTTAACAATTAACACGGACATTAAATCATACTAGTAAGGTCCTGCTAGTGCTTCTAATAGGACTCCTGTTAGGACACAGACAGTAGTTGAAACACCTTTTGTAATCATGTCAAAAGGAGCTTATTGAAGCAATTGTCCTAACAAACAAAAAAAACCTTTCCCAGTGCCAAATTACAACAAATATTTTTGGAAATATTAGGAAACCAAGTAATTATCAACCAAAGCAAGACCAGCCAGACCAAGCAGATCACGCAGAACACCAGCATATCAGGCTAACGCTACTGAATACATCACCTGCAGCCACAAATCAAACACAGCTGAACTATGAACATCCTTCCCCAGTAAGCAAAAGAGACATTATGACTAACTGTATCTTTCACGGGAGAGTAGTAGTCTAAAAACCACTTCTTTAACTGAAGAGAAGGAGTACTCTATTCCGCAGAGTCGGGTGGAAAATTTATTTTCCAGTAGGAAAAAGATCCTAAACACACGTTGAAGCCATGTTGGGCATATCTGAAGTCCAAGGAGTCCAAATTTGCTTTCCAACTGCAACCACAGGACCAGAACATCTCTGAGGACATTTGAAGAGGAAAAACGCACTGGGAAATCTCTGTGCACCCTCTGGGATGCTCTTAGAGAGCGCTAGAATAATGTGCATTGTAAAATTCATTAAGCCAAATGGTGGTCATACCAACTTAATTTTTAGTGAAAATCGTGTATTGACATTTGAGAAACTGCATACTTTGCCGAAGCATTTTTTAATTAGAAATGCTGATATTAAAGCAGATTATAACATTATTACAATATTAAAACAGGGACAAAACACCAAATAAGGTGAAAAGTAGAAAAATGGTTTGCAGTTATTCATATATTTTGCATAAAATTAAAAACTTATTGTAGCAATATGATTCACAGCCCTACCTATTAAAGCTTGGAAAAGGTTGCTCTGAAAGATGCCAATAACGCGCTCAATAGATTTCCTGAGTTGCTTATCCTCAGTTTGGTTGAGCTTGGAGCGATACTCTTCCAGAAGATTCAAAGCACGTTGAGTATCTGTGAAGAAAAAGATTACATTATGGAACAGGTCACTGTAATGGAATAGTGGAAAAAGTGCATTTTATTTTAAGACAATTCTTACAGTAACGACTGTAATCGCCATTTGTCCCATTAAACTCTCAGAATGTTAATTGCCACAGTTTTAGCATAGCTTGATTCATATTAAAAACTACTTACAGCTCGTGATTTATGGTTGCTGACACATTTTTTGGAGATATTTAGCTTACATATTAACCCCGTGAAAGCAGAGATCTGTGGCTACATGTGGCAGGGCCAGCTTCTAAATTTATTGTTCTGAAAGGACTACCCTTCCCTCCTCACATATCCTTACAAAGGCTACTAGAGCTTAAAAACGGTGGAGAAAAGATCATCCAGATACCAGGAACAGAACGTTATGAGCTTTCTAAACATTATACAGGTACAGAACATATCATAACACACACACGCCACATTATACATTTACATACACACAATCAACAGCACCGAGGTTTATTTAGTATATACAAAATGTACAATTTATGGTTTGGGAAGAGAAACTAAATCAACTAAAATTACTTCAGGGAAATAAAAAAACTATATTTTTCCATACTGGAAGAGGCCCAATGGGAGACGCTATTATTAAGCCGGACCAATCGCAATAATCACCAGCAAATCATACTCATGTTTCTATTGTTCGCCTTCATGCAACTTCTAGTCCACTTACTTCTATTCTTTGTATTCTATATCCAGGAAAAAACCTTTGGGCAAGAATAAATTGATTTGTGATCTACCACTACAGAGTATTCAAGGTGTATTTGGTCCAAGGAGCAACAGACTTCATTGGTATTGCTGAAAAGAAACAGCGCAGTGTGGCAAATGGATGCAAGTAAAGGAAAAGTCTCCCAGAACATCACATTACTGACAAACATGGCAGCCTCCAGACAGAGGAAGCTCATTGGAACACAATGAGATCAAATGAAGTTATCTGTAATAAAAAAAAGTAATTGTTTTTTTCATGGAACTGCCCCTTCAAGGAAGGTACTTTAATATACATTATGTAACCTTGGGTGCTGGGGGGGAATAAAGTACTTGAATATGAATTTTTCATTGGTGGGACACTAAACTGCTTCCTTAAATTTGGCATCACCTTTGGGTTTGAAAGTTGTTGGAAAACACGTAGAACCCGCAAGGATGGTAGACTGAAGAACAGTGAATGCCCTGTTTGCCTTCTACTTGCCGCAGGTCACATTTTGATTTTTCATTTCTAACATACAAACACCAAAACACTATTTTATCATATTGTATGATTTCCCCATTATTTTGCTGTTACGTTGACACGTTATATTTCACTGAAACAGTAGAACAGTTTCCCCTCAAACTTGCACAAAACATGGTTGTTCAATAGAATGAAGTTAATTTAGTAAATTAAATATTTAACATAACAAAAAATACTTACTTAGTACTTACATATTAAAAAGCAAAGTGTTTAATCATAAAAATAAAGTTACGAGCAACTAAATCTTAAGCGAACTATACTGGCTATGAGCAAGCATGCGTTCAGAGATTGTAAAACCACACAAGTCACCATGGTTCACAATCCAGTGAGAGGGACGGTTTAAAATGTACCATTTATTCAAATGGGAATGGTCATAAATGTGACTGAATCCAATAATAACCTAAAGAGACCGATCTCCCAGCAGTCTAATATCACATATGCCTTATCCGTGCCTTAGAGGAGAAATTTAGTGTAAGTTTTGTCTTTTCCCATAATCCATCAGTGAAGATTACATTCCAATCCTATGGTCAGGCCAAGTACGGTTAAACACACAGCCCCCTGACCTAGAAGTGCGGCTCCTCTGCTGCTATTCACATCCCTATCCGAGGACAGAACAGCAATTTCAACCGTCGTGTGGCAGGAACACTGCAGCTTCAACATAAAGCGCCACCCAATAAATAAAAGGTATATTTATAACGTTATTTAAGAGATGAAAACATTGGGATCAGAGATAATAAAGATTCTGTCTGCTCATCTTTTATAAGCGCAGACACATAGGTCAAAAAGAAATTTAGGCAACTCAAAGATCAAAAGATGTTTCATTAACCGACACCTTGATGGTTTCTCCACTAGTTCCACTCATTTACAATGCAGTAGGGGGGCAGTCAAAATTCTCCTTTGCCTTAGATCTTCTCTGCTGCTGCAATTCATTGTCATGTTTTTATTACCTTTTGGGCTAGGAGCAAGTCTGTTTTCTTCCACAGCTAATAATAAAGTTACTAGTCTACTCACGTTCGATTAATGGATTTTTATTTCTTTCAAACAATGGGCCGGCAGAGATTTCTAGTCATTTATGAATGGACATATTGTCTGCGTTACACGTTACTAAAAGTAAAAACTGAGCAAGCATGCATCCATTCTCCCAGTAACTGTAGTTGACTTCAAAAGCAGACATCATACTGAACGCAACTATCATGCATGCTATTAAATGCACCAGACTGGGTGCCACTATCCTATCCCATCCACACTAACAGTACCATTAGTACTATATTATTACTCTAGCCCCAGCTAGGAAAATGAACCAGCCTTTAAATGCAAGAGAGAAACTAGTAAAAGTGAAGCAATCAGCAGAACGTTCCTATGGTTGCTATGACAACTGCGACTCTTCACACTGTTAAAAACAGCAAGTAGAAAGTGCTAACTTTCCCACTAGTGATGCACAAGTCTTACTCCATTAAATAAGATGCATATGGGTGTATAAAATGTAAATCACCAGTTCAATTGTCACCCGTTTTAACTCCTTAGAACGTTAATAAAAAAAGTCTTAGTGAAAAAGGGACACAGTGTTGAGGGTTATAAATAACGAAGAACAATCTGCTTCTGTGTGCTCATGGAAACAGATATCTGACATTATGTCCCCAGTCTCAGTTACAAGAAATCAGACTCTACACGATCTCAAAAACAGCTAAAGCCACCGATTCAGAAGGTGCCAGTAAAGCTACGTGGACATCCAATCGTGACTTTCTAAGACACATGGAACTTGGCAGCTATCAATACTAATTCCGCAAAGAAATGGGTTTAACGAGCCAATAATGGCCAAAAAAAACGAAAAAGAAAGACTAACAAAAGTTAACGTGAAGTCGATGAGGGCGCTTTTGATGGAAGATCAGACGACGCAGGTAATCCCTGGAGGACACACTTAGGGAAGTTGAGTGTCAGCAGTCTATGTATACGGGCTTCGAAGATTTCAACATGGGTGTAACATTTCTTAAAGGAAAACGAGTCTATACAGCGAGTAATATGTGCGATTATAACACAACGCACAATATCTAATGAATGGATACACTTACTAGCCCACAATACTATCACAGTAACACACTTATAGTATGGAGTCCTACACCAGCAGCTAAACAATAACGCAAGAAAGAAAAAGCCACCCAGGACACACACCTTGCTTCCTGACAGGCATGGTGCACACAACAGGCTGCTAAGTGCCTGAGCCCGACAATACGCGTCTCCCTCTGCAGGAGACTCCAAGGTGTCCCCCTCCTCAGAGCAGAACACTTCACACGGTTCCACCACCCCTCCAGGAAACGAGTGGGAGAGTTCGGTTCTATAGGGCAGACACTCCCCAGGGCTATTCCACGCACTCAGCAAGGGAGGATCCCAAATCCCAACAGCCGATAGTTATATATCCATTCAGGCTTGATACGATCCGGGATCTTTCTCTCTGCCCCAGCCGGACGGGACCCGTTAGTGTGCAGCACAAAGTTGGACAGAGAGTTAGGGGGCGGCGGCAGCAGAAGTTCACGTCTCCTCCTTCTTCTTCTTCTTAGCCCACTTCGCCAGTGGGATATTTTCACGGATACCGGGGACCACGTAAAAAGTTCACTTCTCCGGTCACGGTTTTACTCCCTTCTTCCCTTTCCACTTTCCACCTCTTTCCCTTTTCTTCATATCCTTATTTTTCTTTCTCCTTATCTTTCTGTCAGCTCTCCGCCCCTCCTCCTTCTTCTTCTCCACCTACCCCCTCCTCCTTACACAGCTTGAAAATCCCAAACTTTCCTTCAAAATGGCGCCCCGGAGCTGAACTGAATGCACCACGTGACCTCCTTTTCCAGAGCCCCTTCCGTCTCCGCCAATCAGGAGTAAGCTTTACCGGGCGGGAGAGCCGGATTCTACCTTGGCGAAGAGAAGCGATGGCAGGGAGTTTCTTAAAGGGGTAAAGGTGAGCAGGTGGGGTTATTGAATATGTCACGCCTTCTACCTTTTTAAAGCGGCTGCCGTTCACTTTATTCCGGTTTCGTTTTGCCGATGGCGGCTTGTGTTGCGGATCATTTTACGGAATAAGAGAGCGCATTTGCTCTGATTCCACAAAGCCAAATAAACAATGTATTTTACAGATATTCCGTGTAGATGTGTATAGATAACGTTGATAAACAAAGGATTGGAAGCGACCGGCGTTTCAAATATAGTATGGAAGGCAATTTAAACATTGTATAAAGGCTCTTGAATGATATTGTAGTTTCAGGATCCAGGGCACCATAGATCTGGGGGATTGAGTGGCTGGATTTCCCTCTCAGCTGCTTATGTTCACCCCACGAAATCATCCCACTGAAGTTCACCCAAGTTGGGCAAATCAGGTGAATGCTGGGCAGGACTTTAATGACTGAAGGAATGTGATGGGTCTGCCTGGCCTGGTTGAGGGGGGATGAAAGGTAAGGATGATGCACATGGAGAATGGATGCCCCAATCCCAGTGGGCATCACTGGCGAGGAAGAGCTTGCTAAAGCCTGTATAATGCAGTTAAATCAGCAAACTTTCTTTAAAGTCACCATTTTTTATGAAGTTATAATATTCCAGAATTATACAACATATAATGTAAAAATACATAACATAGGTGACGTCGGGTTGTAGCTTCTGCAGTTCTCCAGCTATGATCCTTGGAGATTGTTTGGCCACTCGATCCTCTTCACACCGCTTTGAGACAATATAGACACACATGTCCTCTTCCAGGTTGATTCATTACATTTCCAGTGCACAGAAACATCTTAATTATTGCCCTGATGAAGGAAATTGGTATTTTCAATGCTTTTGCTCATTTCTTATAGCCATTTCCCATTTTGTGAAGCTCAACAAAGTTTTGCCGCACATCACATCACTTGGTCTTACCCATTGTGATGAATGACTAAGTGAATTTGGTAAACCAGGTGTACTAAAATAATAATTTTTACACACACGTTTATTTACAAAAAAAAAAAGTTTTTCGATAAATACGTGTTGTGTTTGCAGTTGTTTGATATCCATGAGAGCAGAGTATGTTTGTGTATTTTATGAAGAAAAGCTAAAAGGGTTAAAAATAAATCATTTTTCACAGCCTTCTTTGCGCACATTTAACAAGGATGCCAATATTATATGTGTATGTATATGTGTGTGTATATGTGTATGTATATGTATATATATATATATATATGTGTATTTATATATATATATATATATATATATATATATATATATATATATATATGTGTATATAAAGTGATCCTAGACCACCGTAAATGAGTAGCTATAATGTCATTTGTTTTTGTTTTCCAAAGATACGTATATTGTTTAAGAAGGTTGTGTGGATTGGTATACAGAATCATTCTCACATAATAATTGATCGTAGGCATTATATATGATTTCAGGACATTCGGCCCATTAATGGACCTCACATTTTTTAACAATGCTTTATGCAAGGCCAGAACATGCCAGGCATGTTTCCTGGGTCAACACCCAAATTCTTCGCGGGAGCCGGATTCTAAAACTCCCCTCTGCCTATCCATTTGCCCCTTCAGTGGGGGGTGTCCTGCGATGTCAGCTGGACCACCCACTGATGTCAGCAGGTAGTCCTGGCTGCATCCTACCAAGGGGTCTCGGGGTAGCTGTTATTGAGATAATAATTGTTAAAACCGTATTTTAGAACAAGAAAGTTTTCATCCCTTCAGCAAATAAACCTGATTCTTAAACTGCATGCATTAGTTGAAACCCACGTCATGTATGCCATAGGATCGGTCATCCTTATTCCCTGACCTTGAGATATACACAATTATACCTCCCATTGAGTTATTACACCCCTAATGTAGGGTTATGGGAAGGGGAATAAAGGCAAGGATTTCATTATATATGCCATTTTTGCTTTTGGCACAAATATCTGTTCTCACAAGGTAAAAGGTTCCTTGGTTGTTTCCTTAAATGTAGTTATGCAAAAAGCATTCCGAGGTGTGATCACAATGCATTCACTTCTGTCTCTTGACTAGCATGTGTGGCGTGTTAGCTAACAGTTCTTCCAGCATGAGTAAGAATATACATTTATTATTGGGTTGAAAAGTCCTCCTTTTTTTACAAGATCTTCAGAACTTCATCATCACCCTGTAACTTGATTGACAATGCTGATAAATTTGAATGGGATTTTATAGCTTTCCGCTTAAAAACATTCACAAAAGTTTATTGTTTGGGATGAAAAATGCAGTAGGTGCATTATTTCAAGTAGGGGAGCAGGTCTCCTTTTGTGGGCCAGCCAGTCTTGCACATCCATATAGTGTAGTTTTTCAAAGATGAATTACAATATGCATTAAATATCTATTAAATTGCTCCTATGATTATTACTGATGTCCTTTCACATTTTTTATTGTGTTCAGAAATGGTTAGATGGGCTACTGATTTGAAGGTCACCTTTGTTTTAACTTGTATTATGTACGGCCACCGGGAAAAATAATGCCGGTAAGTATTCAGGACAGCCTTTCAAGAGTTATTTCATAGTCTTTTCACTAAAATCTGAGACATTATGTAGCTGCACAGACTTACAAGTGACAAGGGTGAGTGTTTTCACCCTTGTCACTGATTTCAATAAGAGTTTAACACAATGTGAAGCACAACCTTGAGCTAGACCCCCCACCAAACAGCGACGAGACGAGTTATTGGTCAAAGCTAACCCCTTTGTGTAGTGAAGACTATGAAAAAGATGGCAGTTTCATAAAAAAGCGTTTCATAAAAAAGGAAAGCCACTTTTACAATGCAGGTTACAATAACCATTGTGCAATGATATTTCTGCAAGATGATACTATCTGATATGACGGTCAGACAAGCACAGCAACAGATACTTAAAGATATTAGGTACATTTGGCTTGTCCACACCACGCAATTTAAATCGAATGCATAGCATACTACATGCATCATGTACATAAACATATAAGACCAGTTTCCACCGGAATATCTTCCATTAGGCTAACTGGTTGGTTTGTTCTTATAACTATTTTATACCAGTTCATGCAGGAAATGGAAATGGAAAATGTGGTGTTTTTACAAGGAAATGACAACAAAGCAGCATCAAGGCTAGTAGGGCTATGTATGAAATGTAATCCCAGCAGAAGATTTTGAGCGTGGTCTTACCGCCATCGCAACTGAAGACATGCTCCTGGTAACTGAACCATTACTTTGGCTATTGTTGTTTTAAGTCATTTTTTATTATTATTATTAAGTTTTTCACTTTTATTGAACAAAATACAAAAATTACATAAATCATATAAACAAAGTCTTCACATATTAGCACGCAGTACGTTTTATAAAAATGAAAACTTCCGCTGCAGCCGGAAGGAGGTGCCGTTAGCAGGGAGGGTTGTCTGCGTCCATCGCGCATACACCCTCCGGCTGTAAGAGAGAATTCCCCGCAGCACTGCGGGGAACGCTCTGTGACAGCCGGGGAAGGTCTACGTGATGGACACAGGCAACCCCCGCTGCTAACAGCACCTCCTTCCGGCTGCAGCGGAAGTTGCCTACGCTGCGGGAGATCTGGCTCTTAGTCTCCTAGTCAGACCTATTTGAGGTCTTATTATAAAATAACACAGATTATAAAACGAGGGGTATTTTTCAGAGCATTTGTTCTGGAAAAAAAACGTGTCTTATAATCCAGCAAATACGGTATATGCTATATGCGTTAGACATGCATTTTTAACTACATAATATGTACATATGTCTTTGAAGAAAAGACTGTGATTGAAATGTTGCTGAAAACGTATTCCTGAGCGGCCGCTTGGCGCCTCTCTCTCTCTCTCTCTCCTCCGGCTGCGCAAAATAAAAAGAAGATGGCGTTTCAATTGGGGGGCACACAGAGGGGCACAGCATGATGTGGGGGGGCATGTCCCCCTTGCCCTCCCTGCCGACGCCACTGCAACCAATGCTTAGCCTTAGATATTATAATACTAACAAGGATCACTTCTGAATATCATTCAAATGCAGTAATCAATGAACATACAGCTTTGTACTCAAAAGAAAAAAGCACCCCTCTGCAGAAAGAAGGAACAGATCTCACAACCACAGTGGGAAATCTCTCGGTAACAATGATCCTTAACACTGCTTGTCACTGAGAAGAACAGAAGTTTTCCTCTCTGTTCTTCACTGGAGACACAGAATCAGCTAAATACTTGTTCCACAGCATAATTTGCAAGAAGTTCCTTTACAAAATTAAAGTCTTAAATAAAATGAAAATTCTTAGGAATATAGTTAACTGGTATGAGTTTTACAGATAAAAGATTCTGTAGTATTATAACCCAAGCAGGCCGGTCATGACTGCCTGGAAAAATTGTCTTAATAAGATTGTGATAATAAGATATGTTCTTCAAAATTGTACAGGTTTATAGTTCCTTAAACTGCACATTTTGCTGCATCTCATGTAAGTATTTACATCAAAATATGAAATCACTGAGAGACCCAGTAAGGCATGGATACACGATGACAAATGCTTGAAACGTTAACGCGGTGGATTCTTACATTGTGATTAAGCAGGCTCTGTTCATTTTCATGTGAGATGACATGGGCTATCCTCTCAGTTGTATGAATTGAGTTGAATACAACCTTTGAAAATGGCGACAGGCTGACAAACCAGGGTGAAGAGTTGTTTGTACTTACCATAAATAAATCTTTTTTATGTTTATATGTGAAAGGGAGCTATTTTGTCCTTCCTAGAGGACACTTGCCTACTATAATTACCAGGTATATCAGCTACCGCAAATGATCTGTATTTTTTTTTACAATACAATTTAGTTTTTTACTATTTTTATAGGATCAGTTATGTCTAAAATTCCCTGATCTAATTCCCTGATTCCCACTCATTCTATTATAGCTTCAGGTCTTTAATTAAGTTCTCCAGGTTGAGAACAAAATGTCACTTTCTGCCATGATAACAAGATTATCAGTGTTATTTAGTTCACCTGACAGTGGTCATAATGTTATGGCTGATCAGTCTATAGTAAGACTTTTCAATTAAAGTAGCTGGGTTAAATACCTAAAATGACATTGTACTGGACAAAGCAACAGTCTATACAAATAAATATTATCTAAAAGAAGGTAGCCTCGATAGGGGGCTTGTGTAACCCAAAATAAAGTGACATTTGCACTACTATTACTATTTTTGAGTTAGGAAGGTGAATGGTCTAATGTTGTTTGTATATGGGTAATTCCACAGCTAGACATGCACCATGTAAGTGTTTGCAATCTACACAAAGAATCGGTGACAACACAAGGCTGATACCTAATGTGCATTTTTATTAATCAGAACACAAATCAGAACCCTAGGCTCAGTGGCAGAGCAGAGCAGGCATGGGGATCAAGGTGGGAATTTCCCCCCGGGCTGCTCTGAAGCTTTATTGTTTTTTAATT
The DNA here is from genome assembly GCF_027358695.1 of Spea bombifrons. Taxonomy (NCBI): domain Eukaryota; kingdom Metazoa; phylum Chordata; class Amphibia; order Anura; family Pelobatidae; genus Spea; species Spea bombifrons. The sequence goes on along the minus strand of NC_071089.1, from coordinate 86,130,683 downwards.
CCACATACAGCCACCAGAGTGTCTACAGTAACAGTGCCTTTAAGACAGAATTGCCTGTATCCTTTCTGTATTCCCTTTCTGTGTTCTTATGCATTCCCTTTCTGCTAATGCACTTTAGATCAGACCGACTAGTCAACCAGGAGCATTGTTGTTTTCTAAATGTGCATTGAGAATGTTGCCAGCCCTTAGTTGGCCCTCTGTAATCAAGATAAGAGAACAATTAAAACAAAGGTAAAATGTATATAAATAGAATTAAAATTCAGGGTAGTTCTAAAACAGGATTTAATTGAATCTGATAACATAGTTGCCTACTGGACCATAGAATCCATGTTGGTTCTTACCATTATAATGAATCCTCATGGTGAATAAGTCATCTCTTGAAAAGTATTTACTTGACCCTTTATAATATACTATTTTATTAACACATGTAGAAATGCATGGCCTAAATCTATAAACCAAGACAAAAAAAATCAATCACGGTCAAATAAAGAGAGACATGAACGAGTATTAAAGTTATATAATGTAATCTTTACAAAAATGACAGGATGTAAAAATAGAATACAACTAGAAACATGCAATATCTCACCCTTTATAAAAACATTCTCATAAGGGATGTCTTAAAAATGGAATGACCACTTGTTTTTCAATTATCCAATTAAATACCAGTATATGTTTTCAAAATGTATTGTGCTGAATTCTCTTTTTTAACATGATATTCTCAGGGAACTGCATATTAGTCATTTGTATGTGCTCTGCTATCGCTGCAAGCTGCAATCTCTATTAGACAAATCTTTACTCTTTTTATAATACTGTCTGAGTTAAACAATACAACTGAACTGTCCTGATCACTCAGACACTCTGGATAATACAAGTCTATGGGAAATTGGATTTCATGGGAATGCAGAACTTCTATAGCATTGCTGTAAACTGTCAGCTCCGTGCAGGGCTGTCTAAAATGTGCGTTCCTTGGGGCCCAAAGCATCTGCCCTTTGAGCCCAGAGGACTGGCCCAGAGGGCCAATTGTGCTTTGCAAAAATTTTGGACCAGACCAGCCACCCAGGGAGATAGGAACGCATCAGGGTCGCATAAAGCAAAGTTACGTGATCCCGCAGGATATGTGTGAGGGTGTTTTAGGGGCAGATGGGGTTTAGTTGCCCCTGGGCCAGAAGGTCCAAGCCCTCCCCTGTCTGCAAGGACACCTCCACCACAATTTGTACTGTTCACCACCCTAACAGCTCTCTCCATATGGGGACTGGACTTCCTGCCGCTAGAAGAGCAGGGAAAGTTGGGGAGATTATGGATCCCCCTCTAATAGGTCCAAAATACAGGGAGGACTTCAGCAAAGCATGACCCTGGGGAGAGATAAAGAGAGAGAACATATGAACTCATCAGGAATGCTTTTGATGAACACTTAATGGCAGGTATAATGTATATTTTACATTCTCTTTAAGGGTATCAGATCATTATGAGCTTCAGTTTACCCACCTTTTCTATACCTAGTTAGTGAAAAGATTGGGAAACCCTACATTGTAAGGTTGATGACAGAACACACACTTTGTACTAAATCACTGTGATAAGCCACAGTTCTATTTCAGTGCATTAGTGCAGCTTCAAGAAAATCCCTTCTTATTACCGCTTTGGCTTTTCAGTTTAATTAACAGCGCTGCAAATGTAATCACCCCCTTGTTCCTAAAGTAGGACACAACTTCTATTAGCAAATTGAAGGCACTTTCTGCTACTACTTAACTTAACACAAATCAGATTACTGATAATAATTTTGTTTGACATGGAAGTACACGCACCTTCCAATTAGTATGACCCTAAAAGCTGTCCACTTATTACATGGTAATGACAATAATCGTTAAAAATACCCATTCCCGGTATCTAGCCAAGTCAAAAAAATTGGAAGTCACTGCATCACTAACCATGTAAAAGTAATTACTAAATGCATTAAGCTTTCCCAGAGTAACTTGGAGAAACTGGGGTCGAGTGTCTTTCTTAATGGTCCTCATGGGGGATTGTCCTTATAACTATTTTTTGCATACTTTGTTCTGTACCTTTAACTTGTAACCTCTGATAAGAAAGCTATAATTCTAAAATCAAAGTAAATGCTGTAACAACACAAACATGTACAATAAAGTACAGATCACCCATGGATTCTCAATGGAACGCACTCAGCAAAACAGATGGTTTTCTGTCTTGCAAGCAGGCAGCAGATAGTAGCTCATGGTGCAATAAGAAATCCAGCAGTGAACGCTATTGATGTGTCTTTGCATCTTGCACATTATTGGCATCCCTAATTATCTCTTCCTGGAAGAGAGGTAAAAGTGAGAATATGTTCTGTAATAACATGCCTTGTGCTAGTTTGATTCTACCATACTACGAATAACGCTCTTACTCTACTATAAGCTTTATGACAAAACTAAACCAGGAAAATAGACTGGGAAAAGAAAAAATGTCGGTGCGCTAAGCTAGTCACAGGCTCAAATAATACAAATGTGTAATACGAGGCCTACCAAACAGGTGTAAGCATGCTGCAAGAAACAGTGTATTGGCTGTACAATGTATACAAGAAACAAAAACTGTCTGCGCTTCTTACCCTAATAAAGTTGGCAACAAATATATAAACGTAATATAAATGAGAGGTTTTGGTTATATGAATTGGCCAAAGCATAATTAAGCTCACCCGCCACGTCAAGGCACACTCTCAATAGGGTGAGAACCTACTCTCACCTCCTACATAGTGGGCACACAAAGCAGTTTATACTGCTACCAAAACCTTATTAATGTGTTGGGGGAGGTGCAATTAAACCTCCTCCCTATTAACCCCTGGACAGCAAGTTGCAGCTGTTTATTTTTACTATCTTCTTTATTTTAAAAGAACTAAGGTATTCAGCAACTCTATTGAAGGGTAATAGTGAATATGTTTGATTTCCTCTAGATTGTAAACTTGCATGCAGGGCCTTCTTTACCTAATGTTTCCATTTATCTCAGTTTGTTAGTTCTAGTTTTGTCATAGTTTTGTCATACCATTTGAATGAATGCATTGTAAGAAGCACTGCCTACATTTTTGACGCTATATAAATAAAAGATAATCATAAATAATATTTCACCTAAGAAGACACTGTAAATGATACTGAAGGAACACAGCCATATACATCTGCAGTATTTCTGCAGTATTTTTTAGATGGGTCAAAGCAAAACTAAGGCAGTAATGGAGTCTGTCAGACAAAAATTAGCATAAACCGTGCGGGACTCGATAAAGGAGTTTACAGGAGAGTTCCTGTTTCATCTCTATTATGCATCAGAGAGGGCCAACCATTGTGAGCTTCTGTAACAAGGGCTTGGTTGGCCCTGTGTAATGCATACTTTACACATGAGTATCAGGGGGTCTGGGGCACTGGACTTCTTGTAGCTTTGCTATAGTTAGGTTTAGATGATAACCATATAAACTGCTTACCCTTTAGCTAGGAAAACCTACATGTTTTTTTAATCAGGACAAGCATGGTTGCAACACTGTCTTGCACTCATGGTCTGCATGCTGGCTCTGATGGAATGCCAATGAAGAGGGCCATGCCAGCGGCCACGCTCATCAGTACTGGTCATGCAGTATTTAAACGTCGTAGGAAGAGCGCCGTATCATTGCCAGTCCGGGCCCATCTATGGGGTTACATATGAAGAGCGATGTCTTAAAAGTGGTCTTATCCCCATAGCAACCAACCAATGATCCAGTGAAAACAAACATTTCATTGGTTGTTATGGTGATTGTGCATTAGCGTTGCAGAGGTGGTAAATGGATATCTTAAGGAACATATTCATCCACATTGGGATCAAGATACATCAGGCTGGATCTCAGTATTTTTGTAAATCATTTTGGCTGGACAATAACCATGTTCTAGACTCATACGATGTACATGCTTTTACATGTTTAATGACTCAACGGCAATAACTTTACATGATTATGTATCAGGCTCCTGCCTTCCCTTTCAGTTTGTCAGCCCATTGGAATATCTAATTGTGCCAGTGTGTGTTAACGGAGATATTTTGATGATGCCACCCCTTTCAACCCAGAATAACTTTATTAATCATAATAACAACATTTAGCTATACCACCTGTTTTAAACCCGAAGCAGGTGTGCACACACGTAATTATAGTACTTTCCTTGCCAGCTGGATCTGGAGATGTGACATATAATTTCAAGCTGCTGCCAATATTAAAGTGTTCAGTGTTTAACTATTTAACAATACTGCTTGTTTTAATGTTATTATTCAACAGTGGTTTCTAAAATATCTATGTATGTAAATGTTGTGACTGTACCCAAATTCCTTTGTGTTGTTACTATATACTAGACTCGGGCACTGGCAGAAAGTTCGTGTTTGGTTTTTTTCGTGGTAAAAAATGTCTTCATATTCGATGACATTCATACGTCTCCGTCTTCTTTCCGGACAAGTTCATCCAACGTTTTCGTTTTTGGAAATCCCATTCATCCATCAGGGTTGCCATAGAAACAAGAAATAAACACGTAGAAGAAGTGTAGTGTAGTTAAAATATCGGCCATGGCGCCGAACGAATGAAGATTTTCGTATTGTGCACATTAGTTTTTCATTTCTTTTGTTCAATGTTCCATTCGTTCATTATTTGGACAAATGGACAAAATGGTAACATTTTGCACAAAAACGCATTTGTACCAAAACAAATGTGTAAGTGTACTAAATAAACAGGTAGGTAAATGGGTAGCCTTTTGTTGTCTTACTTTTATTTATATTTCTACATACAGGTTAAAGAATGCATATTAAAGGGGGGGCGTGTCCTGGTGCTCGAGGGAAATGGACGCACATTGACTGAGCTCCTGCTCTCCCTCGGCAACGATAGCTTTTACAGCCACTACCAGTAGCCCTACCCGATCGTTTTTGCTGCCCCGTTGTCGGGCATCGTGATGTCCACCCGTAGGGGCGGAAAACCGGGGGCCTCCTCTGAGCTCCCTGACTTTTTTAAGAAGAAGGACGCTGCGCGGGGTGATGGCCTAGAAGGCGCGGATACAGCAGGCCTGAGTACACGCAGCGACATCGCGGACCTCAAGGCCTGCGTGTTGTCGGTGAAGCAGGAGCTACAAGCCGATCTTAAAGCTGGCCTGTCGGCTATTTCCGCGGATCTCACTGCTCTAGCCTCCAGGACCGTCCACCTTGAAGCAGCGGTTGATCACCTTACCTCGGCTCAACAGGAACGAGATGACGCCATTGCTCGCTTGGAGGCCACGTGCGCTGATCTTCAGGATGCCGTTGAGGATATGGATAATCGCTCCCGGCGCTCTAACCTACGGGTGAGGGGGGTTCCGGAGACCCTGACGGACATCCGTTCCTACATCCACCGCTACCTACAGCAACTTCTGCCAGACGTGCCGGACGAGGAGCTGCGCCTCGAGCGGATCCACAGAGCTCTGCGTCCTAAACCGGGACATGGTGAGCCTCCCAGGGATATCGTCCTCAAATGCCACTATTTTACAACGAAAGAGGCAGTTCTTCGCGCGACCCGGAATGTTTCCCCGGAGCTGGATGGCATTGCCCCGGTGTGGTATGCGGACGTTGCCCCTTCAACTCTTCGAAAGCGCCGGGCCTTGAAGCCGCTCACAGATTTCCTGCGGGAGCGTGGGGTCTCCTATCGATGGGGCTTTCCTTTCAGGCTCCTGGTTCAGAAAGGCAGTCTCCTTCTCCAACTACGGGAGCTTGCCGACGCTGGGCCGTTCCTGCGCCGCCTGGGGCTCCGACCGCCTGCAAGCCTTGACCGACCACCTCCTGAGACGGCAGCTTCTCCTCGACCGGAGGGACGCTCCCCACGGGCCTTGCATCACTCGCCACCTCGCCCGGCTGATAGCCCTGAAGCGCCCTTGGGACTGGCTTAGCCTCTGCTGACCCCTGCGGCTCTCTCACCGCGTCCTTTGGGGACCTGTTGGCCTTCCTTCAGGATCGTCCATGCTCTCCTGGTGGAGGATGACCAAGTGCTCGATTCGCGTTTATTTGAGTTTCTTTTGCTTTCTTTATCGTTCCGGTCGGTTATTATTATTATTATTTTCGTGGGACTTATGTCGGACTACGCGTTTTTGTTTTGTTTTTCGGTTTCTTTTACTTCGCCGTCGCCGTTATGCATTTATTTGTGTTGGTGCCCCTCGTCGGTGTGGGGGTTGCCTGTTTTGCCTATTATGCCTCCACTGTATACCTATGTGCGTGTTGTGTACTGGCTTCCATGCTGTCGTACCGCCTATTTCTATATGTCGCACGGCCCCGTATGTGCATATTTCCGTAGCTCCATACTTCTGATGCGTGGTGTCCTGCATATTTACAATTTTTTTTTTTTTTTTTTTTTTTTTTTTTTTTTTTTTTTTTTTTTTTTTTATTATTATTTATTTATTTATTTTCTTATTATTTTGCCTACTATTATCATTATCGCATTGGGTATTGTGTGGCCGCTGTGCCTAGAGACTGTACATTGCGTCTAGCTGCTATCAACACTATGTGATTTACTCGGCGCTCTTTATCTGTTTGCATGTCTGCCAGTCTGCATAAGTATGTGGCTCCGCACTGCTGGCTCCATGCCTGTGGGGTCCTGTCTATGTCTGCACACGGTTTTTTTTTTTTTTTTTTTTTTTTTTTTTTTTTTTTTTTTTTTTTCTTATTATATTGGGCGCTTCTCAGTGCTTGCGCTGTGACCGCAGGATGTCCGTCACCTGTAGCGGCCCCCTGCGCGCTGTGCCGCGCCGACTCCGTGCACACTTTCCACACACTCATGCATGTTCCTTTTTTTTTTCATTTTTTTTTTTTTTTAATATATATATATCTATCACGCACTTGCGGTATGACTGCAGGATGTACATCGTCTATAGCGTCTGCCTGCACTTTGGGCCTCACCGCCTCTCTACGCACTTCCCACACACTCATGCATATTCATTTTTCATTTTTTTTTTTTTTTTTTTTTTTTTTTTTTTTTTTTATTATATTGGGCGCTTCTCAGTGCTTGCGCTGTGACTGCAGGCTGTACGTCACCTGTAGCGGCCCCCTGCACACTGTGCCGCGCCGACTCCGTGCACACTTCCCACACACTCATGCATGTTTTTTTTCTTTTTTATATATATCTATCTATCACGCACTTGCGGTATGACCGCAGAATGTACGTCGTCTATGGCGACTACCTGCACTTTGTGCCTCACCGCCTCTCTACGCACTTCCCACACACTCAAGCATATTCATTTTTTTTTTTTTTTTTTTTTTTTTTTTTTTTAGTATATATATAAATATATTAGGCACTTGCGGTATGACTACAGCATGTACGTCGTCTCTAGCGGCTACCTGCACGCTGTGCCTCGCCGATTCCGTTCACACTTCCCACACACTCATGCCTATTCATTTTTTTTTTTTTTTTTTTTTTTTTTTTTTTTTTTTTTCTCTCTCATCTGCACTCACTTCACCTCTCCTCCGCACATGTCTTTGTGACTGTTTGTCTGGTCCTGTTACGGGAGGGTTGTAGCCGTGGTCCATCGTAGGGGTTGTCGCTCCTTATTGCCCTGATCGGGTTTGTTCTGTTGCTCCATTTTACTGGTGCTGTGTTCCGTTTTTTGATTGTTGCCGGGGGGAGTGTCGTTTCCTCCTCCTCCTGGTTCCCCTGTGTTACTCTTGAAATAGACACATTTGGGTTGAGTCTATTCCGTTTGCCTTGTATTGTTCTCTTCCTGGTGGTCTGTCCCACTGGTGTTCTCTCTTCTGTTTTCTTCTCTTTTTTCTTTCTTTCTTCTTCCTTTTCTCCTTGTGTTTTTTTTTTTTTTTTTTTTTTTGTCTTTCCCCCTCTTCTCTCTTCTCCTCTGAGCCCAGCTTTCTGACCAATGGCTTCCTTACATCGTCCCGGGCTGAAGATAGTCTCCCATAATGTGAAAGGGTTGCTCGCCCCGCAAAAGCGGCGTATGGCGGTGAGGCACTATGTCCGCTCCCAAGCTGACATTGTTCTACTCCAGGAGACCCACTTCCGGCAGCGCTGTCTCCCTAAGTTTTGGGATCCGCGATTTCCTGTACATTTTCATTCTGCAGCTCCAGATAAGCATAATGGTGTATCCATTCTCATACATAAGAGACTTCCTTTTCGTGTCCTCCACAAGTTCTCTGATCAGGAGGGAAGATACCTACGTTTGGATGGATTGCTTAACGATCAGCCGCTCACGATTGTCAACGTGTATGCTCCTAGCCCTCCGACATCTGCGTTTTTTGATCAGCTTGCTCAGTTGCTTCTCACGACTCCACCGGGTGGTCTTGTTATTGGCGGGGATTTTAATTCAGTTCTGGACCCCTATATGGATCGGACTCTTTCGACTGCCCGGACGTGTCCGACCTCTATTTTTAAACCCTTGCAGCGCTTTGTCAAGTCGAGTGGACTCTTTGATGCATGGCGGCTCCTCCATCCTACTGATCGGGACTATTCCTTTTTCTCTCACCCCCACAGAATGTATTCTAGGCTGGACTATTTTTTCCTCAATCAATGCCTCCTCCCGTCGCTTCTTGGATCTAAGATACACGAGATCTCCTGGTCCGATCACGCCATGGTTGAGATTTCCCTGGTCGGCCTTCTCCCGCCGAACTTGCGACCGTTCTGGCGACTCAACGATTCCCTGCTTCTCGACCCTGCTGTTTGTGAGACCATCACCCAATCCCTTACTACCTACTTTGAGGAGAACCTGACTCCGGATGTTACCCTCGGCACTACCTGGGATGCCCACAAGGCTGTTCTCCGAGGCCAATTCCTGGCTCTGAACTCAGCCAAGAGGAAGCAACATCTTTCTCAGATGGAGGACCTTGGGGCCACCCTTTCCAGACTTCAAGCGGAGCACAAGCGCTCCGGGGATGCTCGTCTTCTGCGGGAGATAGTTTCCACCAGGGGCCAGCTTAACCTCTTGCTTTCATCTGACACTACCAGGGCGCTTCTCCGCACTAAACAGCGGTTTTTTGAGAAGGCGAATAAACCAGACACTATGTTGGCAAGGAGGCTCCAGAACCTCATACGCTCCCGGACTATACGTCATATAAAGACTACATCGGGCAGCCTGACCTCTGACCCTGGAGTGATTGCGGATCGGTTTGCGGAGTACTACTCTCACCTATACGACGGCAAGAAGGCGGCCCCTGAGGTTTCGCTTTCGTCTGGCCTGCAACAGTTTCTCTCTGAGTGTAAGTTGCCTTCGCTTGCTCCTTCGGCCCTAGCTAACCTGAATGCCCTTATTACGGTGGATGAGGTCTCTGCTGCCCTTAAGTGTTTTAAGAATTCGAAGGCTCCGGGTCCCGATGGCTTTACCGCTAAATATTATAAATCTTTCGCTGCCTGCCTTCTTCCGCATCTGGCCACATTATTTAATATGTTCCTCAAGGGGGAGGCGTGCCCTTCTGTAGACATGCAGAGGGCCAAGATAGTTATGATCCCCAAGGAGGGCAAGGACCCCTCGCTCTGTTCCAGTTATAGACCCATCTCCCTTATTAATATTGATTTGAAGCTTTTTGCCAAGATACTCGCCCTCCGGTTAAACAAGGTCTTGCCCGCTCTGGTCCATCCTGACCAGGTGGGCTTTGTCCCGGGGAGGGAGGCCCCGGATAATATTCGGCGCTCTTTGAACCTGGTCCACTCGTGTCGGAGACTCGGGTCACCAATGATGCTCCTGTCTCTGGACGCGGAAAAGGCCTTCGACCGAGTGGACTGGGGGTATTTGTGGTCGGTCTTGCGGGCCTTTGGCTTTTCCGGGGCATTTTTGCGAGGTGCGCAGGCTTTATATACGCTTCCTTCTGCCGTGGTGGATATTGGCACGTTCCGCTCCCGGTCTTTTGCAATTAAGGGGGGTACCCGCCAGGGCTGTCCCCTCTCGCCATTGTTATTTGCACTGGCTATTGAGCCGTTAGCTCAGGCCATCCGTCTGCACCCGGATATTAAGGGTCTTACTGTGGGTGGTCGGGACTACAAACTTAGCTTGTTTGCAGACGATGTCCTGCTCTCTTTGACGTCCCCCCTCACGTCCCTGCCTAATTTGTATCAGTTGCTTGGACGGTTCGGGAAGCTTTCGGGTTACAAAATCAATTCCGATAAATGCGAAGCCCTCAATGTTAGTCTTCCCTCCCCTACGGTTAAGCTCCTCTCCCTTAATTTTGATTTTAAATGGCGGCCTTTCTCCCTGCGGTCTTTGGGCATTAATATCACCCCCTCTCATCACCAGATGTATGCGGCCAACTACCTGCCGCTAATTCAGACCCTAAAGCGCGATCTTGCCACTTGGTCCACCTACGCTTTATCGTTTATGGGGCGGATCTATGCGGTGAAAATGAATTTGTTGCCCAAGTTGTTGTATCTTTTTCGTTCCATCTCCTTGCCGATCCTTCGGAAAGATATTGCGGGCCTTCAGGGGGCTATTGAGAGGTTTGTTTGGCAGGGCCGGAGGAGCAGGCTTGCTAGATCGACCCTATATAGGTCGAAGAAGGCTGGAGGGCTATCCACTCCCCTCCTTTATGAATACTATGTTGCAGCTCAGTTGGCCATGCTTTTGTCCCTCTCGGTGCGCCCCTCCCCTGCGCGCTGGGTTCAGCTGGAGTCTGATCTCTCCTCTGGGGCGAATCTCCGATGGCTTATGTGGCTCCCTACCCTGGATAAAAGCAGGATCTCTGACAGCCCTACCCTCCTACATTCGTTCTCTCTCTGGTACCGGGTTCGTCGCAAATATAAGCTCATGGACAATGGTTCTAGATTGCAACCGGTGTTCCAGAATCAAGATTTCCCGGCAGGTCTTCAGATTCGTCCGTTCCAGTGGTGGGTTGATAAGGGTCTGGTTACAGTGGGAGATCTGCTCCTCAACGGTCGGCCCTACTCCTTCCAGCAACTAGTCTCATTGCACGACATGCCTATGTCTGAAACTTTTCGATACCGCCAGGTTTCTCATTTTCTCCTTCAGTTCCTCAAGCGTTTTCCGGATTACGTTGCTACCTTTTATGAACACTTGTGCGCGCGTCCCCATAGAATCGGTGGTGCGATATCACTTCTGTACAACCACGCTTTGGGGGTGAAGTACTCGTCCTCGCCTTCTTTTGAAAGCCAATGGGAGACCGATTTGGATCAAGCTCTCGACTCCTCTGATTGGGGGGAGATTTATGAGAACATTTGGAAAGTCACCGCCTGCACTCTTGTGCAGGAGAACTGCTTTAAGGTGTTGTCTCGCTGGCATCTCACCCCTTCACGCCTGCACCGTATGTTCCCGACGCATTCCCCTCTCTGTTTTCGTGGCTGTGACGAGGTGGGGACCCCGCTGCATATTTGGTGGGCCTGCCCCAAGCTTGTGCCGATATGGGCCCATTTCTTCAGTTTGCTGAGCGATGCTCTTGGGGAGTCCCTCCGACCCGAGCCTTGGTCGGCTCTTCTCTGTAGATGCTATCCTTCGGATACTCTGTCTAAACCAGCGCATCGTCTTATATTTCGAGTCTGTACGGCGGTCCGTCTCGCTATTGCCCAAGTGTGGAAATCTGGCACTCCTGAGCTGCACGTCGTTGAGGCTAAAATTTGGCATATGCTGAAGATGGAAAAGATCACGGCTTACCTGCATGACAGGTCCCACATTTTCTTTCTCACCTGGGGCCCGTGGATGGAGAAATTTGGGATGTCACCAGCAACGGTTTCGTGGATCTGACCTGTGGCTGCTACCTGTTGTTCGGCTGGCTGCGGCTCTGAGGTTTCTGAGAGTTCTATCTCTTTTTTTTTTTTTTTTTTTTTTTTTTTTTTTTTTTTCTTTCTCCCCCTCTCCTTTTTCCGGTGCTTGTCTTTGGTCTTCTGGCTTTATCTCTTTTCTTTTCTCTGCATTTCTCTCCGGAGATGATTTTCGATACTTACACCTATTCCAGACTCGCCGGCGCTGTTATTATGTGCGCTCAATGTGTGCCTTCGTCCTTTGGGCGTTGTGCCATGGGCCTATTATTAGGGTACATTCTGTTTACGTTATCTCCTGTTTCGCGCTCATTGGCGTTGTCGTGATGTGTACACTGTACCTGTGATGTGGTGTTTTGTCTGTATTTGAGTTTATTTGGAAGTCATCTTCTCTATTGACAAAATAAAAATTACTTCTCAAAAAAAAAAAAAAAAAAGAATGCATATTAAAGTACTTACAAAGTACTAAAGTTACTCATTTTTACTAACAAGCAGTATTGATGTACAAAGAGAGTATAGTAGTGGTGTTTGCAGTAAATGTATTTACATGACAGTGAGACAGGACATGCCGAGAAGTGTTTGTATCTGTGACTGATATTTTATATGCTGCTTTTAAGCCCCTGGTAGCATACTGTATAATTGATCAGAATTTACCTATGGAGCAATAATAAGGTAGAATAAATGTAGGAAAAAGCATTGCAATCTTGATTATAAATAGTACCCCTGTTACAGGTCCTGATCCCATTGAGTGCAGATTATGTACGAGTGCTATAAAGAATACATACTATCCCATACATATTAACGGTACTCTGTGTTGCAGTGTCAGCCTGACTGTTATAGTGTGATGCTGGAATCTCTCTGAGCAATGGCCAACACCGAAGGATTACTGAAGTACATGCCACTTTTACAACTTCCTATGAGCTTCACCAGTACACAACATAAATAAACCTCACATGCTTTGATGTAGCCAATACATGTTGCTGATCTTAAGTTGTGGTGAAACCCTAGAGTCTCAAAAGGTCATAGATTGAGGAGGTCCCTTTAGGACCTTGCTGATCTTTGTCCTTGCTAAAACAGATAAAGTGTTTTGTGAAATTGAAGTGCAATGGCCTTCATCTTCCTGATGAGGCTTATAGACAACTGGGAGACCACATGGTGTACAATTATTATTATTATTATTATTGTTTTATTTATATAGCACCAACAATTTACACAGCTCTTCTTACATTACATATATTCAAGGGGTATTAAAAGCCGATAAATTATGTAGAGAGGGCCCTGCTTGCAAGCTTACAATCTTGAGGGAATGGAGTGAGGACAAACATAAGAAATAGAGAAAGGTGAGAGGTAGGGTGGGGGTTGTATCAGTGACAGGGAAGTTCTAGCAACTAAGATGGTGCAGCTTTTCTGAAGAGAAGATGTTGGGAGGGAGGGTGAAAGCTGAAGTATTGGTGGAAGTAGGTTCCAGAGGCAGCACAAGTGAAGTCTTGTAGAAGGGGTGATAAGTGAGGAGGAAAGCCTTAGCCCATTGGAAGAACGTAAAGAGTAGGGGAGTATTTTTTTATGAGGACAGAAATGTATGGGAGCAGTGTTATGGAGAGCCTTATATGTTAGTACAAGGATTTTTCATGTAATTCTTAAGATAATAGGGAGCCAGTGAAGGATTTCACAGGAGTGGGGAAGCAGAAGGAGCAGGGGCATGCAGGGGAGATAAGCCTAGCAGCAGCATTTAGAATAGACTTCAGAGGAGAGGGTCGAGACATTGGAATGCCAACCAGAACAGTGTTGCAATAGTCAAGACAGGAAATTACATTTTTGTGGATTCTTGGGGGAGAATTGGGTGGATACGAGAGATGATGTTTAGGTGGAAGTGTCAGAGTCTGGCGAGGGACTGAATGTGAGGGATGAAGGAGAGGTTTGAGTCAAGAATGACCCCAAGGCATCGGGCTTGGTTAGTAAGAGAGATAGTTGTGTTGTTAATGGTGATAGAGAATTCAGTTAGTGGGGTGGAGATGGAAGGAGGGACATGGGCGTAGGAACCGGGGGGGACAGATCCCCCTAGTAACTCATGCGGGGGGGACCGATAATGAATAAATCCCCCCCAGGACCGTAGGAACCCCTCCCCCAATAGAAATGCCGCATCATGCCTAGGTTCCAGCATTTACTGGTTGGATGTGTAAGTACTGGAACCTAGTCATGATGCCACTGTGATTGCTGTTAGCAATCACACTCCTATCATGCCAACTCAGCCAGTACATGCTGAAACCTAGCTAGCTGCCCCCCTTGTCTATTGATGCTGCCAGCAGTATGGGGTCTGCACATCACTTACAGCCACCCTGTACCAGCATGTACTGGCTGACTTGGCATGATAGGAGTGTGATTGGTGTTTTGTCCAATTGTGGTGTGTTACCTACTTTTATTAAAAATGTGAGTTTTTATTATTATTTTTAAAGGGGGGTCATTTTTGGTTTTGGCTAAGTGAACCGTGAATGTTTTGGTCCAGAATTTTCATTTCGGTGTATCCCTAGAATAAATAGAACTATTTCATTTTTAATTATTCTGATTCCTGAATTTGTAGTCACAAACTAGGCCCAGAAATCAGTGAGAGGAAAAGTAAAGGTTTTGTGTCATTTACTTTATTTTAATCTGCATATTTTATTAAAGGCCATATTTTCTAACAGTGAAAAATGAGTGCGGCCCGTGCACATATACAATTCTGATGAAGTGGCCCACTGCAGAAAAAACTTGGACACCCCTGGGGTAGACAGTGAGAAGGGGGGTAGAGAGAGGGTAGCTAGTGAGAAGGGGGTAGGGAGAGGGTAGCTAGTGAGAATGGGGTTAGGGAGAGGGTAGCTGGTGAGAAGGGGGGTAGGGAGAGTGTAGCTAGTGTGAAGGGGGCGGTAAGGAGAGGGTAGCTAGTGCGAAGGGAGCGATAGGGAGAGGGTCACTAGTGAGAAGGGGGTAGGGAGAGGGTAGATAGTGTGAGAGATGGGGAGAAAGTGGGGATCTGATGGGGAAAATGCTGTCCCCCCCAGATTTTTAGGGGTTCCTACGCCCATGAGGAGGGAAGATAATTAGTTCAGTTTTTGAAAGATTAAGCTTCAGTTAGCGTTGTGACATCCATCACAAAATAGCATAGACAAGCAGTTGGTAACACAGGACATGAGAGACGGAGAGAGATCAGAAGAAGACTGATCGATTTGGGTATCGTTTCCATATGACTGGTAATGGAGTTGAATAGTTTGCCAAGAGATGAAGTGTAAAGAGAGAACAGCAATGGGCCAAGGACTGATCCTTGGGGACACCAACAGAAAGAGATGATGTTTTGCCAGAGAAGCTGACAGAGGAGGAACAACTAGAGGATATCCAGGAGAAAGCTGTATCTCAAATTTCTGTAGAAGAAAATTAGTTAAGAAGAAGGTGGTGATCAACAGTATCAACAGCAGCAGAGAAATCCAGGTGTATTAGAAGGGAGAAGTGACCTTTTGCTTTGACAGAGGGCAAGTCTTTGGAGACTTTTGTTAGAGTTGTTTTAGTAGAGTAAATGGGTTTGAAACCAAGCTGTAGGGGGGTCAAGGAGAGAATTAGAGGAGAGGAACTTATTAAGGCGATTGTATGCAATCCGTTCAAGCAACTTAAAAGGAAGCAGAGAGATGGAGCAGTAGTTAGACAGATGGGATCTAAGGAAGGATTTTTTAGAATCGGTGTGATTAGCGCATGCTTCAAGGTTGTTCATACAGTTCCAGATGATAGAGAAAGCTTAAATAGGTGGGTAAGTGATGAACAAAGGGAGGGGTATAAAGACTTTGTGTGATGGGATGGGGTCAAGAGTATAGGTTGTCGAGTGAGAGGAAGAAAGAAGACTGGCAAGCTCTTCTATTTTCAGTGAAATAAGTATTTACGTGTTTGTTTATGGCTTGTTCATTACCAAGCAATATCCTCAAAGGATTTCATGTGGAAGACAGATTGATATCCTGCTTATCCCGTTTGTCCCTGAAAGGATTAAATGTCGTACTGTTAATTATCTGGTACTGCTGAGAGTGCTTTAAGGAATAGAGTTATTTTTAGGTAGGTGGTGCGATCAGCATACAGCGTGGTTATGTATGATATTATCCATTATATGCCCAGTGTTGCAAATAGATAAAAAAATCCACTTTTATTGTGTATGCTCTGGAATTTGCTGCATCACAAGACAAGTCTACGACATAATTTCTCTCAAAGTGTTTGTGGCAAGCCTATATCTTTTTTCCAATGTTTACATTATATATACACCCCTCAGCCATAACATTATGACCACCTGCCTCATTTTGCCGCCAAAACTGCCCTGACATGTCAAAGTATTGATTCCACTAGACCTCTGAATGTGTGCTGTAGTATCTGGCACCAAGACGTTAGCAGCAGGTCCTTTAGGTCCTTTAAGGAGCCTCCATGGATGCATCCTGGTGCCATGTGTTCTCCAGGTAAGCGACGCACACGCACCTGGCCATCCATGTGATATAAAAGAAAACGTGATTCATCAGACCAGGCCACCTTCTTCCATTGCTCCGTGATCCAGTGTTTATGCTCATGTGCCCATTGTAGGCACTTTCCATACTGGAAAGGGGTCAGCATGGGCACCGTGACTGGTCTGTGGCTACATAGCCCCATACACAACCAACTGCGACACACTGTGTGTTCTGACACCTTTCCATCAGAACCAGCATTAACCTCTTCAGCAATTTGAGCTACAGTAGCTCGTCTGTTGAATTTGACCACACGGGCCAGCCTTCGCCCCCCACAAGCATTAATGAGCCTTGGCTGCCCATGACCCTGTCGCCGGTTCACCACTCTTCCTTCCTTGGACCAGTTTTGATAGGTACTGACCACTACAGACAGGGAATACCCCACAGGAGCTGAAGCTTTGGAGATGCTCTGACTCAGTCATCTAGCCATCACAATTTGGCCCTTGTCAAAGTCGCTCAGATCCTTATGCTTGCCCATTTTTCTTGCTTCTAACACACTAACTTTGAGGATGATATGTTCACTTGCTGCTTAATATATCCCACCCACTGACGGGTGCCATGATAACAAGATTATCAGTGTTGTTCACTTTACCTGTCAGTGGTCATAATGTTATGGCTGATCTGTGTAAGCGTAACTAGGAACTATGTTTGACACGATTCTATGGGTACATTACTGGATCAGTGTCATCTTTCTCCAGGCAGAGGAGTGGCATGTGGCAACGCCTACCTCCCACTAGAGGTTCTCTGGGGCTAGCCCAGCCCATACTTGAAGCCAGCCCCCACAAGAATGGGAGCTCCAGGTCGCCTATCCTGGGACGTTTCCAGGTATGTATAGAACAAGGGTGATCATAGCCCTCATACTGGAAATACTACAAAACTCCACTAATGAAAGCTGTGAAGCTCACATAAAGAAATATATTAAATGCTTGCATATGAGTTTCAATGGGAAGAACTATTTCATTTTACCACCTGGGCCATGTTTAAAGCGGGAAAATAGACAGCTGCCCCAGGCCCAAACTGACCTTCGAAGCTCATGGAAATGTCTTGGAGGTGGATATCTGTGTAGCTGCCAGCACAGAACCTCTAGCAATTCCTACTTCACAGTCTGCATGTCAACTGATATTGGAAATCATCAGGATCACAGTCCGGCATCTGTTCCTGCTACTATGTATCGCCGGAATAGTTCCCTGAAAGCCTCTTAAGTATAAAGGTAAATATATTTATCAAAAGCAACTTTTTTCTCTGCTTTGCATAGTGAACTACCCATACCAGCCAATTCATTTTACGAATATCCAGTGCCCTTAAAAATAACATGTACTGTATGATGTCAAATATAAATAAACTGATTTATTGTACGAGATCAAATTCTGATTCTACATTGATTATGGATCCATTTTTTTTCTTTTAATGACACCAAATACAGTGTATAATTCCCTCCCCTTTGCCTGTAATATAGAATTATAATGTGCCAGTAAAGTAGATAACTGCATCTCTCATGTTGAATTAGGATTCTTTTTTCCATAATGCCTTAATGTGTTAAGCAGAAGCTGACACTGAACGGGTTTATTATGTGGTGCCTTCTTGTGTCTCACTCTTCTCGCACCACTTCAGACCGCAGGGAAGTTTATTCCGCACAGGACTAGGCTACAGTCAGGAGACAATTTGGCTTTGCTCTTTTTAACATTAATTCCAGATTAAATGGTATTTCATTACCTCCACCACACCTCTGTTAACCTCGCTAAATCCGCACGCTTCAGGTCCCAACCTCCTTCATCCCCATTACATTGATGAATTGTTTAATTTCAAAAGGAGTCAAACATTTAACTTCCATAGCATTTTGTAATTATTTAGGAGTTGCCAAAGGGCTAAGCTGCAGATAGTGATCAAATGTGCTGGTCCATCATGCTTTTCGCAGTGACCTTCATTATGCAAAGGTAGAGGAGCTAATCTTCCTCTGCAAGCAAACCTTATCTATAAATACAAGCTTGAAATGCCAGCTATCCCATGCATTTCTCACACTGGTCACACTGCATATTTTCCTCAACTAGAAAATGTATCAACACCAAAGAGTTTAATAGAAATACTGGCAGCAAAGGGATGGTTTGGATAAAAACACAAGTTTAGGATTTTATAGCTATAAAATAACCTGTACTTTTGCTATGAATGTTGTGGTGTTAACGTTACTTCCAGTAAGGCATTTCCTAGAATAGATGCAGATGCTGGGATAGGTTAAAGGGGTACACACAGCCCCATTAGTACAAACATATAGCAGAGCTTGAATGTGGTCCTCATTCAACAATAACTTGACCAAATGAATTAATTTAAATTTAATTCACTGTAATCCGGTAAATCTCATGTAAATCAATTCAATGTTGGTGACACATATGTCTCTAGTCCTCTTTCTCCCAATATCCCAAAAGCTGCATTACTTGTGTACAACATAAAATATATTCATTTTATACTGGGTTTTTAAGGATTATGGACATTTCATACTTTTGCGGAATTTAGTTGGTGGAATAGAGCTTTTGACTAATGATGCTACAAGGGAATTATTTTCCTGGATTTCTCTAGTTTACTGCTAGGGTTATTTGAAGAAGTCCTGGAGTATTCCTGAACTAGGTAATGCAAATATATTTCAATATACAATAACAAGTGAAATGATGTGGTATATAAAACTACTATTTTGAATGGGAGATAAGTCTTGTTTCAGATCTGCCTCTTAAACACACACACACATATACAGTATACATTGTAAATACACACACATATACAGTATACATTGTAAATACACACACATATACATTGTACACACATTTTTCTTTCTCAATTAGAATTCATGGAATTTAGCTGCAGGGAGGTCAGGCTGGATTAAGCCTGGTCAAAACCAGATATCTGTCCAATCCAAAACACCAGGCTGAGGGACAAACCAGAAGTGAAAGCCAGAAATCATGGCATAGGTCAATCAGGAGTCAGTCCAACACAAAACACCAAGTTTGGGGTATAATCCAGAAGTTTATACAATGCCAAGAGCCATGCCGCAGCCAGATATCAACAAAGTCCAAACAATCAGGAGGGGTAATCCAAGAGCCAGCAACAGAACAAATACCTGTGAAGCCAGGTACCAGAAACTGGGAAAGGAACACACAGATAACCCAGCAGCACAGGATGCCGGAGTACCTGTTTGTTCTACTGAATAGGTTTAAATATCTGTGCCTAACAAGCCCTTAATTTCTTGACTAGCCACTAATGAAAAGGAACCAGTCTTGGGCAACCAGACAGAGAACCCGCAACTAGGTACCCCTTGGTTAAGAGATGGGTAGGGTTAGGTTTTTTACAAACACAAGCTCGCTGATTCCAGTCCTGTGGCTACTGACAATTTTGCTAAATAGTAAAGTATGGCTTTGTTGGATTTGGTTGTAAATGTCCAAAGACTGAGTTTCCATGTTCAAAAACGGCAACATTGCAAATTTATAGCAAGACAACTTAATATCACTTAAAAAAGCAATCAATTGTTGAACCCTTTTCCATTGCTTGCAAAAGATCCTTTCCTTGCAAAAGTCTAGGCTGGACTGGTGATGACAAAGAGACCCTAGCACTAACACCCTTAGGCCAGTGTCTGACTCATGATGCGAAAATATAAAAATACATACATGACAAAATAAATAAATCACATATTAAATGTAATGTATTAAATTTCCCCAGCCATGGCTTCCAAATTTTGTGAAATGTATGAGATCTCAGCTGAGCTTGGAAGTAACCTCGTTCCATCAAGCATTGCTGTTCTATCTGATTTCTAACGTGCTTGAATTTTATAGTGTCACATTGAAGCCATTTCCTAGCGATAACAATCTTCATAATTTGTACTTTTTAAGCAATTTCATATATGCTTTAGAAGTGACCAGGTTTCAAATACTTATTTAAGTAAGAATATAGTCACAATGCTATCATACGATATATTTTCAACTTGTAAATGAACTAAGGGAAAAAGACATAGAATTGCCTAGGGCCGGGCTGGACTGGCGATTACGAGGAGACCCTAGCACTTTTGATGTAAGTCCTGCCGATGGCTGGATCTGCGCGGCCGCACACTACTTGTTTATACTCATGTATAGTGGAGTGGGTATCAGTGGGTATGTGGGCATTTGCCCAGTGTTCCAGATGGCCAGTCCGGGTCTGATCTAGAGGAATTCCTATCACTTAAGTTCAGATAGAGTTTGATTATTTTAAAGAACTCATTGCATGCTCTGATTTATTGATGTGTTATCTTATGCACACATCGCCACTTTGTGAAAAAGCTGGATACGTTTGATAATTGTTTTCCACCACACGATACGTAAAGTCACAGAGGGGATTCAGTTATACGTCCCTCATACGTTAGGTCAGCACTTTACACATGATGGTCAGCAGCACGTGAAAAGGATTTATGTCCTAGAATAAGTTCCATCCCAAATTTTTGCCGACAGTAGGCCTTTACCCTTTTTATTAAGCTGAATTACAAGCTTGGTTATACCGCTTTATAAAATTAATTTAGCAGCAAAATATAATATACATAGGAAGGCCGTTATTCTCGGTTGGACTCGTTTTTACTGCGACAAATTAAGTCTTCTGACACAAAGCCTGGAAACTGGAAAAGACACGCCAGCAGTAGCTGAGGTCGTCCACATTGTCCTATTGTTTATTGCCCCGTAACGCATTGTAAATAACGATGTGCTAGAGATTGAGTATCCGGTGTAAAGTGTTCCTACAGCAATCACAAATAACTTCCAGAGAAGGAAAACAAATGTCTCCATTTCCCTATATTGCCTCTAGGACAACCTAGTATTACTTCCTCTCTGGTGAAATGTCACACCCTTCAAGTCTCCAGCACAATCCTTTCATTGTTTATATGGTGGGGGCAGATTATTCAGACAAGAGCCAGGGGAGGGCAACCTTTGACGTTGAAGCTGTTAAAATTACAACTCCCATCATGCTCAACTAGCCATGCAGATGCAAGTGGAGTGACAGTCCCCGGTGCAGAGAAACATTCTTGCTCTGTCTAACATTTCAGTTCTTGGTGTAATGCATGCATAGGAGACAGAGTCTAGCTAAATCTGCGGTGCCAATTATTCTTAGTCTGTTCAACTGGACATGCATTAAATACAAATGCATTAATAGAAAAAAATGTTGGTCTGCATGAGCTTTAAATAAGAAACTAACATTAGACAATGTATATAATAGAACATGAAACTGATTGGCTGCTTTGCTTTTTCCTCGAATCTGTAGGTGGGAAAGATCCAATTGGCTTATGTGGTCTTTTCACTTTTTAACTACTTGACTTAAAAATGGACGTCATCGTTGGCTTTTGTCAATATTACCGTATGTATCATTATATTCTCTGTTAACTTCTCTATTTGAAGCAGGAAGGCTATTCAGTGCGTCCACCACTAAATACATTGCAATTAAGCTTCTGCACATTTAATTGTATTTCTATTGTCTAAAGCTCCCATGTGTACTGGTTTATTATGACCATTTATTTCATAGTATGCACTGATCTTATTGATTGGCGAACCTGAGCCCTGGGATGTGTCGCCTCACCTGCTGCCTGGGATATCATATAGCCTGTTGAGCTTCGGCAGTCAATCTAATGCCGAATTATATCCACATTCATGACGCTCCAGATTTAAACTGCATACGTGAGTATTACATTTCATTATTCTTATTTGTAAAGTTACTTAGATGCCACCAGTTTCCATAAACATATGTGGCAAGTCTTACTATTAGCCATGGCCAGTGCAATAATATTCATAAACACTTTCTGTGTGAAAACATATTGTATATATACCTCAACAGTTCTTTTATTGAATGTAGATTGTAACATAATCCCACCAAGAACTAACAAATGTTTATAAAAGTTTAGATTGTCTTATTGTATCTACTTGTGCAGCTTGTCATAGCTATGATTCTTATCATTCGCACTTTGGCCAAATTTTCTATCTGATGATCCTTCGGGTGCCTAGTATGAGGTTATGAAAATACCTTTTTTCCATTTATGTAGGTTTATTCATTTATGGTACATTGTACAGCTGATAGAGGATTAAAACACTGCATTTGACAATCTAAAAGCCCTATATCAGTGAATGTAACATAACATGCAAGATTGTCCCGGCAAACCCTACGTTGATGGCACCTATGGTGGCAAATTAGCTTGCGCCCCTCAAAACATCTTGCAATCCTTGATTTATTATGTCCCCTGTCCATTTTAGCAGTCTTAGAGACAATAAGGACAGGGAAGATGTATGTATTAAGTTCTCTCACTTACCAAAGTGGTGTTCCCAGATAACACTTTCTGATGCTCACATAAACTTGGTAAATTAGCTTTTAGTACCCAGTTTATGCATCTGCAGGATTTTAATAGGCTATACTGTAAATCAGTGCAAAACAGCCTGTTTACAGAGAATGGGTAGATGAATTTCAAAATAATATTTAGCAAATTGCTTGTACTTTTACTAATCATTAATAAGTAAATACTGGAAGTAAAAACTTCCTTTACAAGGATTAAAGCACTCTCTGACTTATAAAATATTGAGTAATTGAACGCAAATATTCATTTTTTATCACAAGACAGTGTTGCTGTGTTTTACAATTGCTTTTTGTGAGCAGTACATCTTTCTTCAAGAGAAGCAAATTCAGAGACTGGAAATGGAGCCCTTTCTCCCATCGGATCTGATATCTTCTTGGTGACATCTGCAGATTGAGCTGATGCAACAACAGGCGGATTATAAATAGGACGCCCTGCTGAATTAGGTCAGTCTCTAATGACTCTTGAAGATTTGTTGGTGTGGAGTGGTGGCAAAGGCACTGATCACAGGATCGGGAGTCGAACAAATTGTCATTCTCATTTAAATGTAATAAATAAGCAGAATAAATATTGCAAATCAGCCGCTTTAGGCTTCTAGGGGTCCTGAGTGAAAAAGATTTACTGG
This sequence comes from Spea bombifrons, assembly GCF_027358695.1. NCBI lineage: Eukaryota > Metazoa > Chordata > Amphibia > Anura > Pelobatidae > Spea > Spea bombifrons. The sequence continues at coordinate 86,107,512 of NC_071089.1, read as the reverse complement.
AAACCCAATTGCAATGCATTAACTAAGAAACATCATATATAATCACATATTTTATTGAAAAGAACATATAGTACTGTGAAATAACTGTGACTTCTCTCGCCTTTATTATCTAGGGGGACCAGCAGATGCTTTATTTCCATACATGCTAGTGCCACCTAGCATCATTTTTTATGCATTCCACCTGCACACGCAAGAATTACATCCTGGATCATAGTATATTCCTGAATCTTTGAGGGCCAATAAAAATGAATAATAATTGACACATTAAGTGCACAAAAGGATAAGAGTGTCCTGACTCCTTCTGTTTCAGCTTACTATCTAGTGATTGAGTGTGAGATGAAACCCAAAGAAAAAACTTGAACTGTGCCACTGGCAGGTTACCATAAGTTGGCAAATATTTATATAAAACATATGTATATAAAAGTCCAACATTGTATCCCAATACACAAACATTTCCGTAATGGTTAAAATGGTTAAAATGAGGAGCAGATTAACAATGGGACAAAAGGGGCATTTTCCCCAGAGCCCCTGGTGGCAAAAGGGCGCCTACTCGCTGCTTACTTAGTGTGGCGTTCATGTGTTTGTTTGCACTGCGCAGCACTGAAGCATTGCTTGTAGTGATGAATGGCGTCTGATGTGGGCCCACTTGGTGCATGTAGTCCCTTTTCTTGGAGCAGGAGTATTTGCAGAGACACAGAGATCAAGTAAACAACACCCATAAAGAAGCTTCATCTGCAGTCACATAAATGAAAGCTGGATCCCCTGGACTGCAGTTACAGAAGTGGTGGCCTGAGAAGTGCCATCATATCCTGGTGCTCCATACTGATGGGAGTGCAATGCCATTTAAAGGACCTATTCCCTTATGTCTGAGATAGATACAAGTTTAAGAGTATGTAATTGACATGTAACACAGCAAGAGTTTGCATTTTTTTTCACCCAAATTTGCCATTGAAGCTACGTTAACTTTAACATGCTATGTAAATGCCTGTCGTATATACGGTATCTTAAGAATACTATGTAAAGATTTGCTGTGTAGTAATATTGTAGACACCATCAAGATGGGTGAGATTTTCTGTTATTTTGAAATGTTTTCTTTTCCGTAGACAGAGAACTCAATAAAAAAATAATTACTAGAATGCCTGCAGTCATATGATGTGTCTTAACTTTGAATTATTAGATTATTTTAGTTTTTGCTTTTATACTTTTATAGATAATCTTAAAGAGTAAGGAGTCCCGTTTATATTAAGGAACTTTCTAGTTTAGGAATGTAAAGGCCATATACATATAACATACGTTTACATTTGTTTTTTTTTAGAAATTGCATTAGGTAAGGAAATCGTTAAACCGGCTAAAAGTAAAAGCTCCAGATGGACTGTCAAATACCGGCAGATGAGTTTTCTCACTTTCTGTCGGTCACCAATCCTTGGAAAAGAGAGCCATAACGTTAATTTTCTTTTGTACAGTATTTTTTCTTGTTTTGAATATTTGCGTATTAGCTTATATTTAAGTTTAATTTATTTTATTTTGCAGGGGGTATGATCCCCTGCATGACATCAACTGGCAACCTGTTGGCACACTTACCTTCTATTATATTTTTTAATATATAATGTTTATTTATTTTTTATTTTTTTACTCTTCTTAGGCTCCTGACTGATCAGGAGCACTCAGTTTACATGAATGGAGCATCGCGTTCATTGAGAACAGATGACAGTAGCCACATAATTATGTAAGTAGGAGGTAGTTGGGGCAGTGCCCGGAGTCTGATCTCTCTATTCTATTTGCCCTTAAGTTAAAGAAACAGGGAATGTTATTTGCTAAGCAAGTGTGGTTTGCAAGACTTGCAAATTCCTGATGGGGAAGCTAGTTGCAGCTCACCAAGCCTAATTAGGAGTGTTTTAAAAGTACCAGGCTGATCCTGTTCATTTTTTCCCATAACTCAGCCAATAGAGCTGGATTGCTTCAAACTGATGGATTGTTGATGGGCTACAGAGTTTGTGTTAAGTTGGGTAGTGGAGAAGCCACCCTAACAGGAAAGATCAAATCTAGTGTTTATTTAGAGCTTATAAAGAACATTTTCATTTTTATTTTGTTGGTAATACTTCTAATTAAAGTGTTAAAAATAAAAAACATTTAAACAAGAGCTGGATCTGTTATGCACTTTTGTTAGCCTTAGAGAGCCCCACTAAAGAAGAACACATATTAAAGTACTGGGGGCTTTAATGAAGCTCTTGTTTATTTGTCTCCATCCAGAATTCCGAGAGTGGAATCTTTGAACTTTTATGAATTCACAGCACGATTGTTTTTAGACAAGCCAAAGTGTATTTTATTTTGTTATAATCTGACATTTCATAATTTAATATATATTTCTCATCATTACATTGTATAATCTTTTTTTACAGAGCTATCTCTATGTCGTACACAATGTTAGGCTTAATACCTGCCATTAGTAATAATATCACAGGCATTTTCATGGAACAAGAAAATGCAGTGATTACAGAAACAACTCCTTTATTATTCTGTGCAGCATTGGCATCTTTATAAAATTCAATTAGCTTATAGCTAGCAGGAACCCTTTTGTGTCAGTCATGTATAAAAGAAATGCCAAGCTCCTGTGGTCTTCTTGTATCATTAGATAAATTCAGTCAAAAGCTTAAACACTTTTATATTCTGTGGGTTCAGCAATCCAACTAAGAGAGTTGCTTATTCAAGTGGTCTTCTAAAGTTAAGTTGATATAGAAAAGGGTGAAAGAGTTCAGGGATTGCAGGTTTTCATTTTACATTCTTTACATGCCTGGTGTAAATAAATCTTTGGATTGAAAGGCTGTATTATGCTTTCTAATGAGGGGGTATGTAAAGCCTGTTTTACAGCGCTATCTATGATGAACCACCAAGCAAGCAAAAGGGACCCATATTCCTTATTCTCATTGTGAATGAGCATGAGCGATCCATGTAGTAGGCCAGGGAAGGAACAGTAACCTGCTGCAATTGGGTGGGGACTAGATGGCTTAATGGTTCTTATCTTAAAAATATATATTAAGGGCTAAATCCCATTAAAATTATATATTTTTTAAGAACATGCTACTGTGAGAAAACTGATCTCACATCTATCAAGATGGACTAGGGAATATTTATCTGGGTGCTAGTACTAAATTGTCTTCTAAAATGGAATGGTGTTTCGGCATGATGCTGTCATGACTGCCGGGACCCAGGAGCGCTCTCCACAGAACTTCTTCACTCTGAAACACCTAGCAAAGGTCTGAGCCGTAAGATAAGGGGACAGGGACTTGGACTATCACAACATTGAGGAGGCTCGGGTATAGAAAGATATATAGATATCTAGAAAGCAGTTTCTTTGGTATACTAAGTGGGGAGCCAACCAAGCCAAGGTTGGTACACAGAGCAGGTAGTCAGACAAGCCAGGTATGGTACACAGACCAGGAGATAAAGGTACAAAATCATTAGGCGGATAATGGTCAAAGACAAGCCAGGAGTCAATGTATAACATTCCAGAATCGATACAACACAGGTAATACAGGACCACACTCGGGTGCTTCTGCAGAGCAGTTTTTTTTACATTTTTAAATCCGGCTGCGTGTCCCGGGCATGGCCCCTGATGTGTGTCACAGGGGCACCTCTTGCCATATCCCCCTATGGGATTGCATGGCGGGCTTATTCCAGGTAAGTACATGCATAACAACACGGCGCTGGCTAGCAGCAGCCTGCCTGCCGGTAGCAGGTCCTAGTGGCGTGACAGATGCTTTAGCCAACATGCTAGCCTCACTGGGTGAAAGTTGTTCTAATGTCACGCTTTATATAAAGAAATGCTTCATCAATTCCAACTCTTATTCCCACTGTATAATTCTAAAAAGAAAAGAACTTTATATGACCATGGCATAATAACGGCTTTTATTGTTTCTCAAACTAATGGCCGTTCAGTTGATAATGGCCCTAGACATCGTGATCTCAGATTATTAGCTTAGTTACTACTCTATAAACATTATTGCGCGTAGCATGAAATATATTACAGCTACTGCTGTACTATTTTATTTTGCACAGCTTCTGTGTTATTCCGTGTTCTCTTTATGGATCCATTTACCTTTCATCTGGATATTCCTACACATAAAGCCATTACCGTGTGGGTTTTCAGGCCATGTAATTATCCTGCATGATTTCACAAACCTGCACTCTGTACGCGTCAAATGAGAAAATGTCAAAGACACTCTGCTAAGGATAAGTTTTGAATATAAATTATGATTCAGATTGTATATATATTTTTTATTTAACACTAATTGATGTCCAGTGTAATAAAAGGGGCAATAAATACCGTATTTGCTCGATTATAAGACAAGGTTTTTTCCAGAGCAAATGCTCTGAAAAATACCCGTCATCTTATAATCGAGGTCATCTTCTAATCAGACCTCTTTCTGCTGGGGCCAGGCCGCTTACCGGGCTTTGGTCGCTAGCAGCGTCTGTGCTACTAGCAGCAGGAGAACAGGAAGCTAGCACGGTCCTCACATAACTCTACCTCCCCCCTCCTTCCTCTGGGGGCGGGGCCAGAGAAGTTGCTCGCACAGCCGGGCCCCTGCAGAAGTCTGCGAGTGAGAGATCTGCAGTTCAGGTAAGGGGGTGGGGGAGGGTTTTTGTGATTAATGTGTGAAGTATGTGTGATTAATGGAATGAATGAGTATTTAAATGTTTGTGAATGAGTGTGTGTGTGTGTGATGGCATGGATGTGTAAGGGGGGTGGTGGTGGCAGCATGGCATAGGGAGGCTGTAATCCTACTACTATCATCCCCAGGTTCCAGCATGGACTGGCTGCCTTGGCTTGATAGGAGTGTGATTGCTGTTAGCATGGGGCATATAGGAGGGTATAAGACATTTCTGGAGGCAGAGTGGCATATAGAGGGTTAAAAGGCACATCATGGGACAGAGTGGCAAATAGGGGGGTATAAGGCATTTCTGGGGGCAGAGTGGCAAGCCTGGGGGCAGATGTGCATAACGGGGGGCAGGTTGGCAAATAAAAGGAAATAAAAAAATCTATATTTTTCTCAATCATAGCTTTTATTAAATATGAAAAAATAGTTTACATGAATTAATATTTACTAGTAAAACTTTTCCTATAGGGTAGTCTTATATTCAGGCTTTTTGTTTTTTTCCTAAATTAATATTTTGATGGGGTCGTCTTATACTCAGGGTCGTCTTATAATCGAGCAAATACGGTATATATAGTAAGTAGAGCAGCCTTATAGACATCTGGGTATAATATGTATGAATACTTTAGGAAAGGATGCCGCTGTCCCACAGAGCTTACAAAGGAAACATGCAAAGCAATGTTGGAAACACAGGAAATTCTGATTGTCATATCGTGTATCAACATTGAAAGGGTTAAATGTCCTTTTTTCCTTGACCGCGCATGTGCAGTGTGTTTATTTGGTTTTTGTATGGTGACTACATTTAGTTTAGTCAGGTCTAGTGAAGGTTAGATGAAGGATTTGATGATCTGAAATGTACAAGCAAAAATCTATCCATTTTAATGCTGAGACATGGTGTGGACTTCATGGAGTTCCTGTAAGTTACAGTAGAATTTACGGTTATTCTATAAGGTTTACTTAGGCTGTTGAATTGCTAAGTGTTTTTTGTTTTGTTTGTTATAACGTTGAGGTCAATTAAGGTTTAATCAGGTGATCGAATTGAGCCCTATGCTTCTAACGCAATTAGACAATTTACATTTAAAGACAACTTAGCATAGCTCTTATTTGGACCATACCATCCAACCTTTGAAATGGCTGAAAAGGAACACTTAGGAGAGCGCAAAAAGGAAGAATGATATGCTTGCTCTCCCCTCACCTCTGTCTCCCAGGTAGGGGAGGACAAAGTCTATAAAATACATCCTTTATTCATTTTTAAAGGTTTTCATTTTTGTAGAAAAATATTTTTATTTTAATAATATTTCATGTGTAGACAGAGTGGGGGTTATTTACATTTCACCTTTTATCCCTATAGTAATACAATTTCATTGAAATAATTATTTTTGACAAATTGTGTTTTTATCTTGTATTTACCTTATTTAACCGTTATCCCGAGGCAACTCTTTAATTTCGCATAACATGTATCTATCATATTTGCATGTCTTTTTCATGCTCTTAATGATTTGCTCTTCATGAAAGAGGATTTCCTTGTAATAAGTGTAAAGGAAAGTTATCAATCCAGTGCCTGACCTGGTTTTTATGCCAATAACATCTCTGCAGGCAGGATGAATTCATTCTATCCCCAAACTTGTCCTGTGTTGGGATTACCGTACTGTGATTAAATTCAAGTCTCTTGTGCCCTGACAACACTGTTCTGAATCATTTGATTATTTTGAAATCCCAAAAGCTCAGAGAAGGGAGATCTTGAACTTCTGGCCTAGATTAATCTTGCAATTTAAAAATAACCTCGCCATGGTAAACACATCCAAAAGCCTATGTGTGTCAATGAAGAATCAAAAAAACAAGCGAATCATCCCTGACACCTTTATTTTGGGGGGTTTCATAACATGTTTGTATTACTACTTTAGACCTATTGTTGATCCTGAAATTCATCCCTATTATCACTTTCACATTAATCTATGACTTTTATGTTACCGGCATCCAGCAAAAGCTGCAGCCAATTTCGAGCCGCAAGTAGTGTCACGTGCAGCGCTGGTGTCAACAGCGATGTCCTCCAAATGTGCCGTATTAGATGCGTGTCTGCTATATCCTGGACTCATTATATGTCTACGTATGCTCATGCGACGGCGGCATGTCCTAGACTGAGTTTACATTGGCTGCCTTGACTTCTGGAAGTCTATGACTACTCTCCTGCACAGGGCTGGCCGAAGACTTAATGCTGCCTGGGGCGAAGTTTAAAATGCCGCCGCCCGCCCGCCCGCCGACGCCGTGGGGGGGGGCGACATTTTAAACTTTGCCGACGCCATAATCTACCCCCCCCGGTACTTACCTTTAAACAGTCCTGCGGCGAGTCTCCCTGCTCTGCCACGGTGCCGGCTTGTAATGCTGAGCGCCGGAAATTCACGTCACTTCCGGCGCTCTGCATTACAAGCCGGCACCGGGACCGAACAGGGAGACTCGCCGCAGAGGAGAGAGAGAGGGGCGCCGAGCGGGTAAGCGAAAACCACTCGGCGCTTGTGGAATTCTAGAGGTAGGCCATTGACAATTAACTAGCTTTGAGATCCAACTATTCTTTCAGATGCAAATAACAGCTTTATGTAGGATTCTAACAACAGAGTAATGCACCAGACGAAGTACCTATGAGTTGTTCCCACAGTGTAGTGCCCCAAGACACTTTTTGTGTTCCTGCCCCTATGCAACAGGACATATATGCAAGCCCAGATTCCAGTTTACTGTATGATTCATGTACCTTTTTCATGGGAACCCCAGCACCACCCTGTGGAAATAGCCGTTGACTCTAGAGAAAGTGGCTGCTTTATTGATTCCCAGTTTGTGTTCACCTCCCACATACTTTGCTGCCACAAGTCTATACACATACTTATTCAGCTCATTGATGGGTCACCCATTAAATCTGATGCAGTTAATCAAAAAAAATTCCTCTTACTACCACTATACAAGACCAACACATGGAGACCTTAATTTTGGATATTGTCTCTTCACCTTTTGTTTTTATTTTGTTTGGTTTGCCTTGGCTCAAACAACAAAATCCAACAATAGGCTCGCCTTCTATGAACTTTTGTTTTCCTTCACTTCATTGCATGGAGACTTGTTCATTACATCCTCCTTTACCCACTGCATGTTAGAGGAATGCACTCCTGTTGTACTCTCCCCCTCCATATCAGTCCTACACATATTTGTTTGGCAAAAGTGAGGCCAACATACTTCCACCACATTTGATATACAGTATGATTGTTCTACAGACTCATTGCCAGGAGCTAACATTCCATATGGACATATACTGTATATCCACTGTCTGAACCCAAACTCAAGTCTCTTCAGGAATAAAATTCTATGTAAAATTTGTTTATATTTTCAACACCTTTTTCTGGAGCAGAAATTTTCTTTGTTGAAGGATCGTTATGTTGTACCTTAAACATCCTTTGACTGAGAACTAAACTGAAGATCTGTGCACCTGGGCCATAGACCCACAGATCTCATGCTAGCCTCAGCGAAACACCACAGAGTATATCAGCTGCAAGAGACATGAACTGCAAGGACACACTGGAATCAAAATACACCTTGGCATTAAACATTCAGCAGTTGAAAGGTTAAGTGATTATATGTTTTCTGTAATTGAAATTTTTTTTCAGGTCCATTCAGACCAAGTGTTTAGCCTGTGTGTCCTAAGGGCCGCACGAGGTTTGAGGAACTGTATGACTGTTTCACGACTGAGTGTGATTGAATGTTGAAGTCTAAAAAAGACATTAACACACTGGGCCTCCTACTGTAAAACTGCTTATCTAGCAAATCTTCCTTTTGTTTGATCCACTAATGACTGCAACCATTTTTTTTACACAGTATAGATATTACTACCGCAAACATGGCAGAGAATTACAACAAAAGTGATTTAAAATGCCTCTTTTTAAATTAAAATAATCTGTTTAATTAAATGAACAAAAAAATGTATGATATAATATTGGTGTAGCTGGCAAATGTTTACACATTTGGCACGTATATGTGACAAATCCTCTTTCTGTATACCAATAATACAGCCCTTCTTGACTACAGGGGTTTTATTAGGTAAGGTGTGTCATATTTGAGCCTGCACAGGTATTAGTACGTGCTGTTCTTTTCCAACTTGGGATCACCTAGCAGTGCCCATTGTATGCTATTGGCATTATATGCTATTGGCACAGAGAGGATGGTGTGGGCAAACGGGATAGGCCTTTGCCCGAATACTGTTTGTTAGCGATGCACCATAAAGGTGACGGGGAAAAGGAGGTCTCTGGTAACTTTACAAATAAAACTATATTAAAAAAATGTGATGAATAAGGTGAAACAAAAGGTGCTTGGTTGTCAGCAAAACCTAATAAATTTCTGCAGCCATGCTGTGTGATGCAACATTAAACCACTGATTTACACAGCTATCCACAGTGGAAACAGAAAGAAGCAAAAGCCCTCATGCATTCACACAAAATCATTAATTAACAAGAATATCCACTTACTAGAAAAATACTCTCCTGAGGACTGTTCTCAGGATGGAGCTGTTAAGGCAGCAATACTCACAGTGAACGTGTTATTTTGTATCAATAGAGAAGGATGTTTTCATTACAAACCCTCATGATTAAGAGATGTTTAGTGTGTTATATATATTGATTTTAACCTCGTCAGAGGAATGGAAAATGTATTAATATGACTGTTCAACCAAAAAGCATTGGCTGAGTGATGCAGGGAAAATAAACCAAACCAATTTATTTATGTTGACTCAGCATCAAGGTATGCACCGATACCAAAATAAGCAGGAGATGGGGCAAAGATAAGAATATAGTGGAATGAATATGTGCATGTCTACTTATAGTCTGCTCATTCTCCTCTGACCTCTGACATCAACAAGACGTTTTCGTCCACATAACTGCCGCTCACTGGATATTTTCTCTTTTTCGAGCCATTCTCTGTAAACCCTAGAGATGGTCGTGCATGAAAATCCCAGTAGATCAGCAGTTTCTGAAATACTCAGACCAGCCCGTCTGGCACCCACAACCAAGTTGTCTTGACCACGTCTACATGCCTAAATGCATTGAGTTGCTGCCATGCGATTGGCTGATTAGCTATTTGTGTTAACAAGCAATTGAACAGATGTACCTAATAAAGTGGCCAGTGAGTGTATATATATATATGTATTACTCAATTACAGAAATCAATAGGTCACATTCACATACAAATGTAATCAAGCCCCACCTTTAACCACCCCCACAAAACAATTGTATCCAATTTTTTCAAATATTGAGAGTTGGGATGATGAGTAATGCAGTCCACCATCCAAGGGTGTAAAAACCGGGCAATTTTAAACTAAGCAGGAAACACTTTCAGTTTGTAAAGGGCATTCAAGCTGCATGCACAGGTGGCATACACAATGGGATATTAAGTTTCCATAAAGCTCCAGTCAGAACATACTTCTTGGCAGAACGTAATAAAAGCCCAAACACCCAATCTAGTGCGGGGAGATATTTCACTATATCATCCATGACATGTCCACCTACATTTATGTTATCAATGCAACAGGGCATATAGTAAACAGTTATTGGGTTTCGCATGTGGCAAATATGAATGTATATTAACTGTTCATTCATTTATTCTATGTTTCTATTTTATCTGATGTCCATGGACCGACCCTCGTTTTATTTCCCTATACAGATATATGAAGAAACTTAATCCTTGTTGTCCAGATGTCTATCTCACTGATATGTAGTGCCTGTACCTTCTAAATATTCTTTATTCTTAATAGGACATAACTTTACATACACGCAGTTTAACACAGAATGCTCCTCTCTCTTCAAACCTTGCATTCAATTAACCAACCTCAACTATCCAAAGTTCCCCATGCAGTCCTCACACATCCCCTTCCTTTCATAATGCTAACGCTATATGATGAAACTGTGCCTATCTCATTAGGTTGTTAATAAACCACACATGGGAAAAAAAATAGCAATTTTCAATTGGATGGTATAGAAAATTTGTATTAGCATTAGGATCCCAAATTGATTTATGTTAATTTTTCCCAATATTTATTGAAGTGACAGGCAAAAGGGATAATGCATTATTTTATATATTGAACTAAAATAATTACCGTATTGGCTCGGATATAGGCCGCCCCCGTATATAGGCCGCACCCTAAAAGTTTGGTGCTTTTTTAAAGAAAAAGTTTTTTTCTTTAAAAAAGCACCAAAAAAACATGCTGCCACTCTGCCCCTCCCCCCGAGATACGCTGCCACTGTCCTCCCTCCCCGAGATACGCTGCCACTGTCCTCCCTCCCCGAGATCCGCTGCCACTGTCCTCCCTCCCCGAGATCCGCTGCCACTGTCCTCCCTCCCCGAGATCCGCTGCCACTGTCCTCCCTCCCCGAGATCCGCTGCCACTGTCCTCCCTCCCCGAGATCCGCTGCCACTGTCCTCCTCTGCCCCCCCCTCCCCAACTTACCGGAGCAGACTGTCTTGCAGGGTGTCTTGCGGGGTCGGCGGGGGACATCTACGCAATACAACTTCCGGTGCCGGCACCGGAAGTTGTATTGCGTAGATGTCCCCCGCAAGCTACCCGGGAGTCTGCTCCGGTAAGTCCGGGGGGGTGCAGAGGTAAAACGCATCCGCACGATGCGCTTAGACAACCTCCCGTGCCGGCACCCCCCCCGTGGGAAGTGCTGGCAGGGGAGGCTGTCTGAGCGTATCGGGGAGTAGGATGCAGGTCCCCTGCACCGCTGCGGGGGATCTGTATCCTAACCCCGCTGCCTGCCCGGCGCCCCGAATATAGGCCGCACCCCCACTTTAAAGTCTTAAAGTGGGGGAAAAAAGTGCGGCCTATATTCGAGCCAATACGGTATTTTATCAGCTTGAGAACAAGGCCATAGCTCCCAAAACACACAGGAAAGTTCCATCCAAAAATGGTTTGAGTAGCCTGATCCTTAGAGATATCTGTCATGTGTACAGATCTGTAACTAGAGAGTTAAATTTCCAGAATAGCTTCTTTCTCCACCTCCCCAGAAGTAGAATCTCACAGTTCCAGGCTGTTTTCCATTCAACACCCACATTCCAATGTGCGAAAAGTGTTTTCTACAAGGAAGCAGATTCTTTGTTTCTCGCCTTTTAGAATCTTCTTGGCTGATGTTTCCTTAGGAATGCCATCATGCAAGCTCAGCTTAAAATAGAAGCTGCAACAAAGTCATCTGCCATAGACATGGCTCGATCACTCCTGTACTTACTACAAGTTGGGGTAGGAGGTTGATCATCCTTAAGTCTAATACTTTTATAGAAGATATAGGGGATATATAGTATGTATATTTATTGCACTAGGTTCCCCTATGTTCAAAAGACACCTTTTCACAGTGATTTATTTCATTATATTTCAAATGACTTTTTAACATCAAAAAGAAGACATTGTCTCGAGTTCCATATTCCAAATATAAGGAATTATTGCACAGGTACATCTTAATGAATTTGGTGGAATCAAGGTGATGGTGTTGTGAGATCCCACCAGTCTTTCTCTTTCATCTTATACCCAGTGACAAATACTGTCTTACTCCTAAACCTAGGGCAGCAGGTACGTGAGATGTAGGGGGAGGCTCTGTTGGGTAATCAGGCCCCCCAATGTACGCAGTTTCTCAGTGAGCTGGTTGGGGAAATCGGATGTTCAGCTTATAACCAGCCCATTTAGCATACAGAGAGGTCTTTGTATAGAGTGTGTGGTATATTTATGCAATGCCACGTGTGCTTCTGATATGGAGGGCTAGGAAGACTCAATCTAAATACACCATTGTTTATACCTACGGTATTACTGAGTACAGGAGGTAACACAACAGATGGTGGTCAGTACGGATCACCTCCAACCACATGGTACACAATCCTGTCCAACATTTGTAGCATGTAGTTTGATCAGTGGGATGTACCTTCTAGGTAAGGAGACAACATTAGTTTGTGTTTCATGTTTAGAAAACTGACTCGACGAATGCTATTCCTCTTAACTACAAGAGGCTACAGTTCATTTTATTTTGATATAATCTCAAACACAGAAACATACTTAACCCCTTAAGGACAATGGGCGGTCCCTAAACCCATTGAAAACAATGCATTTTGAGCCCGTACATGTACGGGCTTTGTCATTAAGGGGATAATGTATGTGAGTCTACATTCTTTTATATGGTAACCTAATAAAAGGTATCATCATGTACTGAAGACCCCATCTTCTCTTGGACCAATACAACTAAATCAATTTTCTAGTTCAAAATCAATGCTTTGTTTGCAGTTTTGAAAATGGGTCATTATATTCAACAGTGTTCTTTGACTTAAAGTTGTGTCGTGCTGGTAGGAAAAATTCCCAGGAACAGCAAGCAGTAACGGTCCATTTACACCCAGCTGGTGTTTTGGTAATGTCAAGATCTAGATCATTTGCTGTATATCTAAAGGACTCAAGAGATGAAAGGCTAAATAACTTGCTGTGCTTAGCAAATCAGCAGATAATGCAGCCTAATGTGAACTAGAAGAGTAAATCGGTTTGCTTAGTGCATACTGTACGTACTATGTATTATGGTTATTTATCACCACGTACCAGCTCTTTAGCCTTCAATTTATGTTGTTACAATGTTATTCACAATGGGGTAATTATTGGCCAAGTGCAAGAGTAGGTAGCTTGCAACTTGCTCTTGACATAAAAACATGTCATTCTCTGTATCGGCTGGACATTTTATAGCAGGTAGACACCCACGGTAGCTCAGGTAGGTTCCTTCATTTACAACTACAGTATATGGGTATGTTTCTTGTCTGTACCTGCTTCTGAAAGGGACTAAACTAGGCCTGATTTGTCTAAAAAAGTAGTCATAGGAACCAGACCTGAACGAACCAAATGGCACATGGGGGCAATACTTAGTTATTGTGTGTGCATTTGTACATTTTCTGCTCATTTTGTTTGGGCCTTTAATATTTTTCTAGGCTTACTACTTGAGCTGGAAATTACCTCATCTGGAAGTCAGTAAGGAAGCTCAGAGACTGAATCATGTGTGTACGGGTTGTTTACAGGCCCAGAAACTGCAAAGAAAAATAGCTAAAACTGAGCTATTCATAGTGAAACTCCGTAAGAAGCTCAACTTCTCCAGGTCGCCATCGGAAAACTTGAGGTCGCGGGAGTGGTGTTTGGACATGCCCCCCTCCCTGACCGTTTCCCCCTTAAACAGCAGGGACACCCACCTACATCAATGAAAAAAAAACAATGAGTGAGAGTGTCAGGGTTTGGGTTGTGGAGCCACGGAGCAGGGGCTGAAACAGGAGACAAACCATGAAGTCTAGTAAGCAAGCAGGGGTCAGTAACCGGTAATTCACAATAGGGGCCAGAGGCAGATAGCAAAAAAAAATAGTAAGAATGAAAATTAGGAAACCTGAAGAAAAACTACCTTTGGACATTGCACATGCAAGCAAACAAACAATGGAAGCACAAACAGTAAGAGAGGTTCCCTTTAAAGGGAGCCTGGGAACCGTTCTGTCATGCTTCCAGTGGATGGAACCTATGGACTGACCACAGTGTTCTCTTGGAAGACAGTAATTTAAAAAAAAAAAAGAGTAAAAGGGGAGAAGGTTATGATGATAATCATACCTGAGAACTTCTCGGTTCCAGCTACCCGGGGCCTTCCCTTCCGGGACACATTCAGGACTGCTGATGTCGGCCCCGCTGACATTGGGGGGGTTCCCCAATGGGGAAACACCCCATTTCAAGGAAAAATGGGCGGGAGCGGTGCGTGTCAAGGCCCCTGTGACCCGGAGAACCAGAGGAGCAGCGCTCACCCGGCAAACCCGGAGAGTTCCCAGGTATGATGATAATCCTGTTTCAGTAATGGCCCAGCAAACATCATGAACCCAACACAATGCTCACAACACCCATGGTAACTCATCTTTTGAGTTTTCTCTGTGTTTAGCATTTTACATTAGTAATGCAGCCAGTGGAGCTTATTTTTTATTTCTACCAGTGTGTCTGTCTATTTATATATCTCAATATTCACTTTTTGATCAAAAGTATACCCGACCATCACACCTATCTGCGCTTGTTGAACATCCCTTTCCAACCCATGGCATTAATATGCTGTTGCCCTCTCACAAACACACATACACACACTTAGCATTTGTATCATTTGCATTACCCTTCACTGGAACTAAGGGGCCTAGGCCAAACACTGATAAACAGCACCCGACCATTATCCCTCCTTCCCCAACCTATGCATTCCGGTAGGCAGTATTCTCCTGGCATCTGACAAACCCAGATTCATTTGTTAGACTTCCAGATAGTGAAGCTTGATTGATCACTCCAGAGAACATGTTTCCACTGCTCCAGAGCCCAGTGGCCGTGAGCTTTACATCACTCCAGCCTACACTTGGCATTGAGCACAGTGATCTTCGGCTTGTGTGCAGCTGCTCAGCCATGGAAACCCGCTTCATGAAGCTCCTGACACATAGTGCTGGTGTTGATGTTGCTTCCACAGGCAGTCTTTAATGTGTGATGCTACAGGCCATACAGATCATTTTTACACAATACATGCTTTAGCACTCTGCGGCCCCACTCTGTGAGTGGTCTATTGCTTCGTGGCTGCACTGCACCCACTTCACAATAATAGAATAGTGGACCGGACAGATGTAGCAGGACACAAATTCCCCTTAAATGACTTGTGGCAAAGGTGGCATCCTGTGACAGTACCATGTTTAAGGCCACTGAGCTCCTCAGTATGACCCATTCTACTGCCAGTCTTTGTCTTTTAAGATGGCTGTCTATGTGCTTGATTTTATAAATGTTTGTATATATTTATATATTTTTGTCAATGGGTATGGCTGACACACCTAAACTCATTAATTGGGACATATCAATATCTATATTGTGTATATGTTAGTATAAACGTATGTACTAAAATACTATAATTCTGTAATATATGTTTTGTGGAGGCCATGGTGTACTATACTGAGTATTGAATATATTTGACAAAACACAAGACACAAAACAGTGAATAGACGCAGTTCTGTAATGAGTCAGTGAAAGAGAAGAGTTTCAGACACAATGGTAAATTCAGTCACAATGAGACAAAACAAAGAGCTGCTTTATGACACTGGAAAATGAACTCGGTGCCACTGTGTACCAGACCAAGCCTGGAAAGCCTGGCCCTACATTGTCCTGCTTGTAGGACAAATGTTTTCTGTTTTAATTTAATGTATGTTTACTAAAGGAGGGATGCATTTATTATTACAATACTAACATAGCATGGGATGCAAACATCGCTTCTGTACTCAAAGCTAGTACTGGGCAACCTTTGGTTCTGTTCCACTTAGACAAAACACTAACTGTGCTTTCCAGCATTGTGAGCAAACTCTAGTAGATCCACCATTGTATTCTTTCCCCTGAAGGAACTTTTAAGAAGTCTTTTCTAGCTTCTACAGCAACAACCTACTAGTAAATGTACACGTGTCTGTAAACCAGCTTGTAGAGCCTAACTTCTTGCAGAGTAGCCGCTGAACCTGCAAGCACCTATAGAGCAGGTGGATGGCAATAACAATTCTGTAACTGAAGGATCTCGGGGGAAGAAACAGCCTACCCACAACTGGTTAAATAGACCAGAGAAACGGGAAATGAAATGTGGGGACAGTAGGCAGGTCGATGTCAGCAACAGGTTAATAGTTCAGGTAGTAGTGGTATGTTATCCATGGTCGGGAGGCAAGCCAAGATCAGCAGTAGGTAAATCAATCCAGGGAGTAGCAATTAACAGAACCGGCAGATAGGCCATGGTTAGCAATGGGTTTATCAGTCCTGGCACAATGATGCGAACAGCAGAGTCAGTAAACAGGCCAAGGTGAGCAACAGGTTTATCAGCCCATATAGAGCAAACTAAAGGGGTAATCCATAAGGTCTAATCTAAATAACAGTAGCCAGGTCTAAAAGGCCAGGGAGCATCCATAAGGGGAATAGGAGACTGGGACAGAGAAAAGGGGATCCAGAGACTGGTGCAGGACTCAGAGTAGGGAGAGAAGCAATCACTAAGTTACAGTGGAGAACACAGAAGACAACTGAGCACCTAACAGAGACTCTCAGCAACTTATATACAGTCCCAGAAGACAAAATCTTACATGATTACAAAATTCTTTCATGGGTTTGACCATTCAACAGTACCAGAAATGATGTATCTAATTCTGCATTTACTGTTAAGTTTACATGAGTAAGTTTACAGGAGTAAACATCCCTCTTAATATATTTCCTTCAGTCACATATAATAAGATTATTTAATAGAATACATTATTAAACATATCTCTATATGTATAAAGATTGGTGTGATACTTGGATAGCATATTCCTTTGTCTATAACAGTACAATATATATTATTTTAAAGGGATACTGCAGCCAAAAATATGTTTGCCGAGTGGTCCCTTTAAATTTTCAAAGGGTCTCTTTTTTTCACACAGATATTTGCCAAGCAGGCGATGTGTTCTGACGAACAATATGATGGCGATATATAAAACAATAATTACCGGTAATAATAATAATAATAATCTCTAACCTTGTGATATACTTACCAACAGTTAGCGCCACTTCTGTCTCAATGAGCATTCCAGGGTGGTCCAATGATATCTCCTGGGTGTTCCGGTGCAGCCCTGGAGCTGCCAATTCTCCTGAAGGTAAGTAAACATTTTTTAAACATTTTTGCAGGTTCAATGAATGCATATTAAATACTTACAAGGTACTTACAAAATACTCATTGTTCAAGAGGTTGCCTGCGACACTGAAGTGTCCTTATAAGTGCACATAACTACAAAGTGATTCACTCAGATAATCGCTCTATATAATTGTTATGCTATATTCGCATAAAATTGTTAGCAGAATGTATGGAGGTTATACTGATGGATATGCTAATCATAACTGCAAAGTGAATAGTGTTTTGCCAATCCAATATCTCATTCTGAAATGACTTTTTATAGTTTCATGGAACTGCACAAAGCTGGACCAGTGATGTGCTGGGCACAAGAGCGCCCTCTGGTGTGCTACTGAAGGTGGGAGAAAAGTATAGTTAAAATTATACCATTTATTGGCTAACTGAGAGTTTCATTGCAAGCTTTCGAGTTGTTAGGTCCCTTCCTCAGGCATTGAAGGTGGGACCGTGGGGATTAATGTTTTCTAACCATCATTCACTTCAGAACATGACATCTTCATTAAGTATCAGGCTGAGAGCAATCTTCCTCAACCACATATATGATAAGGAGGATGGAAAGGAATTATGTTTTGTTGGGGGTGGCTGTATCCTTACCACAATATTAAACTAAGTATCTATGAATAAATTCCCTCAAGTTCAAAAAGGTGCCCGGTCCCCCACCAATCAAAGGGTTAAACCCGAGACCATCCACAACATGTATACATTCACACTTTCATCTGCTGTCTGGTGGTGTTTTACTTTTCATGGGGAAAAGGTGATGTTTTGAATTAAATCAATAACGGATACAATAAGTGAGAATTGAGTTTCTGCCTTATGTAGGAAGCTATTCTGTCTCTCAGCTATTCAAAAGCTATCGATCTGTTTTTTTTAACACCGACAAAATTGCTGGGGTTCCAGAACTTGTTATAAGCTCCTGGTGTTAAACAAATATATATCTGAGACAAATGTAACTAAACAGAATCTTGGAATGTTTTTGAGATTTATATTATTATTATTATTAATTAAATCAAAGATTTCTGACAACTTGGCTGGAGAAACGAAAATCTGAGCTACCACCTCTCTACAACTTACATATTTTCCATATATCACTTGACTAGTTATCATATGCTGGCTGTTTCTGGTTATTCCTTTTTTATTTTGCACTTTTTGTTACAGTTTCATTAAGCTCATTAGCCCAGACCTCTGATGAAGCTCTGAGGAGCGAAACATGTCAGGGGGGCTACTGGTCATTGGTCATAATTGAATTATTTCTGTTGTTAGGACTGCAGCCATCAACAGTATGTATGACCTAATATTAGTGTTACACAGCTTATGTTACTGTGACGTATACCTTTCATGGTAGGACTGGTGACACTGGTGTTTTTAAAAATCTTTTTTTGGTTATACCTTTTAATAAACATATTAATAAAAGTTATGTTTTAGGGTGGGGTTATAATAAGGGTATTTTTTGATCCAGGGAACGGGATTGCTTTGTTTGTAGTTGTAACATACCCTTGTCCCCGCTGGGGCATTATTTTGGAATTGTAGATAAAGTACCCTGCTCTATATGCTATAAAAGGTCACCTACATACACAAACTAGATCTTCTTTCTTTCAGACAGCCCCCCGGAGGTCAAGGAGCCCCAAAGTTATAAACCATCGGTAGCAGATTATTTCATTAGGAGATATTTAACGGTTAAAAGATTATTTCACCCCAAGGAAAGTGGTACTCGTCTCTGCATCAGCCTCCAGGTTTATTTGGTGACTTTAAGTGTAAAATGTAGGGAGCCTGTTTCAACGCCCCATCCTGAACTGCTTATGGGAGTTTGATCGTTATGTATCCTTTGCTAAGCAGCCACCACCTAGATTTAATAACCACTAACTTGATTTCAGGCATAACGTTAAATCGCAAATCATGCTTTTTTTCATCCTTGATTAAACCAATGAACATTAATCTTGGCCCTGGATTTTGGAACATTTGCAAAACTGCTTAATTTCTATTTTAGAATATTCTAAACTATATTATGATGTAGCAGAGATCTGTGGCTTATCTTGCGATTTCCTCTGATCTTTGTGTAATATGGCATACAGTCAATGTTTCCCACTTTAAGCGTTCATGGACAAAGTTGAAAAAGCCAGCAGCTGTAGTTTAAACTGCTGATCATCATGGCTCACATGGGTCCTTTCCCAAACTTTCCTTTACTGTTGTCGTATTAGAGGTTATGTCTCAGGCCAGTGATGGACCTGGTAGTAGTAGAGCTTTTATACACAACCAAATCAAAGCCTTATGTGAAAGTAAAACAAAAAATACTTTTATATAGAGCAGCTCTGTTAAAAGTGAATTGGCAACAGTACCATAATCTCTCATTTATGGCTGCCAGGGCAAAGATATAGCTGTATTTGCCAACCCCAGTTAAAAATACTTCACGTATAAAATAGTGATTTAAACCTTTCTGTCCTTCTGTTCTTAGACAAGGTCTTTGTAATCATCGTGTAGGCAAAGGTTATGTTTTTACATCGCGATGACTGATTGTGGGTGCAGTGGGAATGCAAATTACAATCCAAGCAGTGAGATCACTGCATACCGCATTCATTTTACACGTTTTTATTAACTTTAAATAGGTGTATTTTACTCTTCTAGCAGTGCCATACTTAGTACACCCACTATCCTTCTGCTTATATAATAAACAATCTTGCCGGAGAAGAAGAGTTATTAAACAACAGGGGAAATTATATTTCTTTTTTGGAGGGATGCAGAGTCCTTGACCTTAAGTCATTGTTTTGCTTCCCGTGACTTTTTACTGGAATTTCACTTTTTTTTTAATTTTTTTTTCAAGGTGCCAAGTTTCATGGCAAGAAAAGAGACGTTACAAAAGTTCAGCTTTGCCAGAGACGTGGGCATGACATGAATATATTACCACTGCAATGTCATTGAATACTGAAGAGGCATTATCTCATATTCTGTGTGCCAATGCGCAAGGCGTTCTGTGTTACAGCCAAGCCATCAGCTCAAAACTTGAGACTTTGGAGTGACACATAGAACTTTGCAAACTGTGAAGAAATAGGATGAACTAGACAGAAATATGATGCGTGCCAGATATTTGCTTAAAGAATGAAAAAAATCCTATAATAAAAAGAATTACTTGTTTTTGATATGAAATGCAGTATGTGAGAGGTACCATTCAAAAAGAGTGATTTGCTGAAAATATAACCTGCATATTTGAAAGTATGTTTGGGCAGCCAGATGAAAAAAGGTGTTAATATATAAAATCTAATTTTAAAGTCACATAGAAATTACAGTGTCTGTGTAAAGTTTCAGTTATTATTATTATCAGTATCTGTATAGCACTGAAATACTGTAAGCCACCTTTATTTCTCATGGTCATCTGGATAACCTCATCTAACCATTTATAGAGAAACGTTGTTATGATTGATGGAGAACACAAACATTATATTATTTTTCAGTGCATTGATTTGGCTGTTAAAAGGCACAAATAACACAAAAAGGCTGTCTCTATTTCTGTGCCCCCACTGTGTTTTGTGTTGTAGATTGTGGTGTTGGAGTGAGTGTGTGTCAGAGTGTGGTGTTAGTATGTGTGTGTGTTAGTCTGTATGCATGTGTTTATATTAGTTACGGGGGGGCGAGCAGACGGCCTCTTGGTTTGTCATGACACCTTGACCAGAAGGTGCCACCCCTTCCCTGGTGACAATCCTAAAATGAATATCCTTGCTTGCCTCAATCCAATTTTGGTCTTGTCCTCAGAATATCCTTGTACTTAGCTGCTATCTCTATATATGTGTCGTCCATTTAGAATCTTCAATTATGTTTAATCGTATTCTGGCAAAAAATGTTAAGCACACTTTAAAAAGAATTTAGCAGCTCAGTAAAACTAAATAAACCAAAGTAATTGTGTTCACAAAAAACTATACGTATATTGACAGGATTTGGGTGATTATTTCTACTTGTTAATTTATATCTCCCTTTTATTAAGCTACTGTTCCTTTGGTTTAGGCATCTTTTGTTTGGGTGGGTGGGGGGGTAGAATGGAGATGACCTCATGGTGCGAAGTATGCTAGTTCTCCACGTTTTGACACAGATCACAGACAAAACAGCATTTTACTTTAAAAAAAGATATCGACAAAACAGTTACAAGAAACAGAAGTCATAGTTGTTTTAATATAAATTACTATATTTGTGCCTTTTTAAACATGAGTTTCCCTTTAAATGAACCTGCTTACTCACTAAGCACTCCAAGAGTTAACAGAAAATGAATGGTAAAGATACTATGTTACCACAGACAATCCACAATTATACAGTACCAAATACCGGATATATACTACTGGGACCTCTCTGCGTATTGGACTCCCACTCCCAACACCAGGCTCTCATGACACACACACACACACACACTTACACTCATGCTAACAAACACTCATTCATGCTAGCACACATATACAGTGGATATAAAAAGTCTACACACCCCTGTTAAAATACCAGGTTCTTATGATGCTAAAGAATGAGACAAATATAAATCATGTCAAAACTTGACGGATCAGTCCTTTGTGAATAATCTTGGACCGGCCCAGCTAGCAGTCCTTGACAGTAACTTTCAAATATTGTAATATGCCTCTTGCGTAGAATTTATACTATGGAATAATCTGCTGGGGCGGGCAACATGTAGCTTTAAGGGGACGAGTGAACAGGTAATAATGAAGGAAAACTATTTTGGCAGAGAACATGCTGTAGCTACACTATTCACTCCTGTCCAAAACACATTTACATAAAGGGAATGCACTGAAATAAAATAAAAAAACAATTGGACCAGGAAAATGATGCAGATATCATGTAAACGCGGCTGTGCCAAACAACCTGTTGGCTGTATGGGGAATTGCAAGTGCATGAACTACTATTCATTGATGCACTTAATCGGTATAATAGAAATTATTGTATCATAGACCCTGAGAAAAGTATTGTGTCCCTTTTTTAAAGTAGGTACATTTAGTGTGCGCTCCCCAGAAATTGACCTAATGAAGTCTAGAACACGATCTTTACATTTGGAGAAATTAACAACCTGCTTGCTGATACCGGCAATCCTGCCATCCCCGTAATCCCTGCTAATAGCAGACAGAGCACACATCCCTGCATACACTTCATCAAACTAATGCACAACATCTGTAACTTGGCTGGGATGTGGGAAGCCCGTGGCAACTTACAATTTTCAGTTAATTATTAACAAAATGTTTTGTTCAATCTGCTGTATGGCTTATAAAAATAAGGTGACAGATGACAGTATTTTCCACGTTTAATGTAACTTTAAAAAGGGAGGTGTGTTACTTTTCCAGGTAACTATTTGCACTTTTTACTTCTTTTAATGTAGGATCACTTGTGTTAAACTTACTTTTTAGGCAGTTCAATATGATCAAAAGCACGAGTTTCTCTGTAACTACCAAGAGGTCTTGGAACGTGGATCTTCCAGACTGGATCTTCCCCGGCCTACTCATTCACAAAATGTATTTGTTCACCAATAGACCTATACGGTTTTACTCCTACATAAGTGATAACTTGGGAACAACAGTATAGATGACAAAATAATTTTGTGGGGGGTGTACCACTGCAGATGGAGTCATTCACCCACACTTGTGGGGGGGGACCCCTAAATACTGTATTTCAAATGTATAACACATATAGGTCAAAAAGTTAGCGTCGGACTATGCTCACACACCAACATGAACTGTGATCTTTTTATTTATAAAACAGGTAACAAACGTGTAGCTCCTCACTAGTAATAAAATGAGCTCACTGCTGACCTCATATAAATGATGTAATACATAGAGCAGTATTGTACAATGTACCAAAGCCATATAAGTCACAGTTACAATAGCATTTTGTTGATAGATATCTCAGGCTTGGCAATGGAAAAGATTTAATATGCGGGTTCCTGAGTTACTGAAGCCAATTCTGGTTTAAAACTGCTGTAGGCCGTTCTGAGGTGTCAAAGAAGACGAAAGCATGAACATTCTGAAACAAGACTGGTCAACCAGACTGGTAAATGTCCATATAATATAAATGTAGATCAGACAGATAAATCTATTATGAATATGGCACCAGTATTCCTTTTACATATGAACTGCAAACTAGTAACATACTATACTTTTTAAATAAACTGTATGTAAAAATACATACAAGAGAGACTTCCTGGATAGGTGTGATGTCACAGGTGCACGTGACAGCTGCTGTCTATAATCCGTGCAATGATAAACGCTCACATGATACTAGTCATTACAATAAACATCCAGGAGCACTAATCAAGATGTTTGAATGCTCATTGTTTCTGATTGCTGGCTTCCATATTGATTGCAGGTTTATTTGTGGCCCTTAGATTTATAGACAGACTATGTTATATGTAGTGATGTGATTGGTCACTTACAATTCCCTGATTTAAAACATGAGGTAGGTGGTTAAACAGACATTGTTGCAAATATTAGAATATGGCTGCACTGAGACATATACCAAACAAGAGGCCTCAATGTATATAAATCTTGTCAGATATAGCACCAGGCAAATGTGTCATAATTTGCATCCTAAGCCACCAGTAATAATCCATGGGATGATAGCGTGTGTACGGAGTTGCCGCAGTCAGAGCGTGAGTGACATCATTTATCACTGGTGATGTGTCTGTTGAGCCACTGTTGCAGTATGTGTTCATCCGGGATATTTTCTCATCAAAGTACTCTCTTCCATAATCCTTCTTCACCTTCTCAGGTAGCTCTGCCCACATCTTATCTCCAATGGCTTTGATTTTTTCAGGACTATACAGGCTGGTGGCAGCAATGAAATTCCCCGGCTCCACCACACTGACCTTCACGCCAAGTGGGTGCATCTCATAGCGAAGGCAGTCTGAGAATGCTTCCACACCAAACTTTGTGATGCAGTAAGGGGAGCGAGCAGGGTTTGCCATGCGACCCAGCATGCTGCTGATGTTCACGACACGACCTGAGGAGACACAACTCAATAAGAAGTGCACACCGGTGCATACACCAGCAGTGCCGGAGTAATGCACTCTCTTTTTTAGTTAAGAGTAACTTTTCAGAAGACTAGCCTCATTGCAATGTGGGATAAGAATCCACTGTTCTGAATGGAGGACTTCTTGATACTAAACACATGTTGAGGGATGTTTTCTTTAAAATAGTGTTAATTACTAGAAAGTCAATCATACCACCTGAGGAGATCTCCGAGGTCATGAAAGATTAGATAAATGTGCTGGCTCAATAAAAAAAGCATCAACTTTAACTAAAGACTCAATTTTTTCTTGGCCTAATATAGAAATAGCCATTTTTCTTACTAAAAAGTTAACCAATTTAACAACTCAGTCATGCAATTTGGCACTAGCTGAAAACGGAATCTTAAGAAACAGGATGAGCGCCATCTTGTAGCTTATCCACCATCTCTAACCTACATGACGATTTAATGTATCTGATTTCCATAGCACAAATCTAGCTTCGGAGCAATAGCATGCTAGCTTTAGATGAATCCAATAAATATGTACTTAGGCATGATACATTCTTATGGGTAAAACAGATCATTCTGCAGTAACATCTCTGTGTTACATACAGTAATACCTCACTATCTAGCTTATTTATTCATAGCAGCCATTAAATAAACCACTCTTTAGGTAGTCGTTGTCTTATTAAAATCTGATTTTAAAGCAAAAGTAAATGCATCTGTACCTTTGGCCCTGCGGATGAGGGGAAGACAAGCTTTGGTTACACGAACTGTGCCCCACAGATTAACTTCAGCAACCTCTTTGTAGGTCTCCATGCTAGTGAATTCCACTTCTCCGAAGGTGGAGATACCAGCATTGTTAACAACACCCCATAAACCTGATGAAGAAAGAAAAACAAGACAAATAGCGTGGATTAGCATTTACACGCACAACAAAACATTTATTTCCCCAAGCAAATAAGCCTTGGGCACCAATACAATAATCATGAGAGCATGAAGAGATGAGACCCATACAACAAGAAAAAAAAAAGACAAAAAAATATTTAAAAACAAAACTATTTTAATTAAATGGAGGAAGAACGCTCCAATCAAGTATTTAAAAGAAAATGCTGTCATACACCTGACAGCATAATATTAGAAGTGTACCGCATTTGAAGCACTCTTTATAACCACTCACCCTTTTCGGGGTCCTTCAAGTTATCTCGAATGATCTCTACAGCCTTCTCCACCTCCTCTTGCTTCACAACATTAAGCTGAACAGTTTTCATCCTATCACTGTTCAAGTTGTCCAGTTCTTTCACGCCTGCATCTCCCTTGTCCTATACATTGATGATTAGGTAGTTAGTTATGCTTTAAGGCTCATTTAACATCTGATTTAACACAGATGACAGAACACAACAACAAGAAAAATCTAACATGCTTCCAGAGACGTTAATGAAAACTACTAATCTTACATATGTTGACGAGGAATAGCCCTCAAACAAAATGCACAGAATAATTGTCACATAGTGAGAAGGCAAATGAGATGTAAAATTTGAGGGAAATGTTACTTGCTGAAGCAAACACTACTTTTACACTTCAATATCTGCCTTGTATCATGATGTAGGGCAGGCATGTCCAAACTTTTTTCGAAGAGTGCCAGATTTGATGAAGTGAACATGTGCGAGGGCCGACCATTTTGCCTGACATTTTCTGAACCATTAAAATTAAATGCAAATTAACTATTTTATGCAAAGTTTATTGAAAACGGCATACCACTTCTATCCCTTTCTCACTATCTCCCCTCCCTACCCCCTTCTCACAATCTCCCCTCTCCCTCCCCTTCTCACAATCTCCCCACTCCCTCCCTACCCCCCTTCTCACAATCTCCCCTCTCCCTCCCTACCCCCTACTCACAATCTCCCCTCTTCCTCCCTACCCCTCCTTCTCACAATCTCCCCTCTTCCTCCCTACCCCTCCTTCTCACAATCCCCCCTCTTCCTCCCTACCCCTCCTTCTCACAATCCCCCCTCTTCCTCCCTACCCCTCCTTCTCACAATCTCCCCTCTTCCTCCCTACCCCTCCTTCTCACAATCTCCCCTCTTTCTCCCTACCCCTCCTTCTCACAATCTCCCCTCTTCCTCCTTACCCCTCCTTCTCACAATCTCCCCTCTTCCTCCCTACCCCTCCTTCTCACAATCTCCCCTCTTCCTCCCTACCCCTCCTTCTCACAATCTCCCCTCTTCCTCCCTACCCCTCCTTCTCACAATCTCCCCTCTTCCTCCCTACCCCTCCTTCTCACAATCACCCGTCTCCCTCCCTACCCCCTTCTCACAATTTCCCCTCTCCCTCCCTACCCTTCTCACGATCTACCCTCTCCCTCCCTACCCCCTTCTAACGATCTACCCTCTCCCTCCCTACCCCCCTTCTCACGATCTACCCTCTCCCCCCCCCCTTCTCACGATCTACCCTCTCCCTCCCTCCCTACCCCCCCTTCTCATGATCTACCCACTCCCTCCCTACTCCCCTTTGTAGGTCACTTACTGTCAACTCCTGTGTTGGGAGCGTGAGGCGTTTGTCTCGGGTGCCGGCGCTTCACTGCTGAGTGCCGGCATATGACGTCATATGCTGGCGCTCAGCGTGAAGCACCGGCACTCGAGACAAACACCTCACGCTTCCAACACTGCACTGTGGGCAGCGCAGAGGCAGGCGGCGGTGGCAGCGACGGCGAGCAGAGGAGTCCTGGATTTCTGTCAGTCAGGGGGGCCCAAGAGGTGCCGAGCGGTCGTTTTCAGCAACCGCTCGGCACCCCTTGGGCCCCACTGACTGGCAGAACTCCAGGGCCCGGTCGCAGTCGTGACCCCGGTAGTTCCGCCACTGCCTACAATTTCTTCATCAGATGCCCTTGTGGCTGTGTGTGCCGGCGCAGGGAGAAGGAAAGCCCAAATCTAGCGACGTCCGAGATCGCAAGATTTGGGCTTTCCTTCTCCCTGCGCCAGCACACACAGCCACAAGGGCATCTGATGAAGAAATTGTGTAGGGGAGGGCAGGGGCGTACCTAGAGTATTTGGCACCCGGGGCGGATCCTGTATGTGGCACCCCCCCCCACACACACTTTAAAACTACCTGGCCGAAACTGAATATGACCCCCCCCACACACCATAAAAAAATCTAACACTTTTATTTAAAGTAACACACCAAAATAGGACAAAACAATTAAATAACAATATATATATATATATATATATATATATATAATTGTTAACAGCAATCACATTCCTATCATGCCCAGGCATACCCAGATTCCAGGAGGCACTCGCAGACTTGGCATGATAGGAGTATGATTGCCTTATCTACCCCTTCTCGCTCCCTTCTGCCCTATCTACCCCTTCTCACTCCCTTCTCCCTATCTACCCCTCCTAACTATCTACCCTCTCCCTCTTTGAAGTTCACTTAACTTTCAGGAGTCCTGCGGTGGGGGTGCAAGGCCTCGGTCTCCCAGCTCTGCCACTGTATGGAACAGTATAGAGTGATGGGAGTTATGATGTACTTTAGAGCATAATTATATAATGAAAAATAGATTGGAAATGGTACAGCATAACACCCATCACTCTCACACATTTACCAATCCACACGCACATACCAATCCACACGCACATACCAATCCACATGCACATACCAATCCACACGCACATACCAATCCACACACATATACTAATCCACACACATACACCAATCCACACACACATACACCAATCCACACACACATACCAATCCACACACATACACCAATCCACACACATACACCAATCCACACACATACACCAATCCACACACATACACCAATCCACACACGTACCAATCCACACACGTACCAATCCACACACATACACCAATCCACACACATACACCAATCCACTCTCACTGTATGCTTTCCTACCTTTCCTCTTTTCTCCTTACAGCTCCTTTTCCTGCTCTTCGCTCCTCTTCTTCTTCAGTTCTTCCTTCTTCTTCCGAGGGCACGGGGTTCAGAGGGCACGGACAGCGGTGGGCGCGGCTTCAGTGTTGTGCGCCGGGATCTGACAACAAACCCCAGCTGTTGCCGAGCGGATCGCAAGGGAGCGGTATCGGAGGTCTTTAACAGACCTCCGGCTCCCTTGAGTGATTTTAAGCCAGGTTCAAGGGAAATCCTTGAACCGGCTTAAAATCACTCAAGGGAGCCGGTGGTCTGTTAAAGACCTCCGATACCGCTCCCTTGCGAGCCTGCTCCTCCAGCGGCGGACATTACTGTCCGTCTCTGGAGGGGAGCCGGCAAGTTGCCACCCCTCTGATGAGCGGCACCCGGTGCGGACCGCCCCCCGCTAGGTACGCTACTGGGGGAGGGTTAGATTTCAACCCTGTTTAAAGTTACTGTAGACGAGGGTTGAAATCTAACCCTCCCCTACACAATTTCTTCATCCGATGCCCCTGTGACTGTGTGTGCCGGCGCAGGGAGAAGGAAAGCCCAGATCTCGCGCTTTCCTTCTCCCTGCGCCGGCTGATGACGCCAAGTCCCGTGGCTCACCTGGGGGCCGTATCAGTCCGGAACGCGGGCCGCAATTGGCCCGCGGGCCGGACTTTGGACATGCCTGATGTAGGGGGTAACTGAAATGAATCTAGAAGACAGATGTCATGAGTGTTGGGGGTCCTAAATCTACTGAGGATCCATCCTAGAGAATGGCCTTTCTACGGTCATGATAAAAGTAAAACTTTTTACAGTTGTGGCCATTAATCCATACCTCTTTTGTTGACATGGTAGCACAATGTCCTTAAAGGCCAACGATGAGAAAAACCCATCTCCTAAACATAAGGGTGCATCATCACAACACGTAAAGTAATGAGCTCCTTTTATCTGAAATCTACAGCTGTCAATGGCAAATGTACACCCCATCATAGCTTCATTTGGTGAGCGTGTCATTATTTGTGAACGAAGGTCACTGCGTACAAGCTCCTTTCTTTTATTACCTTTAGGAGACATCCAGCAAACACAGTGAAACCTTTATCGTGTAGGTGCTTAGCCAGGCTAAACCCGAATCCTGAATCACATCCTGTTACAAGTACTGCTTTATTTCCCTAAAAACATGAGAAGACAATAAAAAATTGCATTTCTAGAAAGTATACCTCAAATAATGCTTGACGTTACTATTTTTTTTTTTATATTACATACGTCAGCAGCCTGACTTGCATAAGCACGTCTTCCGGTTGGCGTTACATAGATGGTGGACAATGTCTTCAGAACCCTACAGGGAGATGCATGTTATGGACGTACATTAAACACTGCATTCGCCATCATGAATCAAGGGTTCAAAGAGAATATATGCTTAAACGCCAATACTTTTTCATTCACCTTTAGCATCCACTTTTTTTTGGATCCATTTCACTTATTTTGTACTTTAGAACTTGGAAAAGCCCCTCAACAAACCAGAGCTCTAGAGGTCATCACACTAGATCCTATTTCATAATTCAAGCAAATTAAAGCTTTTTAAATGCATTTGTGTTGTCATACTTTATTCTATTTATTTATGATGTTCACAAGAACAACAAGGATCAAAGACACCTGGATGTTTTTCCGCCACTCTTGGCACGATGCAATGGGGTGTTATATTACTTGTAGGCTGGTAAAACTTTCCATTCCTGCCAGTGTTCGAGATAAGAATACCGGCAGCCTCCAGACAGCTCTGGAACTGGTGTTCTGAGTTTCTAATTATGCTTTTTATTATTGTGTAAATGTTACTGCCAGGGTATGACATCCAGATTACTTCACCGCTTCACCCGCTCACTGCAGCCAGCACACTGTGCCCCCTCATCAAGCTGATGCGTGGAAGATTGGGCTGTCTAGAGACAACATGGTCTCCCCAGCAATGCCATTACATTTGAAGGCAGCCTCAGTACTAACACTGCAAGGAGGAGCTGTAAGTGTAAGAGACACTCCGCTGTGATCAGGAACACAAAGGACACTGCATGATTGACAGGGTGAATTGAGTGAGAAGTGTGGACAGGAACTCAACAGACATGACAATGACATCCGCTGTCCCTCTCCTTACAGGGAGATCCTAGTGCTTTACAAATACCCCGTGTAGACTTTAGCCATGTGTACTGCGCCCCAAAAATAGCAGCGCAAAAAGAAAAACTTAGAAAAAGTCATAAAAATATTACCCAACCCAAAGGTATATGGCATATGCAACCCACAAGCTTCCCCTGGAGTAACACGGCCCTCTATATTTTCTAACATTTGTAAGCCTGGCTTAACTATTATGGATTGAGTTCGAAAACAGGCAATGATTTCTACGCAAAGACTGCTTTCACTTTAAGGCAGGCCCTGCAATAAGGTCAAACCTGATCAGATCTCACCCGGTAGCAGAAACAGACTCTTCCAATATACATACCTCCAGTGATCTGCGCGACCTTGCAGCTGGAGCGTCCGCAGGGGAAGGTGACAGCAGGTTTTAGCAGCCAGCATTGTTCAGAGTGACAAATGCAATTCACCTCGACTTCTACAAAACAAACAACCTGTCTAAGAATGGAAAGCGGTACCTGCTCTACAGATAATCGACGGACTGCAACTCATCGACAACTCGGGGGGACGGACTTTAATTAGACTGTCGATTGTTTGAGAGTTACGTTGGGAAGAATAATCACGCAGATCTTTAGAAAAAGGAAGATCAAATACTCTGGTATAGGATACACATGATGTGGGTTTTACACATACAACATGTAAATAACATTTCAGAAACATAGAATTTCACAGCAAATAAAAGTTCAGCCCACTGAGCATATAGTGTTATATATTGAACGTGTCTCACGTATGCTTTAAGACCAACCCACCCGGCAAACCTGTACTGGCTTAGGATGATGGTAGTTGTCCATAAACTGGAGGTTAACCCCACCCAAGCTGTCATACAGAGCGTTGACCAATATGGTATATCAGTCTGTAGCGCTATAGGTGGTGTGAGCGATAAACCTGCCTACTTCCAGTACCTGGAATGTCTCTCCCGTAGAGTAAAGCAGGATCGATGCCACAAGGTTACTCATTAATCCAGCTGTCAGAGCACTCAATGATACATCGTAACACATTAGCGCTTCATTCATACAGTATGTGCGGGTATTCTACACACCAATGCTTTATACCCATATCTGCCTGCGCGCACAACACAGCATGTATATATCCCGTATACAAGCATACGTGTGCAAACACCACTGCGCTACTCGCCATCCCAGACTAGCGGTTAGCGGCAACAAGCACGGTATACGGGCTGTCCATGCAGTTCTGCGCTCCTATGTATTAAAAAACTCACGAGTCCCCTGCCTCCCTTACCTGATCCTGTCTGCAGCCGGTCCTGCCCTTGACTGGCTCAGTGGCGGCTGAAGTTTTGGACAGGAGGGGGGCAGCATGTTCCCTCGGAAGTGACCTGCTGTCCTCGGCTCCTCCCTTCCCAATACTAAGACGCTGGCCCCCGCCTCCTCCCTTCCCAATACTAAGACGCTGGCCCCCGGCTCCTCCCTTCCCCATGCTAAGAAGCTGGCCCCCGCCTCCTCCCTTCCCTATACTAAGACGCTGGCCCTCGGCTCCTCCCTTCCCCATACTAGGAAGCTGGCCCCCGGCTCCTCCCTTCCCCATACTAAGAAGCTGGCCCCCGGCTCCTCCATTCCCCATACTAAGAAGCTGGCCCCCCGGCTCCTCCCTTCCCTATACCGAGACGCTGGCCCCCGGCTCCTCCCTTCCCTATGCTAAGCTGCTGGCCCCCGGCTCCTCCCTTCCCAATACTGAGATGCTGGCCCCCGCCTCCTCCCTTCCCAATACTAAGACGCTGGCCCCCGCCTCCTCCCTTCCCAATACTAAGACGCTGGCCCCCGCCTCCTCCCTTCCCTATACTGGGATGCTGGCCCCCGCCTCCTCCCTTCCCAATACTAAGACGCTGGCCCCCGCCTCCTCCCTTCCCAATACTAAGACGCTGGCCCCCGCCTCCTCCCTTCCCTATACTAAGACGCTGGCCCTCGGCTCCTCCCTTCCCCATACTAAGAAGCTGGCCCCCGGCTCCTCCCTTCCCTATATTAAGACGCTGGCCCCCGGCTCCTCCCTTCCCCATACTAAGAAGCTGGCCCCCCGGCTCCTCCCTTCCCTATACCGAGATGCTGGCCCCCGGCTCCTCCCTTCCCTATGCTAAGCTGCTGGCCCCCGGCTCCTCCCTTCCCTATACTGAGATGCTGGCCCCCGGCTCCTCTCTTCCCTATGCTAAGCCGCTGGTCCCTGGCTCCTCCCTTCCCTATGCTAGGCTGCTGGCCCCCGGCTCCTCCCTTCCCTATGCTAGGCTGCTGGCCCCCGGCTCTTCTCTTCCCTATACTAAGCCGCTGGTCCCCGGCTCCTCCCTTCCTTCCTTATACGAAGCCGCTGGCCCCCGGCTCCTCCCTTCCCTATGCTAAGCAGCTGGCCCTCTGCTCCTCCCCTCCTCATATTAAGCTGCCCCTGGCTCCCTGCAAGCTGTCATACAGAGCGCTGACCAAAATGGTATAGCAGTCAGTAGCGGGTCCTGGCTCCCCGGCTCCTCCTCTCCCTATGTTAAGCAGCTTCTCGGCTCCTCCCCTCCACATATTATGCTACTGCCCCCTGGCTCCCCGGTCCCACCCCTCCTCATATTATGCTGCCGCCCTGGCCCATCCCCTCCTTATATTAAGCCTCCCCCCCTGCATTAACCTGTTGAACACTCCGTCTCCTCCTCTCGCTGTATTAAGCTGCTGCCCCCCGGCTGGCAGTAGGCAGAGCGGAGGCATGGGGCTGTCAGCGGCACGGATCAGGGCCTGCCTGCTGGTATGCCTGTCTCTTGGCCTCACGCTGGTTCTGGGCTTCGGGCTCCCGGAGGCTCTGAAGCTGTTCTTCAGTCTGTTGGGGTTCCCTTGTGAGAACGCGTCACACGGCATTGTCCTGCTGTACTTTGTGTTTGTGCTGTGTGTGGCAGTGCCATCCATGCCAAGGGGCACCCTACCAGTGAGTAATGCTGTTACCCTCTGTTCACAATGCAATGGCTTGCCAGCTGCAACGTGATACACCCCATGAATATCTATACTACATGCTTTCCAAATGTAATTTTTAAATACATTTATATTTTTAAAGTGGAAGAATAAAGCTAAAAACCATTTAGTGCCTCAGTGTCTTCTGCTACTTATTACTTAAGCTCATTAGTGTTCTGCTTTCATCATTGATGGCTGATGGGTGTTGTAGTCACACAAGAGATGGTCAATTGTTATACCGCAGAGGTCCCAAAAATGTATTTAACGTTACATATTTTTCTGTGTTGAGTGACCCATTAATCGGAAAATCGCTCCTTGGCCACCAGAAAAGTGCCAATCTTCTTTTAAAAGAGAACAAGCAGCCCAACCAGATAATAGTAATTTCATATCATGTTTTATCCTGATTCTGGGTTTTTTAGGGGAAGTCTGATACAAAAAAAACACCTTTCTGTTCGATTTCACCGCAAATCGCTATGGAGATGAGTCACTCTGTTTGTCTAGTAGATTAGGCCATGACAACGGCTAAAACACATTCATATGACTAATTCTTATGCAAAAACTAGAACTGATATACCGGTAAGTAAAGAAAATAAATGATTACATTTAACTTTCTTGAGTTATTTCTTTGTTTTTTTTGGTGTGATTTTCAGTCATGTAGGCGGAGGTCCCCACACCATTGACATGTTTGAGGTGGGTGGTTGGGTGTTATTATATTTACTATGAAGTACAAAGATGTCGGTAACGTTTCTTTTTCTGCTTTCTAGGTACAGGGTAAAGAGGTGCTGATCACGGGCTGTGACACAGGATTTGGGTTTGCTTTGGCAAAACACTTGCACAAATTAGGATTTACAGTATTTGCTGGTTGTCTGTTGAAGGTGAGTGCAAGAACAGGAATACGTTTTCAAAATATCTCCAAGCTAACCCCAGTCCGAAGGCTGGTGATAACACACCAGATGAGAGATTTTAAGTATTGCTTGTGTATTAAGAAGTGAAATGGTTCAGTTCTAGAAGGATGTAAAATCCTTGAGTATCAGGTTGGAGACCCCAATCTGATGCCATCCTTTTCAACAAGGACTTTCTTTGTAATTGATAAACTTGAATTGAAGTTAGGTATGTTTTCAAACATCATTCTTCCTTCAATGTGTGTATGGCTAGAGCTCAAGAAGCAGGTAAGAAACTTTTTAGACTGTTTTTCATTGATTGATGTGCATGTAATCCTCCACTTCTTTGGGAATCAAGTTGTCTGTTATTATCTGTCAGTGAGAATAGAAAAGTCTTTCCCAAACTGTTCCCACAAAGTTGGAAGCCTAACATTCTCGTCCAACGTCAGTGCCTGACCTCACAAATGCTTTACTGGATGAATGGGCCACAATTCCCACAGAAACACTCCAAAATCCTGAAGAAAGCATGCAAAGAGGGGACTAACTACATATTAATGTCTCTTGATTTAGAATATGATATCACAAAACTCCCTATTGGTGTAACGGCCAGGTGTCCAATAACATTTGTCCATAGAGTGTGTGTGTGTGTGTGTATATAATATGTTACACAAATCCTTTTTTTACAATCAGGAAACCGTGTTTAAAGTGTCTGCAAGTTTAAGGCTCAGATTAAATTTGCTCTGTGCTTTCCACCAAACTACCAATTAAGAAACTACAAATGTTGGAGTCTATTGGAGCAGAAAAACTGCTTAGGCAGTTCTGGTAATCAGTAACAATGTTGTAGACGTATCAACTAATCCAGATTAAATTTGTTTTATTCATTTAAAGGGACAATACTAAGTAATGCCTAGTATTCAAATCCGGTTTTCCTGTTTTGTGTGCAATACATTTATATTAATGCATTGCTGATCCTTTTAAATATGTTGTGGATGCAGGCATGATCCTTTGCAAGACACCAGAACTAATCAGTGATCTGCATATGTTTTTAATATTTTCAGGATAAAAATGGAGATGGCGCCCGGGAATTGGAAAGCGTTCAGTCTGAGCGCCTGAGAGTAGTTCAGATGGATGTATGCAGTGAGAAAGAGGTTGCTAGAGCACTAGAATTTGTAAGAAAGCACCTCAAAGACCCAGAGAAAGGTGGTTAATGCATGTTACATATTGTCACTCTGTAATTTCATGTATGTTTACATTAGCAGCAGGTCAATTTTTATATCTCGTCAAATGCTTTCTTAAATTAAACATCAACCAAGGTCACGATGGAATGGTAACAGAAGTGAATGTGTAGTTCCGTGCCTC
Source organism: Spea bombifrons (assembly GCF_027358695.1). Classification (NCBI taxonomy): domain Eukaryota; kingdom Metazoa; phylum Chordata; class Amphibia; order Anura; family Pelobatidae; genus Spea; species Spea bombifrons. The sequence goes on along the minus strand of NC_071089.1, from coordinate 86,071,899 downwards.
AAACATATGCAGTCTTTTGATATATTTAAAAAAGGTTATGCTACTTAATATACATACTACATATTATTTATATCATTTTGTTTTAAAATGTGCTGATCCTAATGTAAAACATTCCAGAGGCATAATGGTCACAAACATGGCAAAAGCCTACTGTGCCTTGGCTATAGAAGACAATGTCTACCCAACCCATATTTTGACGCATAGATCAGATACAAAAACCCTCCTAATTTCGTCAGGTAAACTTATTTTAAAAATCTTCTTCTTCTCTCCAGGTCTGTGGGGTTTAGTAAATAATGCTGGGATATCTACCTTTGGTGAGGTGGAATTTACAAGCATAGAAAAATATAAAGAGGTGGCAGATGTGAACCTTTGGGGAACGATACGGGTAACGAAAGCATTCTTGCCACTAATACGGCGTGCAAAAGGTGAGTACTGTGGTACGTGATGATGGTTTTGGGGGTATAGTGTATGTATGGTCTATAAATGTTTTATCTTTGGGGGTAATCCTGATAATCTTTACAACAGGAAAAAGACTAGGTAGAAGCTGCTGGCATGTATTGGGTTAACACAGCCTTTGTGGGACATACAGTCTGCCATTCCTGTGATGTTACACTTTGCATATTTTCTGGTTGAATGTCCCGCCACTCGTACACTCTGTACATGTATAAGTGGCTTTTTTTTTGTTTTGTTGTCATGGGTGTTAAATCAGGTTAAAAAATGGACCTTTGAGCGAAGGACCTACTTTAAAATCATTAACTTGCATAAAAGTGTGTTTTTTATTTTTTTTTTTTGTTTGTTTTTTTTACATAAATTAAAACTTTATTATTTCAGTTGTTCAGGGGTGAGCATGAGTGAAATGTTTTGGCCGGTGGGGGGGCAAGCCCGTCCAGTGGCAAATGTACATATTTTGCACACTAACACACAGTCATGCTACAAACATATGTACACTAACTCACACTCAAGCATATACAGCCATGCTAAAGCACACAGTCATGTTCACACTCCCACACACGTACCTCTCTAAATCTCACTCTCTGCCTGCATTGCTCCGTAATGCTTACACTCTCTCCCTCCCATTGCCTCCTTACCTACCTGAGAATTTAGGAGCGCCCTTGAATATGTTAAACTCCTGCAGGTGCTCATGGTGTCGGGGGTTATCTAAAATATGGCACTCCTTGGAGGTTTATTTATTGACAGATGTCTGGTGCAGGGCCGGCCCAAGACATAATGCCGCCTGGGGCGAAGTTTAAAATAGCGCCCCCCCCATCATCTACCCTTCCCCTCCCTCCCTATTATCTACACTTACTCTCCATATTACCTACCCTATCCCCCCCCTTGTACTTACCTTTCAGCAGTCCTGCGGCGAGCCTCCCTGCTCGGTCTCGGTGCCAGCGCCGGCTTGTAATGCTGAGCGGCGGAAATGATGTCATCTTCCGGCGATCAGAATTACAAGCCGGCACCGAGACCAAGCTAGAGGGCTCCCAGAGGAGAGAGAGGGGCGCCGAGCGGGTACTGGCAACTTGGTAAGCGAAAACCACTCGGCACCCTCTCTCTCTTCCGCTTTAAAAAAAAAAAAAAAAAAAAGGGGCTTGGGGTGGCAAAGTGCCGCCCCTTCAAAAGTGCCGCCTGGGGGAATTGCCCCACTCTGCTCCATGGTAGGGCCGGGCCTGGTCTGGTGTTAAATGTACGATGGATAACTAAATCTATTAGGTTGTTTGATCTAAAAGTTCCACTGTGAACTGGAGGAAAAGGTCATGCTAATTCAATCACATCAGTAGAAAGCAAAACACTTCCCAGCAAATGGTGAACTGCATCAGGGAACCTGAAAGTCACCCAAAACTGAATTACGCTTGGATTAAGTATTTTTAATCTCCCTAAATCCCAGACTTTGCAGGGTTTAAAAGATTAATTTATTCATACAAAATAACATCTTCCTAATACAACATATTTAAACAACCAATTTATCATTTTTTTTCTTTGTTCTTAAACCCCAAAAGTGATATTTCATTGGGAGACCTCTTACTGAATTGTAATAAAAAAAATTTGGACCAGTACAGTTGTCGTATTAGATACAAAATGTTTTATATTTTTCCCAGCAAGCTTGTAGCTCACCTCTTACAGTCTACTTCAATGGGAGCGATTTCTAGCTCTATAATGTCTATACTTATGCCTAGGGTATTTGTTGGGTATGTGATCACTCAATAATATAGTGTTTTTACAAAATGAGGCATTACTAAAGCCATAACAGTTTTATAACATTTACTAGATGTGTGGGAGATATTAATTATGTGTGCAGACACTGAAGCATTGAAAGGGTCAGTATAATGCCCCTACCTCACCAAAACAAAATACATATTAAAGTACTTTTCTATGTGTTCCTTAAAAATAAATAATAAAATATCCTATGATTCTTGCTAATGATTGGCTATATCAAGCAGCCAGTGGGTGGAAGGAAAGAGCTCTTAAATCAACATGTGCATTGGGGTCTCCTGTGATGTTCTAGAGCCAGCGCCAGCCAAGTTTGCCTTCATATACTTTCTTAATGTGAAGGCTTCCATCATATCCTTTTGGCCAACACCTTTATACTCATTCAGGAAAGATACCGGTGCACTTTTTGCATTGTTTTGCATACCCATTGCTGTTTTTGTTAATTTTTTTCATTTTCCCCTTGAGGCCGTGTGGTTTGCATGGCAAGCATGCTTGGAAGAATGGGTAGCCCATCCCGGTCTGGCTACTGTGTATCTAAATATGGAGTGGAAGCCTTCTCTGACTGCCTGAGACAGGAAATGTACAGATGGGGAGTCAAGGTTATTTCCATCGAGCCTGGAAACTATATCGCTGCCACTGGAATTTTCACCAGAGACAGCGTAGAAAGGCGAGGCGCAGAGATGTGGGAAAAAGCATCAGACGTTGTGCGAGAGGATTATGGGGAATCTCATTTCACGCAGCTAGTCTCCAGTATGAAATCCTTTGTGAGCTCAGGCTCAAAAGACATGAATGATGTTCTTGATGCTATTACAGATGCCCTTTGTTCAAAATACCCGTATACACGGTACAACCCCACGGAAACCTATTGGTGGATAAAACTCCAAATTATGACACACCTGCCAACAGCCATTGCAGACCGGCTTTATACACGCTGAAAAAAGAAATGTGAAATTACTACTGTTCAAATAGTGATTCACATATAAAGTGTAAGGTTAGACTTCTATAACTCATAGAAGAAAAAGTGTTTGAATATGAAATGTAGTGTGATAAACCTGATTTGGGTTCAGATGTCCTGCTTAGAAGGACCGCTGACTGGTTTTATAAAGAGCTTGTTAGTCTGTCTCTTTATCTTCTCCATACACCAAATGGTACTTCTGGAAGATATTCACAAAACTCATGTATCCACGCGTTAAACAGTCTGCTTTTTGCCTAGGTAAACATTTCATCTGTATGCATTAGCCATAACAAACATGTGCTCTGTTTTATAGAACATGAATATGAAAGAGGAAAATAAATGAAGTAAATAAAATCACGCTTCTTTATTCAGCTGCTCAGCCAGGGCAGGTGTTCCTTAACAATTTGCACTATTTAAAGCGGGATCTCCAATGAAATTGGTTACATTTCATTGATTATTAGAGAAAAGGAACTAGTCATAGGGCTGCAGCAAAGCAAGAATTCTAATACCACTCATTCACGTGCTCTGGTACTCTTGCCTGTGTTCATCATAAGTACTTTTCACAGTAAAACAGTACTAATCAAAATATACCCAGTGCAGCTTACATATTATGCCATGTAGTATTATATTGCAATTGCTTTCATTTTGCTATGCGTTTCACAATTTATCGGATACACTATAATTGTATATCTTATTTTTGGGTTACAAACACAGCTATGACCTGACACACCTTGCAGGAAATGTACCGTATATAGGCAAGCACTTGGATCAAATCAGGCATGCTATAGTAATGATTAAGATATCTATTAAACAGCTGATGACTAACAATGTCAACCCCCCAGGGCAATGCCAGGAGACAGTAACCCCCAGGGCACAGGCCAGGTAGACAATAACTTTCAACAAAGAAAAAGTGTCATGTGATCTTTTGGAACCTCTCCTCCATAAAAGGTATATCACCTTACACTAGACTCCTTCTCTTGGATCAATATGGCCTTATCCTTTTTCATTTTGTGTATGTAACAGGGCTAACATTTTTAAATTAAATGTACTGGCATGTTCAGATAAAGCAACAACATTTGATATGAAACAAAAATCTTTCATGTAATTATTTTGAAGATTATGCAGAAACATCATTAAAGCTGTGAAACATTTACTTGCATTTTTTTTTTGCATTGAGATTCTTTGCATGATTTCACTATTGTCTCCGTTTTAATGCGATACAATAATGTTAATTGGAGATATTTAGTTAAAACCAACGGGAATACTTTACCTCCAGGGCGCTGAGATGTCATATGTGGTAGCACTCAGGCTTCACTTGTAAAATCAAAAGCTAGGGAGAATGCATATGCTACAGATGAAATAAAACACACCCCTCCCAAATGTTTGAGTTAGTTGAAGGACCAAACATACATTACGGTCTGGGTAGCTGGTTCTAAGATGTTCCCAGATATGGTGACCATATTGGCCATTTTCCAGGACACATATATATTTAACACGTTGCTGACCAGCGCATTTATATAGCAGTGACAATTTAAGCAGCGCTTCTTACAATACATATATTCAGAGGATATGACAAAACTGGAATTGACTGTGAAAAGCCATATTGACCCATTGTCCGGCAGAGCTGGCTAGATCCTCAACGGGTCGGCCTGGGGCTGTCCGGGAAAGTTAGGTGGGTATTAGATCGGTTCTGCTCCACGGTCTTTGGAGTCTCTTATAATTTGGGCAACGTGGCACTCTGTACCAAGGCCCATAGTCTGTAGAGAGGAGACTGCCTCTCAGGCCCCTCCAGAAACCCAGGCTTCCATGACAGTCCCCTAGCCCAATTGTCCCTACAAGGGTAGCGCTCACCCGGCCAAACTCTGCCTCTCCCGATGAGCATACCAGCCGCTGGACAGCAGGGCCGACTGCCCCTTCTCCCTGGAGTGTACTCAGCCGCTGGGGAGCGATGCCGCCTGCACCCCCTCCCTGGTGCTCCTGCTGCCACTGGGGAGATGGGGCGACTGTGCCGTCACCAATGACCTGTACCCCGCCAAACGTTGCTTCCTCCTCCCTATGGCCACAGGGACACCAGCGATTAACCCCTTCACCGCCAGACAAGACCAGTGTTACAGCGAGAAGAGAGGACGCTGCTGCAACAGAGCTTCTCTGCCTCTGTGGCTAGCCGAAGATGAGCTACACAGGGTGGCTATTGTCCTGAAAGGGACAATAAGTGATCATAGCAGAAGCCACAGCTCTTCGGGAACCTCGGCGGCACTGTAGTATACGGAAGTATAGCAAAACAGCGCTCTACCGCCCTGATAAGGGCAGCACTGAGGCTTACGTCAATAACAAAACAAGACTCGTGTTGAGGTTAAACAGGAACTCTTTATTTGGGAAACACATGGGCTTATATATGTTAGGTGAGAAACAAATCATAAATCATGTCCCGCCTAGCCCAGACAGTCCGGCGCCACACTTAGGCCACAGAGCCCCACAATGTCCGAATAAACTTAGCCACCATTCTCGGGGTGATCCCAAGGGGGAGCTGGCGATCCCAGGGTACCGATGGATAGCTTGGGGTCCTGAGGGTATACTGTCCAAAAAGCGACGCAAACGGCAGAAGGGACCCCGAGCGGCAACAAGTTTCCCCAGGACGGACCGCGAGATAGCCTGTGTTGCGTACAGCTGGCTGATCTCCGCTCTCCTGGCTGTCCCAGCAACCGGGGATCTGTAGGAGGCTCCCTCTCCGAACCACCCGTGGTCCGTACCCCACCCCCCCGTGGGTTAACTCCATGAAAGGGGCGTCTCCAGTGGGGTTAATGGTGTCCAGGCTATACAAGGTTATGTGTCCATGGGCAGGGCACGTGGAAAATGGACAGGGCAGTACATGAGGGGAACAAAAAGCATAACAATAATCACACCTATACTGAGATATACAGAAATCCATCAATAGCTACTATAAACGGCACTTACTAACCCTGGGCCGTCACACGTATATTAAGTGATGATGGCCCTGAGAAAAAAATGACACGGTCACTCTACTGTAGCGCTGGGCATAAATTAACCCACTGTGCCAATTTAAAACTTTTATCTGCTCTTAAAACGGTGCCTTATATTACAAGGGAAAGCGTATTAAAATTCAGGGCAATGTCTCTAAAACCTTTACCATTATAGATTTACAATCCACATCAAGCGCTTATTTAAAATCGCCAGAAAAGTCACTGATGTCTGCGCTAGTGCGCTCACGGAGCACCACACGCGCAACTGTGAACAAAACGCGCACAAGTACGGTCTCTGCCCACTCTGTCAATCACAATGCGTCATCCGCAGGTTTGACAACAATTGTAAGAGTTCTAAACTCAAGAGTATCATCTAAGGAGATCTTTGTACATATTCATTGTGCCTCGGCGAAGAAGAGCTGACTCTAGTATATATTACTCTAAAAGAAAAAGAAAAAAAATGTCATGCCGTCCCGGAAATGACGCTTGACAGCGCCTGCCGTTGACATAGTGGGCGGTGACGGGTGGGTGAAGCCGCCGGTGTAGTTGTTTTAGGGTGGTTACACCGGTCCCTGGATCAGGGATATGGCGGCCCAAACGCAGAGACCAGTAAAAGGCATCTTAAAGAACAAGAACAACTCCGAGCCTTCCGTGCTGTGCCCGGTCAACAACCCCGAATTATATCCGGACCGGGAGGACGATCAGAGGTGAGGGTGAGAGAGCAGGGACCCGCAGCTTTAAACCCCATCTAACCGCAAACTCACCGGGGTTTGCAGTGCGAATACTCCTCCGCACGGTGTTATAAGGAGTCACAGTAACTGCGCCTCTTCTCTTTAGCAGGTGTAGCTATTAAGTAAAGTGAAATGATTTCGTCACATAATTCAGATGACTTCCTTAGAATGGCGATGAATTCTTATTATGTACATGGCAAAGTTCAGACATGACCACATATGGTAATAGACATCCCGCCTGTGCAAAATATACGCAGGTTAGTGCCTAGGGGACGCTTAGTGCATATGATAGCTGCATGATCCCTTTAAATATTCCTGTGTCACACTTGCACAATGCTTGGGGGCTCCTGGCAGCTGCAGCTTCTACTAAAGGTAAGTGATGTATATTATTCTTAAAAGTAGTCCAGTATGATTATTATTTTTTAAGGATGCAGTCTGGGACACTTAAGTTTAGGTCTGGTTTAAGAGTCGGATATCACACTCCTTAAACAATCTCCTTGCGGCAAGATGCTATTTATCTTGCACAGTTAACCATCAAAATCAGCCAAACTTTCGGGATTATATTTTCAAGGTGTGGGCATGTGTAAGCACTAAATCACACTGTTGATGAGCACTATTTTTTTTAGTTGTTTTGTGGCTTCTGGAGTCACTGCTGTGTTGGTGGGATGAGTGGGTTGTGACTTTTGGCCGCTGTTTCTCTTTGTAGACTTTAGTGGCTCACCCCCTTTGGAGAGAAGGGCTAGAAGATCCAGCTCCTTGGTTTTGGCCAGGAAAGACGTGAAGGGTCTGTGTATGGGAGGTGCAGCCCCAGAACAAACAGATAAACAGATTGGGGACCTCGCTTTTACTGTGGCGCTACCACTGGAGAACCCAGTTTCATTTTTCCACCTCGAGTTGAAACCACAACTCTTAATGAGTGATAGACCCCGCTCGTGTGCTCTGTGTGTGTTTTATTCTCACTATTTGGTGCACTCCATGTACTTGGAAGTCTCTTTCCATTTAAATGTCCTTTGTACTACCAATTTTCAGTACTCCTGTTGGTCCGTTTGGATTTTTTGCATTCACTAAGCTTAGCATGCATATCAGTAAGTGCTTAAACTTTTCGCTGAGCTGTTGCCGCACTGTAAATGGGCATGATGTATTATTGCATACTATTTAATGCATCCATAATGCACTTTTTTCTGTAACGCATTAGGATATTTTTAGCCAAAAGTTGTTCCGTAATCCATTTTTGTTTTTGGATGGTGTTCTGCTGTCCACTTAATGCACGTAAGTAGCTTGTGTTTGCTTTTATTTCATTACGCAGTCAGAAAACAAAAATAATTCATTATGAAGGGCTGTCCCCAGTGAGATTTTCCTCTAGAAGCGTTCCGAGCTCGCCCATTATGTACAGTTAATCTGGGGATATTTACTGAATGTCGTATCGCAGACGTGTGTCAAGGAAAAAGATTTCACTGTGCGTAATGAAATGCCATTAAAAGCAAATGAGCCCCGATCTACCTGGAAACTCACAATTTAGTGAATAACCCCCCTAATGTCTCAATCTGCATAGCATTAAAAATGATTTGCACGATAAACATAGAATGTCTTCCGAATTTGATAAAAAATTGGATTGTTGAGAAGTTTTTGATACACCAGCAAGCAGTGCCACCTGATGTTCTTGAAGACTCTCTCACTTTTTATGTCCTACTTCAGGTAGAATGTTCTACATTTATATCCTTTACTGTTACTTTCTACCCTCCGCTTCAGCCTTCTGCTTCTCAATACACTACCAGACCCACTTTAAACTCTAATATTCTTCATTTGTGTTCAGCACGGATTGTATAAAATCGTACATTGCCTGTTCACATCTTTCCACTGCTGTTTTGGTTTCACGCTTCTCTGTGGAAGGACATGTGACGAGCCTGGATAAGCCTTTTGGCCTCATCTGATTATAGTCCTTCCTAACTCATTTGCTGTTATTTTTATCCTTTTGGAGTAGCAGTGTGGTAACTATGTTGACTGTGATGTCAGTTCTATCTGAGCTTACTGAATAGCCCTGACTAAATATAAAACAGGGCCGCATGTAGTTGTGGGGATTAAATATACAGATCAGGCAGGTAAGATCGTTGAGGGTTAAAGTTTGTTATTACCAAAGTTCTCAAGAGGGTCTGGAGAGACCTTCTTGGAATCTTTTGCAACTTGGTTAATTTTGTTTTAAAGAACGTGCCTCTCTCTCTTTCTCCAGAGCGGTCACAGCAGATCTTGGGGTGAGTGTTCGCTGTTGCTGAATGCCTTGCTATCGAGGAATCCATCTTTTAAAATGGCCATCCGCCGTCATACAGTGTATGCCGGACATGCCGATCTTGGTGTTGTCGAGGCATTACAGCAACACGGTTTAAGCAAATAAAGTGATTGTATGTCACTTGTTTAATTCCATGTCGTGTCATGCACGTCATTGGTCCTTAAGTGACCATTTTTGCGTGATGTACCTGACCTGTCATTGGCCGTTAAATGGTTAAAGTTTTTCACTCTGCGTTTGGGCCAAGAGTGTTATTGTGTATACATTTGTTTGAATAGCTTTACTTTTTTGTTTTTCTTCATTATTTATATATATATTTATGTGTGTGTGTGTGTGTCCACTGCTGACGAATTTAACATTCTTTTACCTTTATATAAAACAATGGTTTTGCTTCCACACCCTGGGGGATGTGCAGTTCCCTCGACAGACCTTTCCTTATTTGATCCTTAAATGGATTTGTGGAGTTATTCATTATCGTTAAAAACGAGCACCACGCAGAGATGATGGTTTATGGCAATGCTAATAAGGTCCTTGTTTTTATTAGTCAGAGGGTCCTGCTTTACAAGTAAGACTGGGGTATCATGTAGGTTTTTTTTGTAACTGTTTATTATGATGACAAATACAGCAGAAAAATACAAGAATCAAACGTCATTTTCTCATACATATCAATAGCATAACATTGAACAGTTTCTAGTATAATGTTGTGTATTTTTTATTTGTAGGAAAGACTGGCTTGTTCTCCAGTATGCACTCTTTAATTTGATAAACAGTCAAAATGTATTGATGTTTTTGCCTTTTTGTATACATGTCAGTTTAGTAATAACTTTTTTTTTGTAGTAAGAAGTCCCAGAAATGGGATGAAATGAACATCCTTGCCACTTACCATCCTTCTGACAAAGACTATGGCTTAATGAAAATTGACGAACCAAGTACACCATATCACAGGTAATGGCGGTAACTCACTCGTATGGGATGTATGTATAGCAAGATGGCTGTATGGAAGTCTTTCGGTGGTACAGGATTTTATCCTCCATGCTCAATTTGTGTTTATGAATTTATTTGTCATGGCAAACCTTTCGAATGGTATAACCTTATAAACACCAATACAGCCTGTCCGTGTCTGGATGTAACTGTCCCTGTACATTTGTAATTATGAGGAAAGCACTGGAATATCAATAAGAGCAAAGTATGCAGAAAAACAAGAGGCTATGCTTCTGTTTCATTTGCACCAACGAAATTCTTGCTCATTATGCTCTCCAGAAAACTCACTTATGTCTATTGCCATACTCCATGATTCCTCGAGTCCTTACCAGTAAACCCAGTTGCAGTCTTACAGAAGCCAAGATGGGGTGAGTGGTAAGAGGACTTTGTGGCTGGCTGAGACAGTGGGGAGAGTGTGAGAGCAAAAGGGTTAGACACTCAATTCCTGATAACCTGTTACTATTTCTTGCAACCATCAAATGAACCCCTGAAATAATTCCTGTACTATCACCCCAGTACTGCAGTTCCCTGCTAGTGAGTTAGTATTAGAAAACAAAGACCAGAGCTGAATAATGTAATATTTAATCACAGCGCTGTGTAAAGCAGTCCATAAAATAAAATTGGAGAAACCTAAGAAATCCCTACATACAGTTACCAATATATGAGTCCTGGGAACTTCAGAGGGTAAGGTTCTCCTTGAGTCATTATCACGTTCCTTATTTGTACAATCTGGACATTCAAAATGCTGGGTTTAACTGCTTGCAAAGTAGTCATTCTCGTAACCCATGACAGGAACACCCCCCCCTTGCCATGTTTGTTATATACCAAAAGGATAAAATCTGGTGATATTATCTACTTATTTGATTCATGGCCTAGGACTTGTGTAAAGACTTTAAATAAAGAATATCCGGTATGCCGCTGGATCAAAGCCTACAATAAAATGCATACACTGGGCTTAAGCCTTTGCTTGCCAGAGGCGTAGACAGTCCAACCCATGCCTTGGCAAGACACCAGGTATTTGCAAGGAGGAGAAAAGTTAATTTATAGGGGACACTTAGCTATCATATGCGTGGTACTGGAAGGGAGGGATATATATGAAATATGGATATAAGTGTATTTGTAGTCTGGTAAAACTTTGTTTTAATTTTTGGGTTATGCTTGTATTTAGTGTAAAATGATTTTGTTTCTACCCAAGAATGGTTGGAGATGATGAAGATGATGAAGGAGCCATGAGTGACTCTGAGCCGAATGAAGCCCTCACTGCTGATGTGTTAGCTAGAAAGTAAGGCTTAGCCCTCTTTTTTATATATAACCATAACAATAAAAAGTAGATTTAATGAGACTAGTAGAGTACATTTTGTATACTTGGTCCACATTTGATGGCAGATAAGAACCATTTGGCTTATCTAGTCCACCTCTTCTATGTTTTTCTCTATCAAATATTCAAATGCTTAATTTGTGTGCCTATTGTTAAAACATGGCTGTCCTCTTCAGACTAGCAGCTGCAGAAGGAGTTGATCCTAAAATCTTGACTCAAGAGGACAGCAGTGAGGAGGAAGAAGAGGAACTGACACCAGAGGAAAAAGGTACCGTTTAGGGATTTATTTATTTTGTCTCAAGTGTTTAGTACCTGGTTACCCTGACTGTTCTAGGTTCCGTGAATGAATGAGAACAAAGTGACATTAGCTGATGATTATTTTCTCAGTAATGATGGTCAACATTGGAGAAGGTTTGGACTATGAGGCAAACTTGGTTCACTTCAGTAATCTAAATCAAAGCAATATACATATACGGTAGAAGTAGTTTTAAAGGTGTTGTGGAATATGTCATTAAACATATATGTAGACCATAGGAGCAGCACTGTTAACTTCCTGTATTCAGTATTAGGATGGTTATTCATCCTCCATAATGTATCCCTCCCCTTTTGTTAAATTACTATAGCTCTGTTGTAAGCTTGTTCTAGCAGCCTTTGAAAGGGTGGCGTAATGAGAAAGGAGATAATTTCAGAACAGTAAAGTAGTCCCTATTACACTCAATATATCAAACAAATAGACAAATAAAAACAGCTAAATGTTCCGAAGATGAGAACAATTAAATTTTTCGTTTTGTGAGTACCGCTAACTTGTGCAATTATTTTAATGTGACGTACCCATGTTCAATATTGGGTCTACTGGCTTTCTGACTATTCTATGAATGTCAGAAATTGTATACAGGGACTTTTTTTTTTACACTTTTTTTTTTTTTTTTTTTTTTTTCCAGAAAAGAAAAAGGAATTTGAAATGAGAAGGAAATGTCATTACAACGAGGCGATGAACATCAAGCTGGCAAGACAGCTGATTGCAAAAGAACTGGCAGGGGAAGAAGATGAGGAAGATGAAGACGAAGATGAAGAGATGCAGGATATCACAGACACTGAAGGTAAGGAAATCAAATGTTTAGTCCTTTTACGTGACTGGATTTGTCAAGTTACTGTGGGGAACGAAAAGGCATTTTTTTTCTTTTGTTAAATAAAATTGCAGGAGTATTTTATGTATAAGTGTGTGTGTGTGTGTGTGGGGGGGGGGTGATGAGTACTATAGAAGTGTCTGATCAGGGCACTGAGTGGAGTTAAATGGACAGTTTGATATCCTATGCTTCAATATGCATTTGTTATCTGTATGAATCAAAGTAGTCACCTTTAGGAGAAGCAGCAAATCCAGAGCTGCAGCGTTCTGCCCCTTCTGCAGTTTTTAGTCTTTGCAAGGGGAATCATCTATTGTGTGCATTGAAGTAAACCTGATGAGTCCTTTAACAGCGAGCACCGTATAGATAAGGTCTAAAACCAGTCCAGTACCAGTTTTATCCCGTTCATGATGAAGGCATTTTTACACTTTCCTGCTTTGTCCTTGTTCAACTGTAATTTTCATCACTCTGGAGCACCGTCAGTCATTCAGTATTACTCTTAGAAGACATACCGTATCGGCTCGGATATGGGAAATATGCTGCCACTCTGTCCCCCCCCCCCCGACTTACCAGGGCAGACTCCCGGGTGTCTTACGGGGCCGGAGGGGGACATCTATGCACATAGTGTATACAACTCCCGGTGCTGGCACTCAGCGGAAGTGCCGGCACCGGAAGTTGTATACGCGTATTGCGTAGATGTCTTCCGCCGGCCCTGCAAGACACCCGGGAGTCTGCCCTGGTAAGTCGGGGGGGTTAAAATGCATCGTGCGGACGTTCACCGGCAACGGCGCATCGCCGCTGAACGTCCGTGCGATGCGCTTAGACAACCTCCCGTGCCGGTACTCCCCCCGTGGAAAGTGCCGGCAGGGGAGGCTGTCTGAGCGTATCAGACAGTAGGATGCAGGTCCCCTGCACCGCTGCGGGGGATCTGTATCCTAACCCCGCTGTCTGCCCGGCGCCCGGGACTGCATGTCCCGGGCGTCGGGCGCTAGACCCCGAATATTGGCCGCACCCCCACTTTAAAGACTTAAAGTGGGGGGAAAAAGTGCGGCCTATATTGGGGCCAATACGGTATATTAAAATCTGTCATCTGAAGCCTTGTCTGCTAGGTATCTTTTTAGTTCTATGTTCCCACTCCCATCCCACAGTATCCTACCTTGTTTTTTTCATGCAAGCATAATGCATTTGCACAGTACACAGATTTAACCTCTTTTGCTGAATATTCCTTTGTTTCTCTTTATACAGTTCACCCCGACCAGCTGCAGAACAATGACAGAGTCCTATAGAGGAAAGCTGTGCTGCTCTGCTTTATTGCCACCACAATGCACTGTACTGCAGCCCTATGGACTACATTGAGGAGTATGTGAAATATACTTCTCCATTGCCAATGTTATGTCTTGATTCTTTAATTAGGCAGCAGTCTGATTACTGATTTGTAGGCATGTCTGACATCTGCCTTTTCAGAAGATGGCAGACCGGGTATGCTAGTGTTGGTTTACAGAGTTTACCTACAGTCATTAAATGCAGTGTTAATTAGCCATTTCATAAGACACTGTATGGTTATCTTAATTCAGACATGTTGGAAAGGGTAACCAGAAAGTATCATTGGAGAACAGAATATCATAGAGCGTTTAAACGAGTTGGGCTATAGGAAATTTACTGATTTTGATAAGATTATATTATGGTTTGCACATTGTGCTTAAATTAGCAGGACATGTGCACTGTTGAAGCTAAAGTTTCAAAATATTCCTTTTTTTTTTATTTGATGTTGCTCAAGGTACCTCGACAGTTAAATCTTTCTAATTTCAAAAGATAATTGGCTAAATTCATGCTGAGGAGACATTGTTGTCTTTGACCTGGAAAAATAGAAATACATGGTCTCCAAGAAACATGGAATAACCTTTAAGCAGAGAGTGTAAAACAGTGGACGGAATGGAATGATGGAATGTGTTCACAGTATGCTAACTCCCCTGTCTATATTAAATGAACTATATGCTTCATATAGTTGTACTGTGTGACACTATGTACATGTATAATGCTGCTAACCATGCTAATTAGAACAGAACACCTATTTTCAGCACTGTACTATCCAGTCTGTAGTGAACTTGTGCACAATGACTTCATTCATATTCATTTTTTTTTTATATAGAGATATATATATCTACATGCAGGAATAGTTATAAAAGGGACTGGGTGATTTTGTGCAGTGGACAGTTTAGAGCATGATTTTGAATTGATTTTGCCTTTATAAGGCTCATGCCTTGACTGTTCTGTCTATTAAAAAATAAATTGAAACAAATGTTGTCCTTGATCAAAGCTATCTCAAGTATGCCATATGTTGATTTATTCTTTTAAATTACCTTGCACCTGGAGAAGATCCTTGCCGAATCCTGTAGGAGAGATGTATCGCAGGTGTCTCCTTTGCAAAGTGAGCCCATGAAAAACCGCTTACTGCTCTGTTTTCTGTGTGCTATATGATGTCTATATGTTCCAAGAAGGGAAAACTTGTGAACATGTGCTCATTTGTGTTATGATAAAAGCCTATCACAAAATTACCGAATTCTCATGATTTGCAGTCCAGCTGATGGATGATGCTACAGCGCTTATGTTCTTGGCCTTGTATACTGAGCTACTGCTTTGCTGGATCCGTCTTCTGTGTTTGACCCTTGGCCTTGGACTCTGACCTCATTCTAGTGTTTATCCCTTGGTAGCCCATTGATCATGATATTCTGGTTTCTGACCTCTGACTTGGACTGTGACTATTCTTCTGATTATCCTTTGTACCATGCATTGATCAGCATCTACTACCGCCTGCTTCTGTCTGTTCCCTGCTTTTTTGCTGCGGTCGGCCGGGTGCCCGGCCACAGGGCCTCCAGTTACCTGCCTGTACTGAGCTTGTCACCCCAAGTTTATATCCTGCTTGTGCTCAGAACACCTATAGATGGCACCCAAGAGGAAGACTAGGGCTAAAGTGGAGAGAAGCCTTGAATTGGACACATCGTCAGCCTGCCTTCGGCCGTGCTCAGAATCCGAACCTGCTCCTGCATCAAACTTCCTACCTGATCCGGCACCCAGTGCCTTTACGCTTTGGGTGTGTTAATGTGTGAACATGTATCTTTGCGTACGTTAGTGTGAGTGCATGTGGCTTTGGGTATGTTTGTGAGTGTGAACATAGGTCTGGTGATAGTATATGTGTGATTGTGTCGGTCTATGTCAGTGTGTGAATACAAGTCTTTGGGTATGTTAGTATGTGTGTTACTGGTTGTGTTTGAGTATCTGTGTATGTTCGTGTGGGTTTCTGGGTTTATATGTTAGGGTCAAGTGTATGTGGGAGTTTCTTAATGTGTGGGTTAGCGCTGAGTGTCTACTTGTTTTGGTGTGAGTGTCTTGGTGCGTGCGTTAGTGCTGAGGTTCTTATTGTGAGCACTAGTGCTGAGTATCTAGTGGTGTTGGTGCGAGTGTCTAGTTGTGTGTTAGTGTGAGTGCCCCTCCCGCCCTTGGTTCTTATCTACCGTCAAATTCTACGTTTCTATGGAACAATCGTATGCTGCGGCTTCCTTCAAAGCTGAAAACATAAGGAAAGACAGCAGGTGGCAGCAGAGTTCAACTTTAAAATCTTCAGTTTAAAAATCTGTAGAAGTCAGGCAAATAAGGGATGTTTTAGTACTTAGCCAGGCTGTCTGAAACAGTTTGTCTTCATCTGTATCTTGTGGAACAGATTTTTTTAATCTGACAATCTGTAATTATTTTATTACTATTTTACGAGGTAAATTATATAAATATATTAGATCAGGGCATCATAATAGAATGCCAAAGGAAATGTAAAAAAAAGAAACAGCCGCTAGATTCACCAATGCTACTCGCTTACAATCTTCACCTTCTGGAGGACCCAGCACAAATATAGAAAACTACCTCGGACTGACAATTTGATCTGTAGTGCTCCAGTGAGCCAAATTTAACTCTATAAGTGCTACTTTTATTATTTAGGGGCCTATTCTATTGTGTTTCAATAATGTCTTCAAATCTAGAAACCCTTTCTCCATCTGTGTATAATGCTTTGTTTCACGTCTGAAGGACGCTCTCACGACCTAGAGACCTTACATATGCCCAAATCCAATGTTTAGAAATCCACAAATAAAAAAAAAAACCACATTTTGAAGATGTGATCAGAGTGGGAAAAGTTGTCCTCATTCTCCATTTCCTATGACTTACCTCAGTAGGAACTGTCCTCTATGTTGAGTGCTAGGATATGATGTCATATCTTGGCCCACTGCATTTTAAGGACATTATGGCACAGAGTGAGCTCACTATGCAAGCTCTACGGGTTAGGCACCGTCCCCCATAGCGTATTTGAGCCTCTAATCTTTCTGATTGACCCATGGAGAAGTGGCGCACTGGTGAGCCAATTGGGCGATCTGCCCCAGTTAAATGGCGGAGGAGTTTCTGCCCTTGGGCCTAGTCAGCCTGGCCTAGAATACACATAACAAGGTTTTCAAATCTTATTAATATTAGTTTTATGTTTTCATCCCTAATAAATCCACCTGCACAGGAATGGAAATGTTAATGTTACTCAAATATGCTTTCATGCATCAAATGTTCGGTATGTTCTTCAAAAGTGATCTGTGAAAAATGGACCTTTTCCCAAGAAGCAAAATATAATTTGTCAAAGTTATCATATCAAGTGTCTTGCAGAAATCAGGCCCTATAAACGAAAATCACAAAGTAAGGAAATGCTTCCAGGTGTCCTACACGTATAGAGTTAAATTAAAATACAGGAGTACGTTGGGTGGCTTTTGTTCTCCAGTTCATTGTAAAAATAACACATATCAGTTAACAAGAGATTTTGGTTGCTATTTGCAAATAATCCTGTTTTTCCTGGCATCGCACCAGATCATAGGGTGTGTTACCAGCCCAGAAACAGTCATTAAAGGGAACCACCACAAAAAATATCATTGCAGTTTATTCATTAAAAGGAAATGCGGCTTCACTTTACACTTTTTTTGTGTCACATGCCGGTAAGCACTTTTTCCACCTCGACCCCTCCATGCACTAGCCCCAGCCTTTTGGTTAGTTGTGCGGTGCATACTGGATACATTTTTTTTTATCACACCAGCCGAAGGGCTGGGGCTTCCTAGGCGAGCGCTTTGTATATAGTTTTTGTTTCACACGATTTGCACTGTTTATTTTTTACTTTTTGTAATTTGAATTTATTAATACAAACTGAAGACGGCACAGGACCCATATTTTTGAGCACTGAAAAGCCATGGTGGAGCCGGGTCCCCTAAAAAGGTCCGATTTTTCTGGTGAATAGGGGAGATAGGTAGCTTTTCCGAGCATCGACCCTTGAGGGGAAGGACCAAGAAGATCCGGCCCTCCTGCAGGTCTTGTGGCCGGGGAGGGAAGGAAAGGGCCGCATATCCTTCAGGAGTGCGACCCCTGAAGAAAATGAAGAAGGGGACCTGGTGTCCACTGTGACCTTATGGCACTCGGCACTTTTTTATTTTTTTCACAGCGAAGTCAATGACCTCAGGGCTTCAATAAAAAAATAAAGAAGTCGTGGCTTCAACTCTTTCACTGAGCACACAAATCACAGGGCTGCGTTAAAACTGTCCCTGCCCTGTATTATGCATTTGTTAATATTTACCCCGTTAAATGGGGAGCAGGGAAGGGCTGGTAATATTCAGCTGCATAGCCCACTAATAAAGCAGCCCAAAGTACAATTGGAAGACAAATGTTTCATCATTCACCATTGAGTCTGATGTAAAACACATTGACAGAATGGGGATGCATAAAAATGCAGAGAAAGAATACAGTGAATGAGTAAAGTACGGTACTTAACGTCCCTATAGATGTACATACAGGTCCCCCAAAACAGAGTCAAGAAGACATATGTATGCTCAGCCTTTCTTTATTTAGCAGGGAGATCTCCCGTCTAAAGATAGCCTAGACATACATCTATGAGCAGGCGCTCAGTGTGAGTGTTGGTACACCATCACTATTTAAGAGGAATATGATGGCGCTATATAAAAAAGGAAATAATATTAATTGTGATAGTGAGACCCTCCAGTACAGGAGTCCCCAACCACCGGGACCGGTTCATGGCATAAAAGCAACTGGGCCGCACAACAGGGTAGATAGATAATAAATATAAGTAAAATGCACAATAAATGTAAATGCACTTGAATCAAACCCAAAACACCCCGTCCCCATCTATGGAAAAATTGTCTTCCACAAAGCCGGTCCCTGGTGCCAATAAGGTTGGGAGTCTTTGGGACTGCTGCGCCAGTAGATGTCAATCCTGACACCTGCTGGAAGATCTCAGGAGGAGAGAAGGGCCTGCAGGGATCTTCTGCTCCCTCTGCTGGCTGACACACACATTGCAGAGGGCGAACACATTAAAGGGAGCCCAGTGATGTCAAAATGACATCAACAGCATCCACAAGATAATTTTTAAAGTTCAGGCGGTGGCCCAAAACCTTTAAATTGGAGCGGCCCAGGGGGGCACTTGTCCCCCTAACTCCCTTGCCAGGCCTCCCCTGCAAAAGAGTAGGAAAGAAATGCACTACAATTCAAATACACATATTTATATTTATACATATTTTACCTTACCTAATTACTGTAATCTAAAGTCTAACCTCTGTCTCTCAGGACTCTATTTAGGGCAGGGCTCTCTCTCTCACACACACACACAGAACTCCCATTTTACTTTTATATCATTGTCATATGGTTGTAAGGAATGTATAGGTAATGTTTGCTACAAAAAAGCCTCATACACAGCAACATTATATTTTTCCTGTTCATGTGAGTTCTCACCTACCCATGATCCTCTGCTATTTCAGAAGCCAGTTCTCGGAGGCTCTTAGAGATCATAACATAGCACTAATTGCATGACATGTCATGCAGTGTGTGACGTAAATACATAAGTATGCCATACATTGCATTAAACATCCTTAGCCAAGCCACGTACAGGCTTCTGACATCACTCACACCAATACTACCATTTAGTGCCTGAAGTCCAGCTAGGAAAGGTGGCACTCATCTTTATTGAACCACGGGTTTATCCTCCCCACCTTTCCCCTCTTCCACCACAATTTCCCCTTACCTCCTCCCCATAGACTAACTCTGTTGGCTCAGGAGAGGGGTTTTCTGGTGGGAGGCAAATTTTAGTTACCCATCAATAGGAAAAATGATATGACCATGGCAGTAGTAGCTAACAGGCCAGTATGTACTTGCGCAACATGAGAATTTTAGTTCATAATAGCTGGGGTGGTAAAGATTAGTCACAACTACCCCTGTCTACAACTCCTATGGTATTAAGTAATGGCTGACTGTATATCATGGGAGCTGCAGTTAGTATGCAGTGTAGGCCACCACAATCCCAGTCTAGAAGCCCAGCTAGCAATGTGGCTGGCTAAATATTATTTTAGATGCAGTCAGCAAAAGTTAGTTTTTGTACTTTAGCCCCCAAAGCCCAATTTACTAGCTACTATTCCCATAATAATCAACATTGCTATAATAATAACAGTGTTGCTCGCTGAACATTCATGGGAGTTGCAGTCAAGAAAAAAGAGAGTACTAAGAGGGTAGTAAAAAAGGGACATAAAGGCTTGGAACCAAAATAGGACACTTGGTAGTTTTGCAGCAGTTGTGGTAACATTTGGCACTCAAAGCCATGTTATTACATTTCTCATGATGTCCAGCCAAATAAACTCCAAGCTGGGCTGAATGCACCGATGCACTGGGCTCAATGCAACCCACCATCACAGTGCAGGTTGCTGAAGTGAATATGCTTTCTCCTAGAAAAC
Source organism: Spea bombifrons (assembly GCF_027358695.1). NCBI lineage: Eukaryota > Metazoa > Chordata > Amphibia > Anura > Pelobatidae > Spea > Spea bombifrons. Next base: position 86,051,515 of record NC_071089.1, on the reverse strand, counting down.
GTCCTGTAGTCCATGGCAGGGCCAACCATTTATTTTAGGTCATTGCCCAGTACAATTGGATCCCCTGTGAGTAATTCTCTTATTGGCATCGGGATTTGAGACATCAATAAGAAATATACTCGCGATATCTTTAAGTAGGGTTCCATAAGCACTTATAGTTAACATTGTGTCATACAATAATTAAAACATAAGCATAAACAATCTTACAACATCACTGTTTTGCTTTGTATCATGTGGAAAAGCAAATGAAACTAAAATTGTCATTTGAATGTCTTTGTCCCCTAAGAGAGTGAAGTATCTCGTTTCCCACTTGCCCTGGAGTGGGGATTTATCTACTTATGAACATGTCCACAGTGTTTTGTATCCAGACTGCCTCCATTAAGAATAATGAAGAACACATTTTAGCCCACCCTCCTCGGCCATTTCATGTATTATTAATGTTAAAGAAAACGCAACTTTTAAACAGAGAAATCATATCATTTTTCCACTAGCCTTTCTTTTGAGATTTGCACAGCTCAGGCAAGCCTATATTTTAAAGACTAGGCTTCCAACACTTATTTAAACAGTGTTAAAAAGAAAAAAAAATATCTGTTTAATTAAGGTAGTAGACTGACATTGTGTATTGACTTGTCACAGCTGGTGTGGGAGCACTAATGGCCTTCGGCATATTAACCTGGCCATTAACTAAAGCATGTTTAGGAAAAACAAGAAAAAGCTTTGCCCTGACAGCTGACCTCCCAAAATTAGTTAATTGTATTTCAGTAGGAAATCCATAAAAAAGCTGGTCTGTAAGCAGTCGAGGTCTGGTGTGAGACCCACTGTAGAAATCCATGTTAAAGACACAATGATAATTAATGATAACTTGATATTAATGAAACATTTTGTTTTTACTGACTGACCCAGAGATCTGGAGAAGCATCGCATATACTGCAGGGGCAGCAGTATGTGAAACATACCTGGATAACTGATGTCACCCAATGTATATAAGCTGATAATATGCATTTGATTAACAGCAGAGGTCGTTCAAAGGACCTACCTGTGTACTAAGAAGCTGTGTATGCTCTCTAAGACCTGACACCCCCTGCACACCATTATCATCCTGCCCTCCTTCTAGATAAATAGAATCAAATAACCAGCAGATCAGCAAATTCTGACGACATACACGATATCTGCAACCAGGGCAGCCATCATTACCCCTGTATGAGACTCAGATAAGCAGGCAGGCCAGCTTTCTTGATCTGTCATATGCCCCCTCATTGGCCTTTGTGGCCTGCTACCTGGCCCCTCTGGCCCATTGCCAGAAGGCTTTGGCTTTATTCTTGGTTCTTATCATGACAGCATGGAAAGCCATGAAGAAAGTAGTGGTGTTCGCGCCTGTGCACACTGCTACATGTGCTTGTATGGTGTAATGCGTGTAACCAATTATACCAAGATAATAAATAAACGACAACTGAAACTTTTTTTGGATGAACAAAGGCTGTGGTCTTTTATTTAGTTTATAACAAATATATTTAACAATAACCAATCAAAACCAACTTTGTATCAATAACTTGTGACTGGATATCAAATAAACAAAAACTCTTGGCCCAAACCACAGAGTTATCAAATAATTTAATCAAGGCCAACTGCCCCAAAAGCCGGTCAGCCTGTCACCGAACAAACCCCCAACTGTTCACTCTCTTTACAGAGAGCAACTTCGCCCCAATAAAAGCCACGACAGAAAATATAATCATTATTCACTTTTTTTTAACATATCATTCAATCTTAAATAAGGGAGGGAGGGCAGGCGACAATTCAGCAGCTCTTCCATGCTGCTCCCCGTAGCACTGGTGAAAACTGCTGCTCACCAGACTCGAAGGTCAGTGCGGTCAGTTAGCGCTAGCCTAGGATAGTGAACGGACGCCTCAGGGACACCTTCTTTTATATCTAAAATTCCCGCACAAACTCTAGCGCGAGCGCAACTAGATGCAAAAGAGCGGGAAAACTAAGCGGCGTGAGCTGCTCACGAGCGCATCTACCACAAAAAAGGCGGGCAAAACTAAGTGGCGTGAGCGCATTCCAGGACATTCCTAAGTGTCCTTTGCGTGACCCCTGGAACTTAACCCTTTCAACCTCACTATACTCCCCAACGACCACATGTAACCCTGTGCTATTCTCACAGGGTTTTTTCTCACAACGGTTCCCGGTGCAGGGGATTGCCTTGCACCAGAGGCAGTCCCTCCCCACACAAGAAGTCTTGCTTGTGAACATGAGGCTCCATTTAAGAGGAATGAGTGCTGGTGATCGGTCAGAGACTGATCAGCAGCCTCAAAAGTGGAAAAAAAAATATACATGTAAAATCAATGCGTGGAGCAGAGAGTCTATGACTGTTTGTCTGCTTTTAAAAGTAAAACAAAAGTGTCAGCTGCGTACACACTGCAAAAACTGATGCCTGCTGTCATACAAGGAATCAGACATTTGGTCCCAATTAGCCAATACCCTCCCCCACACACATTTTTAATAATTTTAAAATCTGTGGATTACAACTTCCATCACCCTCCACCTTGCTAATGATGAAGGTGATGAGAGTTGTAGTCCACAAAAGCAGGTGCAACAGAAGAGCAAAAGGCTGGCATACAGGGGAGCAGGTATAACCAAGTGCCCCCATCGCCCCCCCCCCGGTAAATACACACTCATACTCACACACAAACACTTGCATGTTTTTACCACACTTCTACGATATGACCATATCTGGGAACTCTCCGGTTCTCCAGGTCAGACTCCGCCAGGTCTCCGGACAGTGTCAGTGGGCACTCCTGGCCACGTCCTGCAAGGGTAGGTTCCGGGTAGCTGGAGCCCACAAGTTTCCAGGCATGGACATGACCCCGCTGTATTCCTGCATCTCCAGGCTGGTCCAAAATTGTTCACAAAGGTCCAATATGGCTCAATGCTCCCGGGGGAGCCCACCCCTGTTTTTTTTTTATCTAAACTCTGCAGGGCCGGACTGGGACTGAAAAGCAGCCCTAGAAAAATTTGGAGACCAGCCCCATATAGTTTATCTCACGGTGAAGCTCTTATACCCACACGCATGTAAAAACATTTACTACTGCGAACATTTTTAGATAAAAGAGATTCATTTTATTCAGTGGAACAAAACACTGATCACATTATTCTTCACGATATTCTGGTAAGAAACTTTTATTTCTTTATTAATTCATGTAGACTATTTTTTTCCATATTTAATAAAAGCTATGATTGAGACATGTTTGGTTTTTATTTCCTTTCATTTGACAACCTACCCCCGAGTTATGCACCTCTGCCCCCAGGCTTGCCACTCTGCCCCCCTGATATGCCTTCTAACCCCCTATATGCCACTCTGCCTCCAGAAATGCCTTATACCCCCTATATGCCACTCTGTCCCATGATATGCCTTCTAACCCCCTATATGCCACTCTGCCATATAGGGGGTTAAAAGGCATATCATGGGACAGAGTGGCATATAGGGGGTATAAGGCATTTCTGGAGGCAGAGTGGCATGAAGGGGGTTAAAAGGCATTTCATGGGGCACTCTGCCTCCAGAAAAGCCTTATGCCCCCTATATGCCACTCTGCCTCCCCGATATGCTTTATACCCTCCTATATGCTCCTCTGCCCCATGATATACCTTTTAACCCCCTTTATGCCACTCTGCCTCCAGATATGCCTTTTGACCCCCTATATGTCACTCTGCATCCAGAAATGCCTTATACCCCTATATGCAACTCTGGCATATAGGGGGTTAAAAGGCATATCATGGGACAGAGTGGCATATAGGGGGGTATAAGGCATTTCTGGAGGCAGAGTGGCATATAGGGGGACACACTTACATACACACATGCCGATTTTTTTTGTTTTTAACAAATACAAAAAACATTATACAGTACAAAAAATACATTATTTTACTCACCTTCTACTTCTCTTGACTTCCTGGTAGCTGCACACCGTTCTCCTCTATGCTGACAGGATGCCACTGACCTGACATCCGGTGCTGCAGCAGTCTGAGTGCGAGGGGGCGGAGCTTCCACCTCACGCTGCTCCCATCACTATGCAGCCATCAGACTGCTGGGAATGTAATCTAAACGGCCGGTGCGTGCTGATGCCGCCGGCCGGAGCTACTTTAATACTTTTTTTTTATTTATATGGTAAGCTGGATCGGCTTGCCATATAAAGTAAAAAAAAAGTATTAAAGCAGAGGCGGCCGGCGGCAACAGCACGTATCGGCCGTTCAGATTACATTCCCAGCAATCTGATGGCCGCATAGTGATGGCAGCAGCGTGAGGGGTGAAAGGTCAGTGTGAGTGGGCCCATCACTAGACAGCCGTCGCACACGGCTGCTGGGTACTGATGCCGGCCGGCCGCATCAGCACCCAGCGGCCGCTTTGATTAGATTTCGGGCAGCCTGGGGGGCAATTGCCCCCCTGCCCAGCCCACCCCAGGCACCGAGGGAGGCGTTCAATGCCATTTGCAGCTGCTCAGCAGCTGTCTTCAATTAGAAATTTCCCGGTATCCCGGTGGGCCATTCCGGCCCTGAAACTCTGTATAGTATATTTTGTCATTTAACCCTATATTTTCTATGGGCCTACCTTACCTATGCTGTGTGGTGTTGTGCAATGAAGTGAGCGTTTCATGTAGTGTGTCCTGTATGGATGTGGGTTATTTCTGTGATCTGGGGGCCAGCTGGATACATTTTGGTGATTTTTAGTGCATTTGCACATGACCTGTGAAAAACAAATAATGTGAGAGAGGTTTTGAAAAGAAAAAAAAATAATGGCCCTTATACTAACTGTGAAAATAACGCAAGAAAAATACAATGTAATGTAGGCCCTCTGCAGTAAATGTTACATTTAAGGTATTTTTCAAAGTCAAGATACTTCAATTAATGTATTTTCAATCAAGTCAGCTACTTTAGTGACAACTATCATTGCAAAATCATACAATTTTTTTTATATTATTCATACTAAATGTAAGACTATATATCTAAAAGTGGTATCACAAACAAAGCCATATCTCTCCTTGAGTAAATTATATATCATTTGTATGGTGCATGAACAATTTAAAAGGGAAACACGCAAAAAGCTCTACAAAGTATCCTCAGTGAAGAAGGGGGATACATGACATGAAAGAGAAAACCACAATGACAGATAGCCTTCTTTCACTTCTCTCTACATGATGCAGAACTTGTCTGGAGATATTTTAGGAGGTCCCCTAGGAGGAACAGCACCTTTAACAATTGTGTCTGCTTTATTGAGCACAACTGTGGAATTTGTCGTTATACTGTGACGTTTCTTCAGGAAGACTGCAGTATTTTACACAGATATGTGTGTATTATTTGCCTGTTGATGAAAAAAGTAATTCTTAAGGAAATCTGGTGTTTTTGTTAAAAACAAAACTCTAAAACTATATGTACACCAACAGAACATACAAGAAGTGTATATGTTGTGTTGAATCATGTGGTTCAGCAGGTTTTACAATTTTTTTAAATAATTAACATCAGCCTTCGAGCCATACACCTCATCACGCTTTGGGCATTCAACACTCCCTTGTTTCGTTCGGCACCAGCTGAAATGTGACTTTAAACAATGCACAAATCCCACAGATAGTAAGAGAAGGCCATCTGCATGCTTTCAGCAAAATAGGCGGGTGATTGCAATCCCATGAGCGGGGCCCTCAAAAGCCCACCATTACTGTGTAAAAGTGTCATAAGGCTAGACGGCAAGCTAACGGGCAGGGGTCTCAACTCCTTATGTATCTGTATGTATTAATGTGTATTTGTTATATATGTGTTGACTACCCAATCTAACTTATACAGCACTACGTAAGTTGTTGGCGCTTAATAAATAAAAGATAATAATAATAATAATCCATGTATGGAAAGTATTCCCATTGCTTTTGAATAGAGCACTTTCCTGACTGATGCCTGAAGCAGCCAATCAATGACGTAAAGCATCTGAGCACTCAGGACCGCAGTTAAGTGATTTATTTTATTTATAAATTTATTTTACCAGGCTTAATAAATGCATAGTAAAGTACTTGCAATGTATTTTAATGTGTATTCTTTGATTGGGAAGCTGCCATTGTCACTGGAGTGCCACTTTATGGAAATTTCCTTTTCTGAATACTTGAAAAAGATAACTTATGTAAATAAATGCACTCCATGTATTAGCATTGCAATATTAACAACATAAACATCAGTTTATTCATGTGACAGGAGATAGAATGCTGTACATTAGGCTTGGTCAACATTGCACATCACTTCCTTCTGTCTGCTGGGGTTTCATTGCCAAAAAGATTCCTCGTTATCCTGGACTTATGCCAGTCACATATAGTATAGTCGGGTGGAGAACACTATTCCATTTAAACAGGAAACAAATGCTAGACAATAGGCATGTATGTGTATGATTGTGTGTAAAACTATAGAGCAAAATATACGGGATTTTAGTGGAACTTTACTTACACGTGGAATGTTTTAACTATATAAAATATCTAAAAAAAATGATATTACCTTTATTGTATTTGCTTGCGAAAACATGACCGTTTAAGTTATGTGTTGCAACTGCTTAGGTGAATTGAGGTATGAATTGCATTGATGACAATGCTTACAGAGTGTTTTGGAGCAACCCGCATTTATCTCCCTGCTGCCTCCACACTCAATTTACCACGTAGTCATGGTCATCCGCAGCATTTTTTTTCCCAGGGGTGAAATATCCTCCTCACCTTTCCCCCTTCCCATCCCAATACTTCCTTACCTCCTCACCATTGCCCCATGTTGGCTCAGGACTGGCCTATCGGGATATTTCCTACCCTGGGGAGGCCGGGCCACCAATGAAGCTACAGAACCAAAATGTTTGCCCCTGCAGCTATAATGGCAGCCACGGTGGCAGTCAAATGTATAATTACTCCCACTGCACCTATATCATATCCGGCTCTTACTGGCAGACATGACCCTGCTGTTAAGAGAAATTACAGGTGAGGTAAGGGCGTGCGAGAGAGAGGTAGTGAGCTAGTGAGTAGGATGGTAAGGGAGGGAGTATGTATGTATGAATGTTAGAATGAGAATGTATGTATAAATGTGTGTGTTAACATGAATGTCTAAGTATTTGTGCATCCGTTTGTGTGTTTTAGTATGGATGTGTAAGTGTTTGGGAGACAAAGATGGCACAGGCAGGCTGTTTGGGTGGATTGACAAGCTGTTTAGCAAAAATGGCACTCACAACTGTTTGGAAACAAATGTGGCACAGTGGGACACCCTTGTGTTATATTGTATGATTTAATAAAAAATATTGTATGAATATAAAGGGGGCATGCTAAGGGAAGGGTATTATGATGATGGTGAAATAAAGGATGGGTATGGAGATAATCGTGCTGCAAGATAAAGGTAAATTATCCTTTCAGATGTAATAATTGGCAACACTGATTTCTAGAGACTTTTCTGGGACATATAGACATTGTCCATTCTGTATGTCTGTGGTTATGTAGTACTATATTGTACTATGAAACCATTCTTTTACTACTCTGGTGTTTAGTTTACTTGTGCATGGAAAGCAAAATTTTGTACAAACACATAAAACAGGGAATTTTGCTTCAAAATCAAGTTTGTACAAATCCAAATGCACGATTCTTTCGATACAGTTCTTTTGTAAACAGGACTTGGCTTCAAAAGTACATTCTTGGCAGCCAAATAGAAAAACTGCCTCAAACAGCAGGATGCTTGGTGGACTTCTCTGTGATGGTATTTTGCTGCTAAAGGGACTGTTATTACTTAAATCTTTCAAAGGAGCTATTGCAGGAATGTAGGTGCTCATAGTACTGTATATGCCATGTGCACTGTAATCAAACATGCTGCACGACTTATCAAAAGTACAAACCGCGGAAGGACAAACGGAGAGATCTGGTACTTATCTGCTACACCTGCTGCACGAGTCCTCACTTTTTCTCAGCCCATACAGGTGATCTGATTAGGATCCATTGAGTCAGATGAGTCAGGCCGGGGGGGAGGAAAATGTACGCAATTTGATGTGACAAATCCAAGCGCTGGTTCAAAAGAACCATACGTAGCATACGTTGCTTCAAAATCAGAACCTGAGGGTCATATTTATAAAAGGCAACAAATACCAAGGACATTCCATTGATTGCCATAGCGATTGCACCAACTTTAGCATTAAACTGACACAGGAAACATTTCCAAATGTAAAAAAATGTGGATATCAAGTGTTTCAGTATAACATTTACTTATGTTATGAACAGTCACACAAAGAGGGACTCTTTTTACATTAGTTTTTGTGTTGTGTACGTTGTTACACCTGATTTACAAAATGCCTTTGTTGATTTTTTTTATCAGCTAAAATTTTTCCTTGTGATATGTTGTCCATATAACTATTTTCTGCAGAAAAATGTATACTTTGCATGTATTTCATTCTGTTATCAAAAAAGAGTTAGGCTTTAATGTGGATTGAAGGGAGGGTGTTGGCATACTACACAAATAGATTACACGTATCTTATTAATATACGTGATAGTAATTTGTGAGTCATTCAATCTATCTGCAGCAGGTACCCCAATGTAAATGAATAGGTATTAGGTAACATTGGTTTCAATTTGGACTTTGTATAACCGTCATGTACCATATTTTCTGTATGGATGCTCATAAAGACCAACATACTCAAAGAGTAGAAGTGTTAGGCATGCTTGCTTCCGGCTTTTATTCCACTTATTCTTCAGTCTTTGTCTTCACAAAAGAAAATGTTTCTCAATAATCAAGAGACAAAGAAAAAATCTGTATTTAAAAAGTCATCAAGTCTGCGTCTTTATTCTTTGCTCATGAGCTTAAACCCTGCTCAGTCCCATCTGTACTAACACACGAACCTGTCAATACAAACCACCGATGGTCACTTTTTTCTAGAACAATCTGCTACGGTCAATGTAACGATCAGTGTAGTTAGCATTATAACAAAAGGGGAATATAGGCGTCCCAATAGTGGGGTGACAGTTATTAGCCTGGGAAGGAGAGCCATATGGATGTGACGGAGTTAACAAGAGGGGAAGGGTACTGGGTTGACATGACTTGGGAAGTTAATGTATGAACAGCTGGGGCGAGGTAGTCACAGAGTGATGGGAATGGCTGTAGATGCGAAGTATGGTAAAAGGGAAAAGTTGCCAAATACAACAGCAATATATAATAATAAAACAGGAGTGATGATAAGGATTGGACCTCGTCCTCAGGGTCCACTGGAATGCAAAGAGCCCTGAAACTGGCACCAGCGTATAGGTTTTCTGACGCTGTATATGTAATCATTGCGGCTCTGCTCGAGAAAACTTTGGGGACCCTGGAGATCGTAAGTCACCAAGTCCCTACCAATACCCAAGAATTTATGGGAGGTTGCATATAATCCTGCCCCCACATTAATAAATAGTCCTTAACATTATGTCTTTACCCAGAACATACAAATAGATAAACACATTGACCTCTACAGATGTCTTTCTTTTACAAATAAAACAGAAATAATGCTTCAGTGTTCATGACTTTAATTCACACAGTTGTTTTTTTTTAACCCACACTTTGGACCACTGTTCATGTTTGATGGCCAGGCTTGGTCTGCATCCCACCTCCCGTGGTTTTCCGCGCGGGACAGATGCATCTCCCCAGGACACTGTGGCATACTTTGGATTCTTGGATGCACATCAAGTTCTGTTTCTGCTTTTTTTCAAGAACCTCCCTATTTCTATGACATGCAAAGAGCATGCGCAAAACAAACATTTTCTGAGCCATCCCTAACACTGTAAGGCCACATTCCAAGGTCGAACTTTATCTTGAGGAGTTTATTTCCCAGCAGAAAAGGAGTTAATCACAACTTCACCTCGCCCTATCCTTTCCCAGGCCTCATCCGCGTCCCTTCCCTCCAGTGTGACTCATTCCATTTCCCTTAGTTGCCCCTAGCAACCAGGCGCGCCCACTAGTGCAGAAATTCCCACCCCAGCTTCAACCATTCGCTGTCCAAACTGTCAATCAGAGCTTCAGCGATGGAGGGGGCGGTCCTGAGGTAGGCAGATTCCGTGACGTAGTTGGTGTCCAGGCTGAGCTGGATAGTCAAACAGTGCCTGGAGAGAAGGAGCTTGGCTATGAAGAGCGCCGCGCTGCGGTCTCTATCGCCGCCTGCAGTTTCTACCGGAGCCCGGCTCCCTTTGCTAAGCCACGGCCCGTGAGCTTAGCGTATCTCCACGGAGCTCGAACCGGGACCATGAAGATGACAGTGGACTTTGAGGAGTGCCTGAAGGACTCGCCGCGCTTTAGGTATATTCAGGGCCTGGGATATTAACTCGTCTTCCTCAGAGGGCTTAATAGCGAAATTGGAAGAAATGAAACTTTTAAAGTAATCACCTTGACAACACCCAGAAATGGCCCGACCCGTAGCTTTCTGCGGTCAGAGAGCCATGTGCAAAGTGCACTCTCCTTCATGGAAAGTGAACGGCAGGATCTCAGGAGCAGAGATGTGATCCTTCACTAAACAGATTATAGGCTCATTGTATGTGGGGAGGCGGCTGTAAAACAATGGCTTGGAACACATCAATTGTTCTTAGAACTTGGATTGCAAGCTCTTGGGGCCAGTGATGTTTCCCCTTTCCTTTTGCTGCACTTTTCGGCTGTGGTCGCCTGTCCTATGTGTATGCAGAATGCTATCAGGAGACTGTGTGTTGTGATATTGTTGACACTGAGATTCTGGCTAGCATGGTGTATATAAAGGCTAGTAAGCTGACGCTGAAAGGCATTGGGTGTTCCATAAGGTGCCAGGTCCTCCAGAAAAATGAGCTTTCCGTGCTGTTTTAGGACTTCCTGGATCAGGGCCCTCTGGCAAGTTTATCTTGAAACTTAAGCCTAGCGCCGGCTGCATTGTGTATTAAAAACACAGTGGCATAGCACAAAATACCTGTCCCCGACCCATAATATTTGTGTTATTATTAATCTTTTAATTATTATTATTATTATTATTCTTTTTATTTGTATAGTGCCCATAGTTAACACCGCACTAAATATGACACATAAATTCAAAGGGTACGACAGAACTAGAATCGACAGACTGAGCCAAACCAATACATTAAGAGGCCCTGCTCACCATCAAGAGGATGATCAACTGTTTATCACATCTACAGTTGGATACCAAATAAATAAAGTATTGCTTTTTACTGCGGTCAGTTAACAAAGAATAGGTTAATAAATATTTTGTAGATGTTTGTTTAGTAGAAGCTGAGATCTGTGTCAGAGGATGCTTTATCTAATCAATGTTCTCTCCATTCTTCTCACTCCTGTTAGCAAAGGCTGCCTGATCCAATCAACAACTAAACAATAAGCGACAGATAAGCTTAATTTGGGGATTTGTTTTCTTTTATTAGTTTGTGGAATTTTAAATTGTAGGATCCACCTTAACCCAAGAAAAGTACTTGAATATTGTACCCTTCCCTGTGATCACTATCTGAGGGAGTATAATGACCCGAGAGGAGCCTGTGTAATTCCGAAAGGGAATGGTTGATAATAGGGGGAGCAAGTTTACATTAAAAAAAAAAATCCACATTAAGGAGTTGTTGGTTGGAAAATGCAGGTCTGCATCCTTTAACACAGAAAGAAATACAGAAGAAAAACCACTTATGAGACAACTTCTCTTGTGTGGTGTGTTGTGCTTTTGGCATGTGATGTAGTATGTTTGTCTGTGGTTTTTTTTTGTGTGGAAAGGAAGAACATAGAACCACAGTCTTGTGGAGATCTAAATATCACATTCTAAAGATTGGATAACTCCGAGTCAAACCCACACATCTTTATTCTGGTGTGACCTAAGCTAGGATGTGGAAACACTTATTTTATATACTTGATCCCATCATATGACTTAATTACTGCTACAAGAGAGTTACTGCTCCCTCTTTTCACCCCCCTTTTATTTGTTACCCCTACTACACCCTTAGAAGAATGTTACTCTGCAGGGTTTTGTGTTTTTAGTGCTTTGCTCATAACATTGGCCATTAGCCCTCTGTTATAGTTCTCTCATCTGGGTCATAAAGTTCCTTGTGATACATAATTAGAAACCTTATCCTGTGCTTGCTGCTGTACCTTTATAACAACGTATAAAGTATGTTCTTTGAGTATTTAAAGTAATGTTCTATGAGTATATAGTGGATCCGCAGCCACATATATATTTTCTTTGGTTATATATATATATATATATATATATATATATATATATATATATCTATCTCAAATATTATTCAAATGAATTTCTACTTGGACCTGAGCAGTAATCCATGATATTTCCAGTTAAAGGATTAACAGATCTTTTGAGGGCTCAGTGAAGTGGATCTTGATTTGTCCAACTGCTCACTTTTTAATGGTTCTGTTTCACTTGAACCCCATAAGCCAATGTAATGGACAAAAAAGTAAAAGCCGTACTGCTTTCTCTCAAACGTTGTATAGCGATCTGATAATAGAATACAGATCACTTTTGTAATGCAAAACTTGACCGGCATAAAATAGGTTTGTTTTAGGGGTAACCACTTCCCATAATGTTTCACTCTCGTATGCTATTGCCTCTGACAGGCCTGATATTTTGGGAGGTTTTTATTATACTCCCTTCCTATTATGTTCTACTCATTTCTTCTTGTCTGCCGCACGTGATGAATCTGCTTTCCATCTCAAGATGCACGCATTGTTTATGGGATGGGTTCCTAATAAAGTCAGGAGCCTGGTAGGGGGCTATCTGCTGCGATGCCGATCTCTATAAACAGACGCAGACAATCAACTGTTTACCTAAAATTAGCTAAAGGCTTCTGCGGGTCTCCTGAGCAGGGCATGTTCCAAACTTAAGGACATCTTTGGACAGCGGACTAATCACTGTTCTTCTATTCTATCTTGATATTCCTTGGGGGTTTAAAGGAATATTCATGTTGAAAGTTCAGGGTTTTTTTTACAGCACTGTAGTTGGAAGAGGGTTCTAAGAGTTATACACTTGATTACAGCCCTAAATATAAACATAAAACATCTGTGATAATGCTTGTTAAATGATTTTCCTGAATGCTTTGCTGCACAACTAAGATATCGGCATAATTTCACCAGTGATTCATATATATGTCCTACGCTATAGGGCAAGAGATATTTACTAATCTGTGGAGCTATGGTCAAAGTGTAGCGCTGCTCGGCACTATCTAGGACTCTGTTTACTTGTCTGTGTTAAAGGTGCACTTTGAAAAACAATTCATTTCACTTTCTAGTTTAAGAAAATAAACCGTCCCGCGTTTTATGTTTAATCCTTCCCTCTGAAGGTTTAATCTCGTAAATCTAACAGAGAAGCTTTTTCAGTTCCCGTGGCAATAAGCTATCGGTGCCTGTATATATGTCACCTGACCAGCGTTCCCATAAAAATATTAATTTTGTGACGTGTGTGTGTGTGTGTGTGTGTGTGTGTGTGTGTGTGTGTGTGTATATATATATATATATATATATATATATATATATATATTATTTATATTAGTGTATATATATTCCAATAAAAATGGTATCACCGCATACTTTGTAATACTGTTTTCTTGCCATCGTGTCTACTGGACTAATATGGCTTAATCCATTTACATTATATATATATATATATATATATATATATATATATATATATATATATATATATATATATATATATTTATATCATATTCCACAATATTATTGCTAAACTGTCAATATAATAAGTGTGCATAAACTGAAATCGCTTGGAATAAGATATTTGTGTGTGTGTATATATATATCTCAGTCGGTGACCACTTTTATGGAAGAAGAAAAAAAAAAAACCTCTAAATTTTGAGTGGCTGAAATTGTATCTGTTTAACCCCTCAATGACAGCCCGTAAATGCATTGTTTTCAATGGGTTTAGGGACCGCCCATTGTCATTAAGGGATTAATAAAGAAATTACTGTGAGATCCAGGGCTGTAAACCGCCTTTATGTTAATACACTAAGGCACAGAGGGATGTGACTCTAAAAGAAAGCCTCTTGGGGAAATAAACATTGTGTGTAAGTCAACGAGGGCTGCAACTCCACTTTTTGTTGACTGCGTAGAAATTCCCAAAATTCATGTGTCATAACACATTTTAGTGCTGTTTTCAGTGATGGGTTGTTACAGGGGAAAGGAGCCTGGCAGTTAGTTTGCCTTTCGTGTTTGCTTGGTAAGTGTGTTGAGTGTTTGTTACACAGTAGACCGTTTGTTATCTTTAACGTCTCCACTGTGTTTAAAACATTAGACTTTCATGCAACTTCTGCGGTGTAACAGTTATTTTTAGTAGCTTCATACTCACTACTATTACGATTTCACTTTACAAGCTTAAAACAAATTGTATATTTTAAAAATATTTTGGAATTTTTACCTGTATACTGGACGTCTCCCTGGTGATTTTGTTTCTTTTTGTTACATTTATTATGTTGTGAGTTCCAGACTACACTATAATCTAAATATCATCTATTTTATATTAATTAACTTTTGCTACAGAGACTCAGGAAGTATGGCGCACAAAACGAGTCGCTTCCCCAAAATAGTCTGTAAATGCTTCACTAATGGTTTTTCCTTTCAAGCATACTCTGATCTTTATTTAAGCACTTTTTTCTTTTCAAAATTAATTGTCAGCGTTCTTTTTTTTTTTCTTGGCATGGTGGAGTGTGTGTGTGTGTGTGTATATATATGTATGTATATATATATAATAATATAATTCAGTATCTCACAAAAGTGTACAGCCTGTATAACAGTGTAAATTTGCTGTCCCCTCAAAATAACTCAACTCACAGCCATTAACCCCTTAAGGACCGGGCTCATTTTTCGTTTTGTACCCTGTGGGACCGAGACTGTTTTGACACTTTTGTGGTGCTTGTGTTCAGCTCTAATTTTCTCCTCACCCATTTCGTGTACCCACATAAGTTATATATTTTTTTTTCAGGACAAGATGGGCTTTCTTCAGATACCATTATTTTGATCGTATCATCTTATTTACTATAAAAAAATTAAAAAAACATGGTGAAAAATTGAAAAAAAAACACATTTTATGACTTTTATTTGAAAAATCTTTTACTCACCTAAAAAAGCAAGTAAAAAAACTAGCTAAATAGATTCTACTACTTGTCCTGAGTTTAGCGATACCCAATGTTTTTATGTTTTTTTGCTGTTTTTTGTAAGTTATTGGGCAATAAGTACAAGCAGCGTTTTATGATTTCCAAATCTTTTTTTAACAAATCTGGTCATTCTGCCTCCATCTCCTCTTTGGAATATCTTTGAAGCCGGTTAACTCAATTTAACCCATTCAAACCATATATTTTTGAAAACTAGACACCCCAGGGTATTCCAAATGCTGTTATTTTAACCCTTTCCATGCAACAATTATAGAACTAAACTTTGTCAAACTTTGTAATAGTAATTTTTTTTATTTTTTTTTCCACACAAATTGTACTTTAGTTATAGATATACAGGTTCTGGTATATATCACTGTCAAACAACACCCCAATGTGTGTTCAGGAACATCTCCTGAGTACAGCGATACCCCACATGCATGGGTTTGTCAGATTGTTTGGCTGGTAAAAGGCTACTTTTGGGGCATGCGTAATTCAGGTGGTCATTTGGTCATTCTGCCTCCATCTCCTCTTTGGAACATCTTTGAAGCCAGATAACTCAATTTAACCCATTCAAACCATATATTTTTGAAAACTAGACACCCCAGGGTATTCCAAATGCTGTTATTTTAACCCTTTCCATGCACCAATTATAGAACTACACTTTGTCAAACTTTGTAATAGTAATTTTTTTTATTTTTTTTCCACACAAATTGTACTTTAGTTATAGATATACAGGTTCTGGTATATGTCACTGTCAAACAACACCCCAATGTGTGTTCAGGAACATCTCCTGAGTGCAGTGATACCCCACATGCATGGGTTTGTCGGGTTGTTTCAGATTTAAAATGCCACATTTGGGAAGTGCGCTTTTTTTCTCCATTTTGGTCAGTCTGTACCTATGCCCTATCTTTGAGCTAGGCCACTCCAATTTACCCCATCAGCCATTTTTTTTATATATTAGACACCCCTTGGGTATTTGAAGTGCTTTTATTTTAACTTTGTTGAGATTTTTGAGAAATTTTAGCACTTGCTCAAAATAATAAACTTTATTTTTTAATTTTATTTTTTTAATACTTTTTTTATATTTTTTTTACACATTTTGCTGGTACTGGATGGTTCATCTAGTGACATCACTGCATAATTATTTTTAAATGTTAGCACATTATTTTTTTTTTTTTTTTTCATTTTTTTTTTTTTTTTTTGAATATTTTACTAATCACATAGTGATTAGAAAGCTGGGCTCCATTGACTTACATGGCTGAATGCAGTACCTGTATTCAACCAGCAAGTGGAGCCAGTTCTCTAGAGGGTCTGGAGACCATCTAGCGAACTTTTCACCTTTATTGTTTTATTTCCCCGACCGCCGCCTTCTTGCGGATGGCGAAGATCACCGGCAGCTGCGGCTGTGACCGCTCTCTGGAGCGGTCACAGCCCACCCAGAGGTAAGTGTTTGGTGTCGCTGGATGCCTCCTGATCGAGGCATTCCAGCGACACCATTTAAGTTTAGGAGGCGATGGTTGATCGCCTCCTAAACGCTTTTAAAACGGGCGTCCACCGCCATACAATGTATGGCGGCTGTTGACGCCCCGGGGAGGGGCCAGACATGGCCCCCGATGCCGATCTCGGCCTTGCTGAATGCCTCGACATCGAGGCATTGCAGCAAGGCTGTTTAAGCGAAGAAAGTGATCCTTGATCACTTTCTAAGCTTATTTAATTTTTTGACGGTCCAGGACCGTCAAAGGTCGTTTAGTGACCTTCTTGTCATGACGGTCCTGAACCGGCAACGGTCGCGAAGGGGTTAATGTCTAAACCTTGGCAACAAAAGTGAGTACACCCCTAAGTGGAAATGTCCAGATTGGGGCCCAATTAGCCATTTTCCCTCCCCGGTGTCACGTGACTCATTAGTGTTACAAGGTCTCAGGTGTGAATGGGGAGCAGGTGTGTTAAATATGGTGTTATTGCTCTCACACTCTCTTATACTGGTCACTGGAAGTTCAACATAGCACCTCGTGGCACAGAACTCTCTGCAATATATTTGCCAAATGTTTGTATCGAACTGTGAGATTCATGTGTTTTAGAAGCTCTGGGTAAACTTCTATTTCAGTAAGGTCACTAGAAAGTATGATATCTAAGTGTAAAAAGTAGATTTACCCAAACTATTCATTGCTGCTAATTAGACGGTGCCTTTTAACATAAAGCCCATTCAATACCCATTTGCACCAACTGTTTTACCTGTTTAAGGAATTTGTTTTTGTTATAATATAAGTAGTTTTTTATATTAAATTTTGGTATGACAGGGCTTGACAAATTGGTTTTGAATCTAGGAGCCAGGATTTTTTTTTTTAAACAAAGTTTTATTTTCAACAACAAAAATTAATAATGTCCCAAGGGAATCCTCACCCTTAAATATAAGTCCACTTTCCCCGAACCCCTGTTTTTTTTTTTTTTTAATACTTTATTTTCGCTTTTCTTTTTTCCCCCGCTCTCCTCCGATGTGATGATCCTCTCCCCGTCACGAGGAACTCTTCTGTGACTCCGCCCCCTTGAGTGTCATGTGTTGAAAGGGGCGAGACAAAGAGCCTCACTGAGGCACTGCCACTCAGCAGCACGGTGTGTGCAAGCCGGCCCGGTGGGATTGCAGACCAATGTTCGCATGGCTGCTTTAATTTTTTTAGGCGTTAGGCGACCGGCTTGCACACACCATGCTGCTCACTAGGGCCGCGCGTTGAAGTCTGGCGGGCTGCATTTGGGCGCCCCTGACCTAGGGGCCAGGACAAAATTCTCTGTCGCCATGGCGACCTGGTGCCTGGGATTTGTAGAGACCTGTAGTATTGTATATAACAATTTGATCATTTAGATCATTTCTTTGGAGTATATGTTTCTAACTGTATTTAAAACTTGAAATTAATAAGAATGCTTAGGTAATCAACACTGCACAACAATTTATCATCCGTGTATTTTGTTAAAATATCTTGAGATTTTATTTTATTTTGTAAATTTTGGCTAGAGATCTTTCTCAGCTGTTAAAGATGTGTCCGTTATAGATTGCGGCATGTATCTTATAACATCAAACTCTCATGTAGACACATGCTAGCACCATGCACTAATACACTATATGCTGACTTACACGCTAATGCCATACTGTAACATACCACGCTGATAGACTCATCCACACACACTATCCAACAACAAACGCACACGACCTAACACTATAGAGATTGTCAGCTTGGGCCCTCCTTACTCCTTGTTTATGTACGTTGTACACTACTTATCTCCTGTTTACCCATTGTGCAGCACTGTGGAATATGAAGGCGCTATATAAAACACTAAATAACGGACCTGCTTACCGCTCCTCACAGGAAAGCATATGGTGCCGGATTCACAATGGTAGCCCTGGCAATTTTTTTTAAATGTATTTATTGTTTTAGCCTGCTTTTCTTGCAAATCTCTAGTGGTTTCTAGTTGCCATGATGACCTGGCATGCGGTGTTTGTCGAGCCCTGGTTTAGAAAACCTCTCAGTATGTTCCAGGGGCACCGATGCATGGAAGTGGCTAATTACTGGTTTCACAGCAGCACCTAAAATAGCACTGCAGCAGATATTAATAGCACCTAGGCCTCATCGGAAGCTTTGCAATAATGAACGTATAGATTCCGACACGAAGACATCCTAGGCAGTAATCGCTATATTGTAATTCTTAGAATCTAGGAAGAAATCTTTAAAGTGATCATCATACAGTAAGTGTCAAAATATGTTTGTTATTGGCTACATTGGAAACATTTGCCGTTTGAAGCAGTGGGGGAAAAACCCCCCAGAAATTCCCTGCCGTTTGGGTTTAAGTATTCCTACCTTGACCAACCTCAGACAAACTGACACAAAATAAAACACACTGACCACTATGAGTCGGTTGCACTTACTGGGTATTGATGTGCTGGAAGTGTGTGTGTGTATTTTATCACAGCACTATGAACTGTATGTGAGCTGTATCAACGGTGCAAACAGTGAATAAACCTACAAAAACATCTGCTTTTATTTAAATTTGTTTATGTACTATCAAAGTGTGGCGAAGTATCTATATAAAATTATATACACGATATAGAATTTGAGAAAACTATTTGACTCCTTTTGCTTATCCATTTTCCCCCCGTCTGTTATGAGATCTTAAAAAATGTTTTGATCCTTGGCCTTGTTTTATGCTCACAATTGCAATTTTGATACACATAAGCTGTCAGAACACTGCTGTAAAGAGGGTTTTCCTTCCATGGAAATCAATAAAGTCCAGGCAATTGGTGATCTTTTACATCCTTGTTTTAAAATTGTCCATGGTGAGAAGTCGCAGATTGATACTTAAAAGAACATTGGCAGGTCCTCACAACCACCGTGGTTTTAAACTATGGTAGTTATGTTATACATGCTTAAGAATAGTGAACCTGTGACCATTGTTCACAATATGATGGGTAAATGTACAAACATACAGGTTGATATTACATTCAGGCATACATGTGTAAGTGGAGCTTGAATGGTGCTCGAAGCCAAGCAGTCAACGAGCGTTGTGTCCTAGGATTCTGGTGCAAAGAGCAGCCAGTGCTATGACCCTGTTGGTTGGTGTGCAGATAAATCCATTATTCAAAATTTTCACCAGAATAGTGTTTTATACATAAATCCATCGAGTCCATCTTCTTGAACTGAATGAATTCAGCTTAAGTCAAAGCTTTGCAGTTTTTATGAATGCTGTTAATGTCTTCCAGGTTGCCTTTATGTTCTATATTTACTGAAATGTGATCTCTGTATTACAGGGCGGCGTTGGAAGATGTTGAAACAGATGTATCAGAACTTGAACTAAAGCTTGATAAGGTAAAAGATTTGGTCCGATGTATTACTATTCTACATTTACTAATCAAAAGTGCCATGTTCTATCGCTGCATGCATGTGACTAACCATAGAGAATTACCAACACAGTCCCTCTTTCACTATTACCCTATGTGTGATTAAGTTATGTAATTGATTCCAGGGCTAAAAAAAATATTTTTTTTTTTTTTTTTATCTATTATAATTTGCTATACAAGCGCTCAAATCATCTGGAGAGCTTCTGAACTGTGCAGCTTTTGGCCTGTTCTGAGGCTTTGCAATGAAGAGTTCAGCCCAAGACACGCAGAGAGCTCCTGAACAGATTCACGAGAGAGAGAGGCTTCCCGTGACTTCCTGCTCTCTACATTCTTGTCACAATCTGAGCACCAAGGCCAAACATCCTTGCTTCTTCCTGTCCACGTTATCTGGCTGACCCAAATACTCAGAAGACTCTCAAGTAGTCTTAGTTCTTCATTTTACTTCCTCGGCTACCACTTCTATCAACTCAAGCTTAAGGCTTTGCTAACCTCTTTAGAGCAAATGCTGACACATTAAGACAGATCACGATAACTTTGCCTTCACGCTGACATATTGTCACTGCATTAGCCGAACATTTATCTGTTTCCATCTAACTTTCACATTTACTAATTATTGCTTATAGATATGTAGCGGTTGTAGCACAGTGGACCCTTTGTTATCATAACTTCATTTTAAGGATAGGCTTGTTCCCGGTCGCTTTGTGACGCTGTCCTTCATTTGGTTACATTGTATGTATTGTTACAGATACACAGCCTTGTGGCACTCAAAAAATAACAAAGTTCTTTATTGGACCCATAATTATAGACCTATGATGAAGCTCTAGTGAAACAATTAAATGCTCTCCTCTTCTTGAATTTAAATAGAGACGTTTTATTTCCAGAGCTTCCCTTCTTATTTCTAGAGCTTCCCTTTTTTCTGAGTACCATAATATGCTTTTTTTTTTTTTTTGTGGCTGTGTGAGCGCCGTATACAGAGTTTCTTGGCTAGCGTTTAGAGTTAAGAGGTGACTGTGCTGTTATCGTGCCTCGTTACCATGCCTTTGTCTTGCACTAATGCCAAGGTTTATGAGCTCACTTTTTATAAGGATTTCTCCTGACACCAGGTTCTCCTTTTCCTCTCAACCCAGTTCATTTTCATTTAGCATGTTACACCTCCCTGTTATGTGTCTGTGTGTTGTTTTTTTGTTTTTTTTTGTTTCCTCTTTTGGCAATCAAAGATTGCCCTTTGGATCCCAGTTCCATCTGTACAATGACATTGCTTAAATACTGTACACTTTTCTCTCATAATCTCTATCCTGCACTCCCAGATTTATTTTTCTCGGTCAGTAACTAGATACTCTGCAACCATCGGTAACAGATCTCACGCCTCTGTCATCTCGTGTTCAATACCTTCAATTTTTAATCTTATTACAAATAGTTATTTTTTATACCAATGGCTGATCTAGCTCAATGCCTTTCTTTTAACATCAGCGTTAGTGATTTTAATGCCCGGTTGGGATTTTTTATTTCTCTTTATTTGTGGATTTGCTACGCTTCAATGTTGAATCCATGGCACTTTAAAGCCATCCACTACACTCTTAGACTCGTGGCGCATGTGGCCGTGTCTATCCATCCCGCAGCTGCGCTGATTCTACTACATGAGTAGTAACAAGGCCAAGGAATTTTTTTACTTTAAGTATATCTTTAAAAGAGTTTTAAATCTTGTGACATAATTAAAGTGGCAGTGTTTGGCAAACAATGTGTGGGCAATACTAAATAATTTTAAATAAAGTCCATTTTTTTTAAAGTATATCTTGTGCAGACTGAACTATGTATGTGTTCAGGATATGTTATCTGACGTTGATCAACATTTATTCGTTTTCCTTCCAGCTGGTGAAGCTTTCCATTGGAATGATCGATGCTGGAAAAGCTTTCTGCGCTGCCAACAAGCAGTTTATGAATGGGGTTCGCGACCTGGCCAACTATTCGAGCAAGGACGTAGTCATTGAAGTAAGTTGTTGGCTGAAGCAAGGCATAGCTGTTCATGATTATGACCCTGGCTGCACAGTGCGTGTAGATAATTCAGCTCAGTGGGAAGTTGTGTTTCCTGTGCATTTGTTAAAAAAAATATGCTGTATTTACTGGGCTTTTTAATGCTTGGTGTAATGGGTGGATTAATAATAAGGGTCCATTGGCAGTGTGGCATGCTGCTCCATTCGGTCTTTTCCTGAAAGTGTTTTTGTGCTTTTATTTTTTTTCTTCTAAGCAGAATAATAACATTGTTTTAATTTTGTTTTTTACAGAACAGCCTAACCAAGTTCTCTGACAGTCTTCAAGAGATGGTCAATTATCATACTGTAAGTACATATACTATTTGGGATTAAATGAGGGTTGATCTTGCTTTATTGGCTCTCTTCTTATGTCACGTTTAACCAAAGTGCCTGCAAAAGCTATTCCATTAGTTTGAGTTTTTAAAGAGCAGAGTTCCCGCTTTAAAATTCTTGCTGTGTTCAGAGGTAATATCTCTGGGAAAGGATTTCCTCTTTGTGAATGGAACCTGTCATGATCAGGAAACTCAGTGAGTACTGTAATATATCTTAATGGATGCTGGTATTATTGCCCTGTGTGCCATGAGTTTTCATTTACCCCAGAGTTCATGGTATCTTCCTCCGTGAAGGAAGAATTTTAGTTATTCGTGGGAAAAAGAGTTCCACTAGGTTGAACAAACCTACCAAAACAAAAGTTTTGTTTCTTCACGTATTTTGTGGTAACGCTACAGATGCTGCCGATGTATATTGTATGTTTGTAATTTTGTCATTTCATTTGTTAATCTAATCCAGATCGTCTTAATTTATCATCATTGCTATTCTGCAGCTGTGTGTGTGTGTGTGTGTGTGTGTGTATATATATGTATGTATATATATATATATATATATATATATATATATATATATAGCCACAGCCTTTCCTAAATGTGACGAATATGTCTTTCGTTTAAAAAATAAAGACGCAACCATTTGACTTAAATACAGCTGCCTGTCTGCAAAACTTTTGGACAGAATTGTTTAATTACACACAATCGTTTGTATGAGAACCTTTCTGCAGGGCCCGTTTTGATCTGGCAGTTTTATCTTGATGGTGCATTAGCCTGGCATCCGTGTCTGATATAGGAGGAAGCGTTATGCCTCCACCAAGAAGTGAACAGCTGCCCCTCAAAATGGGTTCTTCTGAATGAATGTTTCATTGAAGCATCTGACCCTCCGAGAAAATAAAAACCTTCTAGCTCTGTTGGTCTGATTTACTTTATTAGATGAACGGACATTAAAATGCCCATTTGTGTAATATGAATGATCTTTTCATTTTACTGTTTTGTCACTTCAGATCCTCTTCGACCAAGTCCAAAGATCAATCAAAACACAGCTTCAGACGTTTGTTAAAGAGTAAGTTATTTTGTACTATCTATTACTCAATTGTGTATAGGCATTTTGGCCTTGGCTGGCACTGTCAAGGGGCTGCAGCTCGTCTGCCACGTAACCTGGGGCTAGTTGGGGAGAAATTGGCCCAAATACATTATGGAAGAATGTGCCTGCCTGGCGTAACCTTTTGTAGCAAACTTGCTCAGCTCTCTGCGTCCTTGAAATGTTGCATCCTGGGTTAGGGTGAGATATTCTGGTGCTAAGCATAGAGTACAGTGGCCATGGATGAAAGTGGTGGGTGGAAACATCCAGGCAAAATGTGTTATATGAAGCCTTCTCTACTACTTATCACAGGTGCTTGGCTTTGTCTTAATTTAGTGACACTGTATTTTTCATTTTTGTTTTGTGTTTTGGTGGGGGGGGGCAAGTTTGGAAAAAAAAAAATTTCTAGGGAAATTTGTATTGTAAACATGTTTTTCTGCATTTCTCCATAAAACCGATACATTTTAGTTGATGCTGCTCCTGAAGAACAAGTGTTTTACATTAATAAGACAATGTGTGTTCCAAACTATGTTCTTTAAGTAAGAGAAGCTTTTAACTAGGTTTTGAAACTCTTTGAAGACACTTTTCGATACGGATTAGTTAGGAAGGCCAATTAGCTCCACAGAGAAAAGTAGTCAGTTGGCCTTTTACATGGTCCTTGTATAAATATTTCGGTATTTCTTTTGATCTGCACAGTGCGCTTTTTCTGAATACATTGGACCTTGAGCGATACAGAGATAAGCAGGGTCTAGATTTTGGAATTGCACCAGTTTGGACACTGTACTTATATTGTTCAGTTCTCTTACAGGCCGGCATAGTATATTGTTTATATAGTAGATCCGCTATAACTGTGATTTGTGAGGTCATCAAGGACTTTATTTTGTGTCTGTGTGTGAATGTAAACATTCAGAATGGCATTCGGAATTAGTCTGTTTGAGAAGTCGTTCCAAAGGCGAAAGTACATCGTTTGGAGCCTTGGCTTTTTCTGTGAGGCCTGTCAGTACTCTTTGCTTGCTTGGGGCCTGCAATTTACCCTTGTTTTAAAAGTTCTTCTGTAATTTACTGTGCAAGTCATTTCCTATGGATATCTGAAATATGAGATGAAACCAATCTGCTATGCTCTGCTTAACCCAAATGTACTTGTGAGTGGTTTTAGTGAAGGGACAGGGATCATAGGGAAAGAACCAAATTACATTTGCCTAGCGATATGGTATGAGGCATTCTAGGTAGATTTGCACTATTAACTCTTTGATTGTTGGCTCCTTGTGTTTAAAAAGTTAACCAGTTCTGTCCTGATTGCAGGGATCTCAGAAAATTCAAAGATGCCAAAAAGCAGTTTGATAAGGTCAGTGAAGAAAAAGAAAACGCACTGGTGAAAAATGCCCAGCTGCCAAGAAACAAACAGCATGAGGTAGAGGAAGCTACAAACATCCTGGTAGCAACAAGAAAATGCTTTCGACATGTTGCTCTAGATTACGTTCTGCAGGTAAGTGACATAATATAAATGTATATTTGTGAAGAACAGTTCTGGTGCAAAGTTTGAAAAGTTTTCTAATTGCCCGGCTGATTGGACTTGTTCTTGTCAAATGGCATAATTTACATTGTTGTGTGTGTGTGTATAATATGAGACCAGATAAGTATTTGGAGTTCAGGGGTGTTAAATATACATAGTCAAGAGTGCGTAATGCACTGCATCTTCCCAAGGCTCTGGGAACAGTGTTGGGAGATTATTTATTTATTTTTTTATCCTTTTGGTTTTAATATATATATCATTTTTTTTTTATTTTTGCTTTTATTGTTGCATTTAGCGGCTTAAAAAAAAAACAATGAAATAACTAAACACATTAACATCCTGCATAATGTCCACTTAAAATGAAAAAGCTATTAGTCTCTTTGGGGCCACTTAAGGCCTTTCATCTCCCTGCTCTGCTAGATACAGCTACAAGAGGATTGCAAGAATGTTAATTGACCTTAAATTGAATGCCTTTGTTGGGTCACTGGTTGCTTTTCTATTTGCAGATCAATGTACTTCAATCCAAAAAAAGATCTGAAATCTTAAAATCCGTAAGTGTTGTTGTATTCTGTATCGGTATCATGCCTTTCTTTCTCTTTTAGTCTCTAGTTTATCCATTTTATTTTGTAACGTGACTAACTTGCTTTGCCTACCATAAACAATACTACAAATCTTTTATTGGTCTGCCTTTATGTATTCAGTACCCAAATACATCTGCTTGTAGTCCAGTCAAATTTGTTCAGCTAAAATCTTGAGATTAGTAAATAGACTGTCTAGACTGGGATTATAACTATTATTAATATATATATAATCGCCTACAGATTCCCTGATAGAATGGGTTATGCCGACAATATAGCATTTAAGCAAACTAACAGAGGTTGTGAAGGGCATAGGCCATTATACCATAGAAACTCCTTTACAATGATTTTTATTATGTATTATTAGATATTCCTGTCTGTTGTATAGTATTGCATTTTACTGGGTTAGGCGCTCCATTGGGTTGCATTTCCTGAACAGGGCGGCTGTGAAATGCATTGGGGTTATACAGAAAATCTGCCGCACAAGCTCTGTGTGGCTCCTTTTCTACCCTGACCATCTCACGCAGTGGAGGCTGGAGGTTGTGGGATAAAGTACTGCTATAGGATTTCTTATAGAACCTGGAAATATTTGAGAGTGAAGCGGAAATGCACTATTTTTAGTGATACTTAAACGTGTAGGTGAACGAGCGGATTTAAATTGATACAATATCCGAAAAATGTCAGTCTGTTCCATCGTTACTGATGTAGCAGCATTTTTGTGGTTATCCCTGAAAGAGTGTTCTGCGCTTCTGTTGATGCCAGAAGAGTTATTGATTTCTGCTTCATCCTGTGGTTTGTGTAATGACTAGACTGTTCAGCACATCAGCAGGTGCGGCTGCAGGGCCAGTGGATGCGGTATTTTATGTATTTTACACAAGCAGCTTCATTATGTAAATCTGTATCCCATTCTCTGTTGTAGGCCATTCATTAATCTGAATCGAGATTGCACGACCTTCCTGTTTTTACTGTAATGGGTTCTGTCTTGTTCCAAGGCATAGAGGTAGAGAGGAGTATAGCGTATGTGGTACATGCTGCCTTGATGTACGGATGCTATGAATCTTCATTTACGGTTGTTCAAAGTAACTTATGGATTTTGATGTGAGCAACCTTAATAATCCAGATCTGTAAATAACGCATTGAGGTACTTCTAAAATGCAAATATTTGAAATCAATCTGAATGCTAAATATGTATCTTCTATTTATATAGTACAAGAAATAGTTTGGTTTGCGTGTTGGGAACTTCCAAACTATGATGTGGAAGTTGCTCATGGGTCTTGCTTAGTGCAAGCATGTATGCAGCTTTCTGACTGCAGTGTTCATTCCATGTCTTTATTTTTTGTCTTTTCCTTTTTTACAGATGCTGTCGTTTATGTATGCCCATCTAGCATTCTTTCATCAAGGTTATGATCATTTCAGTGAGCTTGAGCCATATATGAAGGACCTCGGCGCACAGGTAAATAAAGCGCCAGGAGTACCTCTAATTAATATTTCATGTTTTTATTTATTACTGTATTTGGGCTTATATTTAATTTCTTTAAATCAGGTTTAAAATAAATAAATAAATAAAAAAACAAGAAATAGAAAGTATGCACCTTGAGTTCTAAACAGAACCATTGGATTTTACATTTACGGCTTTTAATGGTTTAGAAACAATTTATGTTTAATGATAAAAAATAAAAAAATAATAATAAAAAAAAAAAAGCTTGAAATTGTAAATTTTTTTGTGTTGGAAGATATTTTTGTAATCCAATGTCAAGGAAACACTGCAGCTGTAGTTATTGTGTTATGACGTTCATTATCTAGCATACATGGCAATTTTTGGGATGGAGATTAACAATTTGCAGAACAAACAGTAAAACATGGAAATAGAAGGAAATTGTTTGCTCTGGTAATTAGGGGTTGTATTGTTACCATGCTTGTGTTTTTTGTACCCACCTGCAAGTGTGATGGTATTAATTGATCTACGCTATCTACTAAAATATTTTATAGGAAAAAAATTAACTTTAAACATTTTTTCCGGGAAATCTGTGCGTGTTTCTTGGCTCAAAGATAATAAAAGAAAAAAAAAAATATTCTATTTTTTTTATAGAATAAGTCTGCACTGTTGCACCTATCCTACATAAACTAACTAGATAGAACACTGGGAAAATAATATTGGCCAGGCACATCTTTGCTTGGAAACAAGTTTTTATGAATTCCTAATTGAAGGCAGGTAGCATAGATACTGTAATTAAAAAGCAGAGGGAAAGACGTTTACTGTAAGGAACACACAAGTCTGTTTGCTTTTTACCAGCCGTGTCTTAATGTACCTTGCTTTGTGCACTGGGGCTCAGTTATGCTGAAATAGAAAAGGGTCTTCCCCTAAACATTTTGAAGCATTAAGATTTTCCTTTACTTGAAGTAAAGGGGCCCAAACCCTGATTTCAGTAATTGAGAGATGTGTACCAATACCTTTGTCCGTATAATAATGCACAAAGCAAGGCCTGTGATGAGTTTGCTATGGAAGAACTTGACTGTCCCACACAGAGCCCTGACCTCATCCTCAAACTCATCGAATAAATAAACAAATTATCTAGAACGGAGATTGCGAGCCAGACCTTCTCGTACGACATCAGTGTCTGACCTCAGAAATTCCCAGAGAAACACCCCAGAAACTTGTGGAAACCCTTCCCAGAAGAGTGGAAGCTGTGCCAAGGTTTAGACATTAATGGCTGCGTGTTGAGTTATTTTGAGGGGACAGCACATGTACACTGTTATACAGGCTGCCCACTCACTACTTTACATTGCAGCAGAGTTTCATTTCTTCAGTGTTGTCACATGAAAAGATATAATAAAATATTTACAACAATGTGAGGGGTTTACTCACTTTTGTGAGATACTATGCATAAATATATATTTATGTAGGTTTTTGCAGCCCCCTCTTTATCATGGATATAGTTACCGCACTGCTTTTCTCTTAAACTGAGCTGAACTGTGCCAGCTGGACCGTCAATATGCCGATTCTGTGAAGATAGTGTTTATTTGTTTCCATTGTTTCCCATTATCTTTTTGTCACCTTACATGATATTATGTGGCAAAGGGAAACTCACTTGAATAGTACATTTTGTACACACCAATTGAGACTTGTAACTGTTCTAGTACATTTGAATTTATTTTTAAATCTTATTTTACAGTTGAATTGTCTTGTTGTGGATGCAGCAAAGGAAAAAAAAGATATGGAACTGAAGCACTCCACAATTCAGCAAAAGGTAGCAAAGACATTTCATTTGAAATTCTCATTTTTCATCATTGCTGTAAATTCATGCTGCATTATATCTCGTAAAAATGGAGCGCCAATACAGAGCATTAGTAAGTTAGTCTGTCTGCAGCTCGGGTTGAATTTCCAATCAAGGCTGCAATTTCAGTAGAAGATTCTCTGAATTATTCATTTAGTGACACTGTGCAATCCCACGTGAATACAAAAACACACATGTGTGCACAAAGAAAAAATACTGCCATTTTTTGGCGTTTTTAGTTACAGAAGTGTTATTTCTGTAAACGTATAATTAATGTGTTTGTATGGATAGGTCACATTTTTGTAAATATACTTTCTAAATATTCGATCTCTGAATAATCATACTTTTAACTGTAAATGTCTGGTTTTCTTGTTGTCTGACTGCAAATTCACTTAAAAATATAGAGGTAATGGAAAATATTTCAGGAATTAATATATTTTGTGAACTGGTGGGTGCAAGGATATTACCGTTGAGGAAAGGTTAGAGTGGGACTTTAATAGCATCTCAATGTCTTTGTGTACTGGCTTTAAGATTCATGTACTGTTAGATATCCAGCTACTAAAAAGTGTCATTTATGGTGTGAAATATCCAATTCCTTCGCAAACAGTGTGTCCAAACCATTGTGATGGTTGAACTATAAAGTCTCTGCAGTGACAGGTACTTCTTTATTTGGTGTATTGGTGTCTCCGCACTTTCACTTTCATTATCGTATCACAATCACTCATCATTAGTACCTCTCACTTATGTATCCATGGAAAAGCGCTGTTTTGTGATTGTCTGGCATGTACTGTATTCAGTCCGAGCCTCCACTGTTTTAGTACATAGGTGAGTGAACACCTTGAGGTATCAAGAAGCACAGGGTGATCATAGGTCAAAACTGGCTTGGAAATGGTGTTTGTTTATGATGTCATTTCTGTGAATCCAGTAGCCAGGAAGGAGTGAGCCGTATGTAACAAAAATATAAACCCACCATTCAGATTTGTTTATTACTATACTAGCTGTGGTATTCTAGGGAACCAGAATGCCTAACAGGGCAAGCAGACTCCCTGTTATGTGGCAGAGGACCTGCCACCCCAGGCCAGGATGTGCCGCTGAATTTCTTCTTCTTCTAATGTATATAATGTTCCGCCCTGCCTGTTTCCCAAGCTTCTTTTTTGCCTCCTTCCTCAGGATTTTTCTAATGATGATTCCAGAGTTGAGTGTAATGTTGATGC
Organism: Spea bombifrons; assembly: GCF_027358695.1. NCBI lineage: Eukaryota > Metazoa > Chordata > Amphibia > Anura > Pelobatidae > Spea > Spea bombifrons. Next base: position 86,021,475 of record NC_071089.1, on the reverse strand, counting down.
AGCCAACGGTGTTGTTATGGAAGGATATCTCTTCAAACGAGCTAGCAATGCCTTCAAAACATGGAACAGGTAATAATTCTGGCGATGTGATATAAGCTACTAAAATGAAATTGCTGATGCTTTGCAGAAAGTAGATTTTGTTCCTGCGTTCCTTAAGTTCATGCTTTAGCTGCAGCTTTAATTTCTGATTTCATACTATTTTTGCTTCCCTTGTTTTGCTCGTTCCTTCTCCTCCTCCATTCTAGTATGTGTTAATCCTGCCCCATTTTTTTACATGACAGGAAAAAGCCAGAGCATACCAGGTATCTACCAGCTTCTTTGTTCCTTCCAAATCTCTCCTTAAAGCACGTTTTCCTCTCTATGTCAACCCTGTGTTTAGCGGAGATTACCTGCAATGGATTCATCTCCTCTTCATAAAGGTTCAGTCAAGAGGAAATGTGCTTCTTAAAAGGCTGAGTAGCTGCACGGTTCGCTGTGTGTAAAGTTGCAAATTAAAAAATGTGGAAAGGAAATATAAACCTAATTTGTAAACCTAAACTGCAGTCCCAATCTGTATACATAGTTTGGGTTGGCCCAGAAAGTGTGCAGGAGGATTGACCACAGGTCCACCATACTTAAGCTAGAACCGTAAGGAGGCAAAGAGGGAGCTACAAGAGCACATACCTCGAGTTAATTGTTTTTTGCCTCCCCGAGCTGGTCGGCAGAGGTCAGAGCATCTCTGCAATTGTCCCGCGCTCCCCACTGCCTGAAAAAGTGGGACCTGTTGGATTTTTTTGCCATATGGCTTTTGCAGTCCTCCAGGGTTTTCCCCCTCCCCCCTACATATTCTAATAATTACAGGTCTTGTTTATGATTGCCAACATAATTCGCCCACAAAAATGCATAAATTAAACCCAGACAAACATTATTTTTACCAAGGAAAAGACAATATGGTAATCATTAGTGAGATTCTCTACATTGCATGTTCTCTCTTATGTGGTTGTGCTTTTCTGGTTGCTTGCAGCAAATTCTTCTTTTTTTTTTTTGCTAAAATTCTGAAAACTGATCCCAAATATCTTACCTTTTTTTCTTTTTATTTTTAACAGTCTGCTTTTTTTAACAAATATTTTCCCTTGTGCTTGTGGATTGTTCTTTTAACATTGTTTTCTGTTTTGTGATATTGGTTTTACTTTTGTTACATCACACGAGGAGTATCTACTAATAACACCCATTAGTAGTGATTTGCATCAGTGCTATACAAGTACCTGATTTGTGTAAAATAAGAGTTCTTTACCATTAGGTTTTCTTGGGTCTCGTGAGACTCTTGTGTAAGTGACATTCAGCAGGTTGGGAGCAGTTGGTAGAGCGCCGGATACATTAATCTTACAGCTTTTTCACATTCAAAGAGCGACAGAAGGTAGTGCATTGATAACAGCTGGAGTTCTTTTTGGTTGTGACACATCAGAGCTTGCCATGATATTGCAGCTATGCGTGTTCTATGTTAGTACAATAACAAATAGAGAAAATGATTTATGAGTGCATGCAAACCAGCATTTTTGATCCATCTTGGCTTGGGTCTAAAGATTGTTCCTATTAATTTGTGTTTAAAGCGGAGATGTTAACATTGCCCTGAGTAGGTAACAGTTGCTGTACTGGTCCAGCCTTTGTCTAGTTTGTAGTCGCCTATTCTACTTTTTGCGTGTCAGTGGATATCGCCATCAGCTGTCTTGCTAGAAATTATACATGTCAAGATCTATAACAATATATCTTGTATAGCAATAGAACGCTGAAGTGCCATAAATCCTTGATGTCATGTTAATTTTTAACATAATTTATGAAGGAAAAGGTGAGCCAGGCAAACTAAAAAAATGACAGCCTGAAATTTTGCTAAATTACCTCATAAGCATGTATTTTATAACAGGGCTCGACAAATCCCAGGTCGCCATGGCGACTGATAATTTTGTCCTGGCGCCTAGGTGTTTGTGAGCCAAACCAGTGGCCGAAACACACATTCGGCAAAATGGCGAAATTTAAAAAAACAAAAAAAAACGGCTGAAAATAATCCCCGCAGGGGCCGCACTGCTTAGCTGTGCGTTGCTCTTAATGTGCAAGCAGCGTCTCTTGTGCTGGAGTGGCCACAGGAAGCAGGAAACCAGAGGAGTCACATGACTGCTCTGTTCCTCCTCCCAGTGGGCGGGACGAGAAGTTCGTGCAGAGAGACAGAGATAGAAGCAGCAGGGCCCCTATGGAAGTCTGCATGTGAGAGATCTGCAGTGCAGGTAAGGGGGTGAAGGAGGGTGTGATAACATGGTTGTGTAAGTGGGGGGAGGAACATGGCACATGGGGCTCTAAGTGATGTGCAGCATCAATACACAAGGAGGGCAGCAAGCCAGGTTTCAGCATGTACTCCTATCATGCCAAGTCAGCCAGTACATGCTGGAACCTGGGTATGTCTGGGCAGGACTGTGACTGGTGTTAACAATCAATAACTCGAGACTGAGTGCTGGGGCAAAGTGTGAGACTGAGTGCTGGGGCAAAGTGTGAGACTGAGTGCTGGGCAAAGTGCGGGTGCTAGGCAAAGTGCTAGAGCAAAGTGTGGGTGCTGGGGCAAAGTGCGGGTGCAGGGGCAAAAAACTGGCTCCTAACTTTTTTAGCTGGCTCCTAGATTTATAACAAATTTGTCAAGCCCTGTTTTATAATGAAAGTATTCAATGGCTTTAAGTCTTTGGTAGGGTGTAAAATAGGATCTGTCTGTATCATTTGTTCTGTAGGCGACCCCATAATTTATCTGGATTTTTTTTTAAAAAAAATCAGAAAACGGGTTTAAAAGTATCGGCTATTTTGAAAAGTATACACTATATAAACAAAGGAGTGCCTTGATGTAATTTCATATTAAATCATACTTCTAATTGAAAGTAATTATTCTTGTGTTAATGACAGATAATTTTTTGCAAAATATGCTATATTAGTGAGTTTTATTTTTTGCAAAGTCAGCTTGTTTTAATAAAATCTACATGGATGATGTATGGTTGAAATACATTAAAGCAGATAATCATGTAATACAAAGTAGATTATCTAACTTTTTCTAAGGTAATTTCTTGTTCAGTCATGTACCTTTTTTAACCCCATCTGTTCCTATCTTCATTGTAATATTGTCTCCTAACTCCATATAATATTCATCACACTTTTTTATGGTTTTTGGAGTAAGGTAAGCTACCTAAAGAAACTAATACATTTTGTCTTTATTCATACAGACGCTGGTTCTCTATACAGAATAGTCAATTAGTGTATCAGAAGAAATTTAAGGTATGCCATATTGGGTTACTTTTGCTGTGAAGCCCTTTTATCATCAAATGCCATATAGTGTACAGCTTTGTCTGCAATTGGAAACTATTCTGGGATATTTTTTATTTGTCTTTTACAGTTACTTTTAGAGATTCTACAATTCATTTTCCAAGATATTCCCTGAAACACACACAATGTCCTGTTTAGAATGGTTCAGTGTCTCCAAAATATAAATGGCCAGTAGCTAGATCTGGTTGTCTGTTTCATCGCATTCAGATATGTGGTCCTCTCTGGGGAGTGCAGATAATTTTCTAGTGGGATTCTCATGCATTTATATAGCACCTAACCATTTGTAGCACATAATTGTATGCTATTTTTGTGTAGGATAATCCAACTGTCGTGGTTGAAGATTTAAGACTTTGCACGGTTAAGCACTGTGAAGATATTGAAAGGCGTTTCTGCTTTGAGGTGGTCTCACCAACCAAGTAAGTACTTCCTATAATAAATCGTGTGTATCCGATTTTTCTAGAATAGTGAATACTTAGTTGTAAGGCCAAAAAACTTGGGAAACTGGCTCAGGAACATTGCATTCTGGGCTGCTGGATTGATCAGCCCACAGCTCTTGCCTGGTATAAATTAAGATTCCTGGTTAGGGAAACCTGTCATCTCTCCTGGGGCAGTGATTGTCTGAGTTCGTGTGAAACCCCTGTCCACTTGCTGATCCTGTCCACCCTTTAGTGCCCGATGAGTACTATAGTATATAGAAAGTTGCATTTCTTGGTTTTGAGCAACATAAAGCCTATGTCGTCTGAGAAACCTCTGCATCTGGGCTTGTTCCCAGTCTTACTCGGATTCTGTTTACTTTACCTGTCTTCAGTTAAGATGTTCCAACTGGAGGCCTGTGGGTTTTATTTGGTCTGTGGCCCAACTGATATTTTCATGGACTTTACTAAAGAAAATGTATTTTACAGACAACATGCCCTTAAGACATTAATTCCTTTCCAATCTCTTTCCTGTTACCCAAATAATTAGTAATCTTTGTTTTTATGCACGTGTATTATTCCAAAATTCTATCTGTTGTATCTCTTAGGAGCTGCATGCTTCAAGCAGACTCTGAGAAACTACGCCAGGCCTGGATTAAATCCGTTCAGACCAACATTGCTACAGCATACAGAGAGAGGGTAGAGGAGGTAGAGGTTAGTACCCAAAATGAGCAGAACCGTGTGTGTGTGTGTGTGTGTGTGTGTGTGTGTGTGTGTGTATATATATATATGTATATGTGTGTGTATATATATATATATATATGTATATATATATATATATATATATATATATATATATATATATTCTATATCTCTCGATATATAAAATGTGTATGTATAATATGGGAGATTCAGTGAAATATATGAGCAAAACAGTCTAAAAGTGCAATCAGAGCTATTGAATATAAACTTGGCATAGATCACATTATTGTAAATATATTTTGATTTTTGGTACTATATTGCACATCTATAAACAGTATTTTTTTTCTTTAATCTGTCTTGCTGGTGTTTTGCTCTAAATAATATCAGAAGCCTTAAATCAGCGTCTTTAAGCTGGGTGTTGAAGTTTTCAGTTTATTGCTGGCTCTGTTTCCTGAATCTCGCTTACGATGTTAGGATCTGATACATAATTTTAAACATGTGTGGACACTCAGATTTTCCGTTTGCTCACACAGAAAGCAGACCGGAAGCCGCCGCTCTCTCCAGGTTCAGTTATAAGCCCAGAATCCGTATCAAAGGAGAAGTTGGTTAAGGGGGAAAGTGCTCTGCAGCGTGTGCAGTGCATTCCTGGAAACGCATACTGCTGTGATTGTGGCCTTCCAGATCCCCGCTGGGCTAGTATTAACCTGGGAATTGCATTATGTATCGAGTGCTCAGGGATTCACAGGTAAGCAGACGCTGCCGAATGATGGATTGGGCGCAAAAACATTCCTGTGTGTTATTTTAGGAGGTGTAAAATTTGGTCAGCAGTGGGTCACTACGAGGTGGTCGCTGGATAGTGCTGTCACAGTGGACACTTCCCAGTATATGTTGGATTTACCCATTAATATAACACCTGTAATGCTGCCTGTCCTACCACCGTGAAGGGGCTGCTTGCATCGCTCTCCTGTTTCTGGTCCAATGTGAGCAGACATGCACACACTTTATAGAAGGGTTAATTGCGTGTGTGACTAACAAAGCTGGCTTTACCTAAAGACTTGCACTGTATCTATACTTTGCGGTAGCCAAAATGTAAGTAAATGTCTTGATGCGACTACATCCCTACTGGAAGTTTTCCGCCTGTGCGTGGCTGAAATCAACCAGGATCAGTTTGGTACCCATACACACATGCACACACATTATATTCAACATAATATATGGATAACATATATTCATTTTTTATGTGCAAAATGAGAAATTGTGTGTGTATATAATATATATATTGCAAATCAAGTTTTGTGTATCTGTTTTTATTAGCAAAATTTGGTGATCACTATTTGCTTTTGGAAAGGGAAAAAAACCTGATGGTTTATGTCTTAACTCGTTCCGCATGCTGCTTAAAAGAGACCAAAATAACTCAGTATTGGGTTTCGTAGTTGTCTAAAACAATGAAGCAATAAAGGAGGATAATAAAAGGAAAAACGGAATGGTTTGGTTCAGTTTAATTGAAGTTCTGGAAGAAAATAGCTGTAGATACGGCAGCCATGCTTTCATTTGGCGAACAAGGAATTACTGTAATGTTGTTTGAGGTTATAGTGGGTTTGACATCTTGGCTTAGAGTCCTTTTTGTCAAGAGTTATCCTTCTACGATAAAGATTCCCACGATGCTTGGGGATACGTTACTGTTTATTTTCTCTCCTGTGCTTTGAAGTTAGCTGCTCATCATAGCCTTTGACGTACACGGAAATAGTTTCTTTTATATTACAGGAGTCTTGGTGTCCACTTCTCTAAAGTAAGGTCTCTGACTCTGGATACTTGGGAACCCGAGCTTATAAAGGTAACCAAAATACAGGCACAACAAATTTGTCAAACTTCTAAATGTTGGGGCAGATTTCTTAATCTTTTCCCAGGTACCCTTCTATTTTGGGACAATCTATGTGCCCTGGCATAAACTGGGCATTTGTCATCCATGACTGTTTTCTACTTTTTACCTGTCTGTAGTATTTATTTTTATCATTTTTTTTTCTCCTTTCCCAAATAGTTAATGTGCGAACTGGGAAATGATGTTGTAAATGGCATATACGAAGCGCGAGTGGACAAAATAGGTGTGAAAAAGCTTCAGAGTCCATGCCAAAGGTAACTCGTAATCTATCACTTTTTATCTTGTGTCTCTGAGTTTCATAGTTTCTACAAAACTGTCTGTTCAGCAAAACTTTCTAACCGCTTGCAACCGCTACATAAAAACTGATCCATGTTTGTGCAGAGCAATTTGTAAGATCTTCAAGTTCTAGTCGTTCCACACTAACAATTCTCACTTGCTCTAAATAGTGCCCAAAAAGTGCGGCCAGTCGGATCTGCGCAGTGGGGATACCTCTCCTCTTGTCACCATACCTTGATTCAGGTGGCTTACGATAACTTGATGTTGTGCCTGTTTTCCATTCTCCCTTTCTAAATGCTACAGGCATACAACACAATCCTCATTTAAAAAAAACGTATGCTTATTTACATTTCCATATGCTTTTAATGTATTAAATGAAAATGTTCAGCACTCGTTGCGTTTTAATGCTTTCGTTAAACGAACCACCGGCGATCAAAAGAGTGTGGTATTACATTGTGTTTCCGAAAATAAGAAGATTTAAGATTTAAAGACCGCCAGATTTCTTTGAATGTAAGAAAGCGTATTCTGGATACAATCAGCTCCAGTTAGTCGTGACAATGTTATATATACAGATTGATACAAATAAATTAACAAATGGTAAAAATATACTTTCTTACTATAAAAGGTAACCATTTGAACCTGCATAACGTTAATATGTGGGTGGATTGTAACAGCAATACACCTTAGGTGAAGGTGACCGTAAGCTCCGAGTTCTTTTTAACCTTTTACGTTTTAACCTTTATACTCCTTACATTGCTTATCTTGTATCTGTACACACAGGCCTCCAACTGCTCTCGCCAAACGCAGAGCACATTTAACCTCTTATGTCCCGTTCTGTCCCACAATAGTTTCAATTGTGACGTGCTCTAACATGCTTTGTGTTTGTACATTGAAGACAGGAGAGGGAATTGTATATTAAAGCCAAGTACGTGGAAAAGAAGTTTGTGGATAAATACGCAGAGTCCGCGCTAGCAGTGAGGAAGAAAAGCGCTTCACAAAGGAGCAGTGAGAACCGTATCAGTGCATCTGATAAAAGCCTCCATCCTGAAGATCATGCGCAGACACCTTCTAAGTTTCCAGGTACATAATAATCTTGACTGTCATGAGTGCCATGTATTGTTTTATTTTGTAGAAATTATTATTATATATAATATACCAAGTGAGCTAGCACATCCGTGGTCTTTATCAGTATTAGGAAGGTATTTAAGGGTCAACTTTTGATTATCAGACAGGCTGCCATTTTCAGTAAATTTGTGTTACCAAAAAATGCAGTAGATGTAATAAATTGATAAACAGGTTGCTTGCATTGACTAAAATTGTACAGTCCACTGAATTAAAATTGTATTTCAGTGTCCTTTTTTTTTTCCATGTTTATTTTTATTTTATATCGATAGCAATTAAAATTATGAGGAAGAAATAGTTTTAGGTTAGTTGGTTTTGCCAATTGATGCCATGCGGCACACTGTAAATGTGCTGCATGCTCCACGCTATCTGTATTGTTCACTAAAGGAGATGTTTCCAGTTGAGCTTGCAGTATTGCATTATTTTAACTATGTGACTTCATTGTGCATTATGAAAGACTAGTGCAACCGAGTGCAAGAAGAGCTTGGCGCGTGCTGTAATACATAGGTGAATGGGCGAGATTCATTGAAAGTCTCCTCGATCGTTGTATTTTGCATCAATGAAGGGCAAGCTCAATCCTTCCTGCAGGAGACTCTCATTCCTAACTCAATAAATTGGTGGGTCTCAATGTTTAATGAATAAACTCCAGTCCATCTGAGAAGAGAAATGCTGCACGGTATGCAATAAACTAGGTAACTTAGCTAAGTTGTTCATAGTACAGCATGGTTATGCCACGTAATGCCTAGTGAAGCTGAAACTGCAAATCACCTACGAATTTGCACTTTAGCTGGCATATTTACTACTCACTATATATATAATTTTTTAAATTCTATTTTAAAGCAGTATAGGCAGTATCTAGATACTAGGTTCTATAACAAGTTCTTTGTGATATGTTTGCTTACGTTTTACAGAGTGTGGTAACCTCTGACAGTTACAATCTCTCCTCCACCAGAGAGCTATCTGGTTTACCTTCATCCTCTCTCCTCTTTTACTGCCTGCTTTACGCTTTGCTAACCTGCATGTCTGCAGCGGTCGCTGTTAGCAGTGACGAAGCGAGGCGGGAGTCTCTGTTCTGTCCTGATGAGCTAGACACGCTCTTCTCCTACTTTGATACCTCTTCAAAACTGCGTAGTAGTAAGTAACAACTATCGTAGACTGCGCACGTAGCTGTCTGGCTCTCGCTATCCGTGGATCGGCATTACCTTTTGAAGCTCTTCTTTCAGTTTCCCTTTTCTACATTATTTTATATTCAAACTAATAATCTTTGTTACTGAAAAAAAAACAATGGCTGCCATCATATCCCATTTCTTGTTATATGTTGCTTTGCTAAACTGGTAAATTAATGTAACATATATAAATATATATACTCTGTGTATGTATGTATATATGTGTGTGTATATATACTGGTAAATCTTCATGTTTTACTGCTTATTATCATACATATCAGAATTATCATATTTATTTTGTACTTGACTGAGATAAGTACCCATACGGTAAAGTGTAACGGGAAAGCTGAATTGTAAATGCTTTCTTTTAAGGTATTGTCACCATACAAGAAAACTAAAGTTTAATATTTTCTTATCTGGTAGTTTCATTATGTGTTATGTTCTCTGCTTATAAATATGTACTTGAATTTTGTGTTAAAATTAATAGTGTTGCTTAAAGATAGATAAAACTATTTTAGCCCAATAGAAAATATAGCTTTATTTGAAGTTGATTCTTTTTAAGCATCAGGACCTCAGATTTCTTTTTCAGATTAATTAGAGAGGAGACCTCTGATGTCCCAAAATCTTGTGTGACTCTGTCCGATTAAAGATCCTTGTCGTGTTTATGGTTAGCAGCCTGCCTCTTAGCATAGTGTTTGGATATCATATCTGCTGCTGACACATGGGGCTCTGCTTTGCTTTCCTGCCTGCATTAAAAATGTTTGATTTATCACCACTTAAGACACGGTCTTGTCGTCACATAAATTATAGGGTGCATCTTTTTGTTTTAATTTAGTGAAAAGCAATGACAGTGGTATACAGTTCAGCGTTGAGGGGAGCCAGGAGCTGCTGGCATCTGCAGTATCTTCCAACAGTCTGTATGGTGCAGGTAGGTACTGCGCGGTGCTTAACTCATAAAATCCCACTGAAGGGTTAAATCTCATGGACAAGAAGTGCAAGTTTAGTTTTAGTTTTTATGTTTTTTTCTTTTGTTTTTTTTTTTTTTTATATATAGATATAGACCAAAAGGAGGCAAAGCAGAATTCCTCTGTATTCCCGGACGCAGACCACCAGACAAAGATTCTCCCAGGCCCGCAGTTGTACCAAGCTGCATTTGAGAAAAACCTTCCAAGTATGTCAGAAGCTCTAGCTCATGGGGCAGAAGTGAACTGGGTCAACACAAAAGAAAACAATTCCACTCCGCTTATACAAGCAGTGCGTGGGGTAAGAAACTCAATGGCCTCAATGTTCTGTATTTATAAATTATAAGCTCGCAAGAACAGGCCCCTCTCTTCCTTCTTCTGTACCGGTATACTTTAATGTTTGTTAATGCCAATTCTAATGTTCACTCATCGATTTGTCATAGCTCTACAGAATCTGACACGTTTTACTGCATGCGAACCATTGCAGGCGTTATTTGAGTAGTGCTCCCATTTCTAAAGTGAGTTTCAGCTACCAACAGCCCGTATATGTAAACACTGATGTTTTGCTAGCATACAGGTTTATTGCTTCAAAACGCTACTGGTCATGTACAAGTGTATATGATCATGTTTCCTGGCTTGAGAGGCAGTCACTGGAGCAGGAAAATGAGGCCGAAGTGTCATTTTATGAACGCTATAACTTAACAGTGCATGCTTCAATTTACATGCCAAATAGACGTCAATTTGCATGAAATAAAAGTTTTGAGGACTAGACTGTTGGGACTGACTGCTAAATGCATGGAGCAGGCTGACTGTCTATTCCAGATTAATGCAGTTCACATGATCTCTTCAATGTATTCGATGGTTTACTTCCTAATAGCGTGTCGTTTTTCAAATTAACAGGGATCTCTAGTCACCTGTGAGTTCTTACTGCAGAATGGAGCCAATGTCAATCATCGTGATATCAAAGGACGTGGCCCCCTCCATCACGCTACCATGCTGGGCCATACAGGGTGTGTATTGTGTATAACGCCTGGACAGGTTAAATGCCTCAGTGATCAATGTTAAATTAAAACAAACCTATAAGCAATACATGTTTACGCTAAAGCTTTAGTAGTGTTTGTGGCAATGGGATACAGGGCCGGAATGGAGGGGGGGGGGGGTGACGTATGCAAAGCTTCTAGCTGGGTATGGGTGCCAGTGTGCAGGAGCAGCACTATCTGGAAGTATGGAGCCTTAATTATGTTGGAGTAATTTTAAGGCAAGGATAGTAAATAGTGAGCAGTAACATAGAATAAAGTTTGTGGTTTTATCAACTAAAAACTCTGCAGGATCCATTCACTAATGTCCAAGTAGAGTTAAAAGGTTAACTTTCGCTACAAAATATTCAGATAAAGTTGCTGGGTAGTTTGAGTGCGTTTGTGACTTTAAAATGTGCCAGCTTCAGTCAAGCTGACAGGTCGGTTTTAACTATATTGCAAATCCTCTCCAAAAGGGCCAATGGATATAGTCTCTTCCTTATTCTATTTCCAAGGGTGGGGAATAAAATGCCATATAAAAATCTTATCTGATAAATGTCCATCAGCGTTCTTTGTGTTCTTCATTTTTCAACCCATGGGAAGGGCCCTGAAAGAAAGATAAATCTAGAAGCAAAAGAGACTACAAAAAGGATTTCTGCTTTTCTATATGCACATATTCCACCAACCGGTGTCATGATAAGCTAACCGCAGCAGACAATTCTGACACTATGGCTCTTATTAAACTTGGTTTAATAAAGTATTTAATACGTATGTATTAAATACTTATGTAACTAGGTAAGTACGTGATGTTAAACTGCATTGAATAGGTAGTGGTAACTTATGGTGTACCTAGTATTTGAAAGGTATAGGAATCACAAACTCATACACAGCGCACAAAATTAGTGGAGATTTGTTGCCTTAAAGTAGGACCCTCTGCTAATAAAATTATCACAGGTGACCAGAAGTTGAGCAGTGAGGGGAACCATGTAAAAATTATAAAGCAAAGTAACTACTATCAGAAAATGTATGACAGCATCTCCAAATGACATGCATGTGTTTATAAGTTTGTTTAAACAGACTGTTTTCACATACGGTATATATTTTTTACAGCTGACATGTGTGCCAGTTATTGATATACGCTGTTTGCTTTTTATCAGACAAGTGTGTTTGTTCCTGAAACGAGGAGCAAACCAGCACGCTACAGATGAAGACGGGAAGGACCCTTTAAGTATTGCTGTAGAGGCTGCCAATGCGGATATAGTGACTCTGTAAGTGTAAAGTACCGGATTAGTGACCCATTTTCTGTTTTGCAGAGGCTATGTTTTCAGATTTATGTTCTTCTTATGTTTAGCAAACAGATGTGTTTTTTTTTTGTTTTTTTTTAATCTGTCCTCAGTCTGCTCTGCAAGTACTAAATAGATTAGATGATCATCTGCAGGCCGGGTAAAAAAAAAATGCACATTCATTACCCACTACCCCCCATCCTCTTCACTTTTACCTGTTACTATATGTTTGCTTTCCAACTGCTCTTCTACTCGAGCATCACTGTTTAGAAATGTGGTATAAAAATAAACCATTACTACTTTAAAAGTACGATAACGCTGTGTACAATAATTTAGAAAGAGGCTTGGTATACATGCCTTGTTTCTTTGGAATAATCCCTCATCTCCCTCTTTGCCTTCAGATTGCGTTTGGCACGTATGAATGAAGAGATGCGGGAATCTGAAGGCCTTTATGGACAGCCAGGTATATATTCAAGTAACAGCCATACAGAATGTATAAAACGTGCAGAACAATTTACTTCTGAAGTCTCTAAATGCTTTTGGTTGTTTACACACACAACACTTTTAAATCTGTTTCTCGCAGCTAATATTTAATACAAGGAAGCAGAGTAGAAGTTGACATCTGTGGTTGTGGAGAAAGGCATTAAAGGAGGAAAGGAGTATGCCCTTTAATACAACTTTGTCTATTTACCAGTTTTAGACTTGTATTTAGATGTGTGGTGTATTCATATATCAGACAACTGAATGAGACACAGAAATAAATACAGTTTGTGTTATGATGTGCGAGATAATTCTATTTATTAACAATGATATTGGGCCTTCAAGCCAGTCTGTTATTTAGAAATTGGTTTAGGGTTTGCCCATGTGCCTGCTTTGCATTTGCTCTTAAATGTATTGTGTGCCTTGAGTAGTTTGCTTCTCCAGAGTCGAAGGCATTGTGCGGGTATCCAAGAGTACAATACCTTAAACCTGTTATCTATACAAGATAGAAGTACTTTATTATGGTTTGTTGAATTAATATGGTTATCCTTTTTTTTTTTTCCCCATAATCCTGCAGGGGACGAAACCTACCAAGACATATTCAGAGATTTTTCAAACATGGCATCTAACAACCCAGAAAAGCTGAACAGATATCAACAAGATTCTCCAAAGCATTGAATTGCACCATTTCAAGGTGCTTATGGGGGGCGGTGCGACTTGCTGTATCATAAGATATTTATCATGAGCACAATGGCTAATATCAGCCTCCAAGAGAGAGCCTTGAGATTTTGGGAATGTGCTTCCTTTGTAAATACGAGCTTCATCACATCTTCATGCACCCAGTGGAAATATATACCTCTATTACCACATCATTGCTCCTGCCAACAGACCATTCAATTCAGAAAACGAATATACAAGTACAGGAACAGAGCAATAATTTTTACATGCTATATGCAATAAAGCATACATTGGTCATACCAGCGCTCCAACGCGTTTACGAAATCCCAGGACGGTGTCAAGTATCACCACGAAAGCCATTTGGAGCCATATGGAGACCAGGACAACCCAAATGTTGTGTGCCTTTTTTAAAAAGAAGTTGGTAAGGAATGTACCATTCTCCTTCCGGAAGTTTTAGTTTTGGTCTCGTCCAAGTTTCGATATTTCATCATTACAGTGAAGCACACCCTGCCCTCTAGCTGGAATAGGGGGAATTCTGTCCACATCATTTATCCTTAATATACATAGTTTGAAGCATTACGGAAAACTGTATGTAATCGAGTTAATCTTTGTGAATGTTAACCGAATGTAATCACTGTTACATTTCTGCTATTCAAATACTAGTCTCTGTGACATCCTGCCATCTAAATATTTTAAAACATATTGTATAGTTACCAAGGACAACAAAATGCCTGTATAAAAATCTTCCTGGGAGACGTATTGCATTACTACACTTCCTTTACTGCACTCCACTCTTATTGACAATCGGTAAACTGCCGTTATCTGCATTATACTAAGTGACATGGTTGTATCCAGTCACACGCGGATGAGTCTTATAAGTACCAATGCAAAGGAAGAAACTTCTAACTCTCCTGCTGCTCTGAAATGCTGGGTTACCACCTGGGACATGTAGTTCATCTACAGTCCTGGGTTACACCATCAGACTCTTTTAAACCTCTAATCATTAAGACACACTCGCTATGACAGTATTTTTAAGAAGTTGTTTAAACCAATGTTCTGCACAATTAAAACCGATGAAGGGTTGGTTGTTATGTATTGTATCATTTTTATTTTTGCTCTCTTTTATCTTGGCGTATGCTATTTCACTTCTTGATCTTTTTAGATCTTTTTATTTTTTTTAGCACTAGGTTCTGTAATTGACTTTTTTTTTTTAACAAGTAAACATGGTAAATGTTTAATATGTTATGTGAGTGATTAAAAGGGTTTATCAACTAAAGTGGGAGTTTACTGGAGAGGTGCGCATATGGCACCCTGGCTTCAGTAATGCATTCTGAAAGGCCAACACCAGACATTTTGCCTGCCAGATGAGGTGGCCCTTAGAATACTTAAAGCAATAGGATCTTTTCATGTATTTTACAAGGCCTGCTCATTATGCAGAGCTGTTCCTTCACAATACATAACTCAGTCAGTAAATTGTCACCAGAACCCCTGTGAACTCCTGCTTTGGTGAATACGAGGACCATGAAAACCAGGATGGGGTAGAGCCACATCTTGGTCTTACATCATCCAAGAAAGAGAGGAGTTCAACTTTGGTGATTGGTGTGCTCTCGTAATGGTCATGATATTTCATTGTCTGCCCCCCAAATCGTGTGCCTGACTTTCAGATTGCATGTGGCCCCTCAAATTACTAATTTGGTGCTGATACTTTTGGATACTGTATATTTCCTTGTATATCAAGAGCAGCATTGTAATGTGATGTGTTTTGCTGAATGATTTGACACTCTGGGCGGTAGATCTTTTGAATTACAACACAGATAATGCTTGTTGAAAAGCCTGTTTAGCATTGTGGGGGATGCAGACCCATGGCCACTACAGCACTCCCTGTTGGCTTCTCCTGCCTTAAAAACTCAACCTTACCATTCCATTTTATAATAAAGGCAAAAACATAATGGGTTGCGTTCTTGGTTACTGGTTATCAGAAAGAAATCACAAGACTGCTTCTGTGGGAAAAAGAATACATATTATGTTGATTCCACAAACAAGTTCAAATACAGTTGGTCCTCAATGGCTAAGAGGCAATGTTTGCTGCATTCTTATTGCTTAGTATTATCCATAAGGATATGTATTTTGCACAGCATATACTTGTGGTGTTCTTAGCACACTACAAAACGAATTTATGTATATTTTATGTATGTTTTGGTGTGAAATTTGAACCTTATAACCACAGCGACCCGTTGAATGGTCTATTCAGCAGGGGCTTCCCTTTGGCTGCTGTGACGATAAGATCATTACTTTTAAAGTCTGCACCAAAGACACTTTTTTTCTTTTCCTTTTCTTCTTTGGCTTTAGAAAGGAACATTTATGCAAATCCATATGCTCAAAATATTGGAGCCATATGTTAAAATCTAAGAGCCATAAGTACTTGGTTTCTGGGACTTGCTCAGTCCTATATGTGTGTAGGTTGTCGGTTCTTCTCGGTTTGGGGAATGTTGTAGATAGTTCAACAGATCAAGCAAGCGCTTTTTAGAATATTTTTTTATGTTAGAATTGTAGTACTTTGTTTTTTTTTTTTTTTATTTGTATAAATACCTTGATAAATTGTGTTGAATATTTGCGCTGCAAAACCTTTCTTTTCTTCCAGAAAATGTACTTGGAATGAATGTCAAACATATCTGGTTTTGTGGAAATCACTTGTATTTAAAACTTGAATGCATTTTTTTTGTTTTTGCACACTTTGAAAGAAAAGCATATTTGATTGAGAAATTTGTACAATGCAAAGTCAGAAAATAAGCAATTCCAATAAATAAAAATGATTTTTTTTCTTCATGTGAATTTCATGTAGGATCTATTTTAATACCTTTCCCCGAGACTTTAGTGTGTATTAGTTGTCAACGTGCATTAGTCTTATTAAGAAGTCTGTGTATTGGAGCCAGTCAGGGCCGGACTGGGAATGAAAAGCAGCCCTGGAAATATTTGGACACCAGCCCCATGTATTGTATCGCATGGTCAAGCTCTTGTGCCCACACGCCACACTCCTTACACAGCCTATCAGAGCCACACTATTTACCAACCAAATAGCTATAAATCATTCTTTTTAAAACTATATTAACTTATTATTAAAATCCCAGGAACCAAAAGTACCTTGGAATGGACAGAATTTTAACTCCTCGGCATCCATGTGTACTGGATAAAAATGACATTGGCGCTCGGCAGATGTATGAGATATAATCTTATGTGATGGGATTGGGAGTAATCAGTACACTAAAAAAAAAAGTCATACACCTGAAGCCACAATTTACTGCCACTGGTCCTTTTTAATAAGATATGCAGACAGAGTAAATAACACAAAACCTTTACTTTTCCTCTTACTGATTTCTGGGCCTAGAATGTGTTGTCCTCCTGAAGTGACTACAAAGTCAGAAGGGTTGTTTTTTTTTTTATCTCTGGATAAGTAAAAATTAAATAGTGCTATTTATTCCTGCAGTAAGTAAAGTGCCAGGAAACAGATGACCAAACACACACCAGGACAGGCTCTTCCACACTGATGCATAAAAAAATATATATTTTCTACACTGCTTTGTCATTCACTTCCACTTGTGTATTGATGCCCCAGCCAGGCCCCCTTTACTATTGATTGCCCCCCCACACCCTTGTGCATTGATTTATGTGATTTCCCCAGCCAACCCCATCCCTTGTGTATTGATGCCCCCACCTCTTCTTGTATTGGTTAATGTGATGCCCCACACTGCCATGTGTATTACCCCCTGCCACCCACCCCCCTGTTTATATTGATTTTATAATGCCAAAACTCAGCCACTCCCCTCCCTTGATTATGGGTCTGCTTTCCTATAATCCCTAATTTTTTTTGTAATACTTACAGTTTTGTTGTCTTCTTTGTTTCTGCTCTCTTCCGATGTGACGACCCTCTGCTTGTCACGAGGAACTCTTCTGTGAGCCTGTCACGTCTTCAAAGCGGCAGCCCGGCCTCGCTGATCAAAGCAACCGTTCTAAGACTGCCTCCGTCGGCCGATTTAACTTCATTAGGTGGAGGCGGTCTTACAGCCGCACGACGGCTGCTTTGAACTTCGTGGCCATGCGGACGCTTTGAATGTTGGTCTGCCGCCCCACGGAAATTTCCTGGTGGGCCAGTCCGGCCCTGGGGTCAATGACCTAGGCATACTTCCTGGGGGGTAAAACCTGCTTCATTGCCCCCTGGAAACAGTTATGATTAATAATAGGTAAAATCTTAAAAACAAAAAAATTGTACCACTATGTAATAGAATAAAAAATGTTTCATAGATTGTGTATTTAAACTTGGGAATTTATTTGCTAAAGGTATAGTTGACACGAGTTTTGGTTTAAACTCTACCGCTTCACTGTTCATTATGAAGGGCCAACACAAGCAAGTTTCTCTCGCATGAAGAGCTGAGCTGGTCCTGTGTAATGTATAATTGAATGGGAGAGGAGACTTTAAAGAAATCTCACTAAAATACAGGGATAACAAAGATCTTCCTGCAGCAGAAGCTAGCTTGGGTCTCGAGATAAAGTGAATGAACAGAACAACCATCACCTACTGTATGTCATCACGAGCAACGCATTGTGTTGTACAATTAACTTTGAATGGGAACCCCCAGTAATATGAGCTCCTCAGGCTCATATTGGGAAATTGCAATGTTCTGTGGATTCTCAAAGGGCTGGTCTGGCGGAAGGAAGGAAGGAAGGAACTCAGCGGGGTCCGTAGCAGTTGCGACCCTTGAGACCCCAGTTGTTACATCACCGCAACAGAGGACTTCAGGGCTCATCTGTAGTCCGCATACACCACAAATGCTGCCTGCTGCATTAGATCCTTTCACATTGTGTTGACGTCATGCTGTGCAATTCAATGGGGGTTTACACGCTGCAAAAAATGGAACGTCTAAATGCCGCTGACCATCTTTGACATCACAAATATAGCTGACGAGGAGGTAATATTTGGATTACATATACCAGTCGCTGCTTTTATTTTCACATTGTTAACTGTCACAATATTTGTGTATGTTTTGGTTCATACATAGTTGATTGTTTGGTGTCCCTTTAATCCATTCAACCACATAGTCACAGGGTGATGTGTTCTACCTCAGTGACTGCTTATTCTATAGATTAGCTCTGGTTTAATCACCGAGAATGACTAATGAAAGTATATGGTGGAAAGGTTGCCATTAGCTAAACATGACTTCATTAGCATTGTCATTAAGAAATATAGAAAGTTGTCCAAAATATCTGAACTGACAACAACGGCGGCCTCCAGATCTGCAGCTCTCTTAGAAACGTTTATGAAAGCGGCCGAAGTGTCTGCATGTGACGTCCTATTCTTATGTATTGATATTTATTGTTTTATACAGTGCCATCATATTCCATAGTGCTGTACAATGTAAGCATTGTAATATTTGTTGCAAAAAGTCTTATGAATTGTAACTTAACAACATGCCCTCAATCCTCTGAATCTAGTTTAAAGGTTGTGCAACTAATACAGACTATCACTGATTATATATTGTACAGGTTGCTTGAGTAACTGGGGATGCTCGTGGATAATATATGCAAGAGTTCTATTACAATCAGTGTTACCCGGCAAGACGTATTGTTAGTAATTGTGCCGATGTACACCCTTTGCGATGACTCCAGAGAGGTGTGCAGCAGCCTCATAGCCTTGGCGATCTCGTGCCAACCACAACAGGTCTGCCTGAATGTTTCTTCCTACAACCAATCAGATTACTGCGATTGCCTAGAAGGGGGCGGGATGCTTGCATTGATTCGCTGTCTAAGAGTTCCGTCATGTGATCCAGCATGGCTTCCTCCAGCTGCGCGGCGAGAGGTTTGCGATTGCCATGGTCACTGTGAGGATCGGAGGTGAGACCGGGTAGAAAACCGGCATGAATAAAATGCAATTGATGGGCAGGATCATGAACATGAGATCCTACCAAGTGGCTCTGTTACTGCTGGCTGCACTGGCCGTGTTTGGCTTCTATTACTTGGGCTCAGGGAAGGAGAATTTCTCCAGTACCACCAAGAGGATCAAGGAGAGCAGAGCTTCCCAGAGCCCCAGCTTGGACATGGACCTGTCATCCTCCTCCTCCTCCGAACTGAAGCTTAGTGAAGGCAAGAGCAAGAACATGGAGAGCCGTGGGACACAGGACTACCACCTGCTGATGATGTTCACCAAGGTGCACATAAACCCCGTGCTCCGGGACAAGTTCCAGGTGGCCCTCAGCTCCCTGGTGAGATATGGGAAGTTTGAGAGTAACGAGGTCCTCAGCCTGCACTTCGTGTCTGATGAGCCCAGTAAAGAGATGGGCAAATCGGTGATGAGGGACCTGCTGCAGGGAGCCAGCTTCAAATACAAGGTCGGTATTACTAGCTGGATATTATTAATGGGGATGATGGGTCAGTGCAAACACGATGGGGGCATTTATTCCTTTACCTAGTGCCAGGGTCATTAGTCTGTCACCGGACTCTTGGTGGTACTTCATCTAAGAGGCTCTGCAGCAGCGCATGCCTTTTCATTTCCGCAAGTGGCCTTTTAT
The DNA here is from genome assembly GCF_027358695.1 of Spea bombifrons. Lineage (NCBI taxonomy): Eukaryota > Metazoa > Chordata > Amphibia > Anura > Pelobatidae > Spea > Spea bombifrons. The sequence goes on along the minus strand of NC_071089.1, from coordinate 86,001,605 downwards.
AGTGTCTGATTTTAGTTGCCATAAAGATGACGCGCTGAGCCCTTGGAAAGCCGTGAGTGCGTTACTGTCATCCAGCAGAGATCCCTACATTACGCCTAGGGGTTTATTTGGTCAGTAGGAAATCACTATGGCTTATAAAGGGCCACCCTAGACAATTTACCTGCGAGATGAGCAGAGCTTGCCCTCCATTATGCATATTTCAATCAGTTTGTGGTCTTTCAAGAAATTCTACTGATTGAAATATACTTTATACACCGGGCATAGGGGCTGGTTGAGGCTCATGTCTCTACAATAGACGTCCCAGCCCAAATATTTTCCTGATATAAAACAGTTGTAGGCTGCAGTGAGGAGATGGAGCGTCAGCGGCGAGGAGATGAGTTGGATGACTTAGTTCGGCACCTCAATGTGGTCTATTCACTAAAGGGAGAGTTGGGTTTCACTATACGTTATGAAGGACTAATCTCAGCAAGCCTCTGCCGCAGGAAGAACGTGGTTAGCCCTTTATAATGCATTGTTCAATCAGGGAGATTTCTTCGGTCTCCACACAGTTTGAATTAGGTGTTAGACACAGCCATCTCAGCCCTTCTGGCTGGGGAAACTTGCCAGTGTTTGCCCTTCATAGTGAATTGTTACGTGAGGGAGTTGAAAGCACAACTCTCTGTTAGTGAATAAACCCTATGTAAAGCTTAGAGGAAAGGAGAGAGAGAGAGGGGGGGGATGTGATAGAATTTAAGTACTTATTTGAGGAGGAGAAATGTTAGGACAAGAGGGCATAGTCTAAAACTAGAGGGTTGGAGGCTTGGATGTAACACAATTACTGTGAGGGTGGTAGATAGGTGGAACAGCCTCCCATCAGAAGTGAAAGGGGCTAACAGTGAGGAAGTTTAAAGAGGCATGGGATAGGCATAGAGCTATTCTGAATCCGAGACATCACTACACACTGATTAAAGTCAGAGTCTCTACATCGAAAAAAATGGGCAGACTAGAAGGGCCACCATGTTATTTTCTGCCCTCAATTGTTTCGATGTTCCTATGTTGCTAAACTATGTCCTCATATTTAGAACATTGAAAGGCTTCATAGAATACAGCATCCAGTGATGCTCACCTTGCCGGATCATCTAATGGGCACCCAAAACCCTAGCCTGGTTGGACTCTTACTTTGTGTTTAGCATCCCCTGGACACTAAGTCATTATTAACACCCCTCACACTTGCTTATCTTTAGAAGGGACAAGTCTGTTTTTGGAATCCAAATCTGTCTGTCCTGCTTTCATCCCCTGAAGTCCTTCTTCTCTAGGAGCTCAGAGTGTTTGTTGGGTGTGAAATTCTGACTACTAAGCATTTGGGTTTGGGTGGAATTTTGCGCTTCCAAGCTCTTATTTCAAAACCTTACTTTTTAGGAAACAATGTTTTCTCCTGGCCCTCTTTATTCATATGTAATTGCAAAAACCACCACCAGAGGTCCTCGGTGACCGTAAATGTTCAAATGTGTTTTTAAAACCTCATTATCCTCCCACCATATGTTTTTTTTTTATTTTATTTTTAATTTTGCCCTATAGCTGTTGTAAGCACTATGTATATAATATTTGTAGTAAAAGTTGTATAAATAGTAACTTCAGAATGTATTTCTTTATTTCACATGATGTGAATGTGTAACCATGATCTTCTAGTAATCTGGAAGGCTCTTGGAGATTATGTTGGCCGAGGCTCGCTGAATGAAAGCTTGTGCAAAACTTTATGTAAATCTTTCTCTTCTGCTTCAAGTAATAAATCCTACATCCCGCATTGCTAGGTACCCTGCTGATAATATAAATATACCACATACAGGAGACACCCTCCCGAAAAAAGTGTTTTCCCCCAAGCTATAATTTCTTTCGACAGCAGCTCCTTGTGATTAGAATTTTCAGCCTTTGTTTATCAGTGGGTTTGATATAACATACACCAGTATATACATTCTTGTCTTTTACGTATGTGCCGGCCTATCTCTATGGAACCGCAGGGTACACAGACTTTATCATCTAAACTTTGCAACCCAGCGCTTTAATGGAAGGACAGAATGTATTTCAAAAAGGGAAATAACCCTTCCTAAATGGCGGTGATAAATAACCTTTATGTAATTAATGTCGCCCGTCCCAGTCTTGTGTTGTACAAATAGAGATCCAACTGATTTCTGCAGTGTGACACTGTATATACTACTTTGTAAAACATGTTATCGAGCCTACATCTTCCTCATACAGTACCATCTAGAAATCAATTAACTTAACGGTTACGTTAACATTGAGCACGATGTGTACTTATGCTTAATGAATGTATTATACATTCATTTGCGAACATATTATAACCTTATTTAAGCAATAAGAATACCAATTTGTAGCATGGGTCCCATGGCATTTTTAAATATTTTACAGAATAGAGAGACGATTGAGAGCATCAGAATTGATATCTTAAACGGCTGCATGATCACGTCAAATGGATTCAATCAAATATTACCGGGCAAAACACCTTTTCCAACAGAAACACATTGATTAACCTACCCATCAGAAGTAGTAGAGGGCGAGATGCGGGTTCAGTGAATGAAGTTAAACATGCATGGGATGGGCATAAAGCTGTCCGGAATCTAATACAGGACCAAGGACTGATTTATGTTCGGAGTGTTTACACGCTAAGAAGCTGGCAGACGAGATGGGCCAACTGGTTCTTATGTGCCTCCAAGTTCTATGTTTCTTTCTGAGTTAAAGGTACCATTATTATATGCATCTGTTAAGAACCGAAGAACACCGCAGTTCCAAATTGTGAATGAAGTCCGGCTTGACCAACACTTCCATAGTGTGGGCTTCATATCTTGCGGTCATTTCATTAAATAACTATGCATTATAGATCCTTCCTGTGGGAGAAACTCTCTGGCTTTGGCCATTCACGATGTATTGTTAATGTGGTGATAGGACCTTTTATTACATTTATAACAACGGTTTAGTGGAGTTTGGGGTTTTTACATTATCACCGTGGATCACAACTCGCTCAGTGTTAATGAAACTGCATTGTTGTGCACATAGACAAAGGGGTTGGAGATCCTAAAACATTTTGTTTTATGTTCAACCCGATCTTCAATAAACGTCTGTGGCATGAGGGCACCGTTAAAATAATGCATACAGTGCATGTTTCCTTGATTTTCTTTGAACAGATGTGGACTAAGGAGCAGCAGCTCAGTCATCACGCTACAGGCATTGTTGCAAAGAGAATAGACTATTGCTCTCTGTATAATATCTGTAATCTTAGGTTTTAGAAGCAGGTTCGGTTATACAGTATTTCGATATGGATTGGTTGTGTGCCGGCGGGGTAGAACCATGCTCAGTGTGTATATGTGTAGTGCTGGAGTCAGTCTGTGAGTGTGTGTGTGTATAAATATATATATATATATAATATAATATATATAAACTAGTCAGTGTGTGTGTAAATGTATTGTACCAGAGTCACTGTCTACTGTATTGTAGTGCCATACTTGATGTGTATGTGTCCATAGTGTTAGTGTGTACATTCATCCTTGACTCTAACCTTTCCTTCATCCCTCACATTCAGTCCCTCGCCAGATCCTGCCGCTTGCACCTAAATAAAATATAAAAAAATCTCTCGTATCTGCCCATTCCTCACCCAAGAATCCACAAAAACTCTAGTTCATTCACTTATCATTTCCCGTCTTGACTACTGCAACACTCTTCTGGTTGGCATTCGACTGTCTCCTCTAAAGTCTGTCCTAAATGCCGCTGCTAGGCTTATCTTCCTTGCATGCCACTACTCTTCTGCTTCCCCGCTCTGTGAAACCCTCCCAATTACCTTTAGAATTTAATTTTAAATCCTGGTACTGACATCTAAGGCCATCCATAACACTGCTCCTCCATACAATTCTGACCTCATTAGCAAATACTCTGCTACTCGATCCCTACGTTCTTCCCGTGGGCTAAGGCTCTCCTCCTCACTCATCACCTCTTCCTTTTTCCGTCTACAAGATTTCACTCGAGCTGCCCCATATCTCGGGAATCTACTCCCAAGCAGGGTCGGACTGGGAATGAAAAGCAGCCCTGGAAACATTTGAACGTTTATTTCTTTATTAATTCATGTAAACTGTTTTTTCATATTTAAGAAAAGATGTGATTGAGAAAAATAGTTTGTTTTTATTTGCCAACCTGCCCCACCAGTTATCCACATCTGCCCCCAGGCTTTCCACTCTGCCCCCAGAAATGCCTTATACACCCCTATATGCCACTCTGCCTCCCTGATATGCCTTAACCCTCCTATATGCCACTCTGCCCCGTGAAATGCCTTTTAACCCCCTTTATGCCACTCTGCCACCAGAAATGCCTTATACCTGTATATGCCACTCTGGCATATAGGGGGTTAAAATGCATTTCTAAAGCCCCCATATAACGCCCCTCCCCCTTCCTCTCCTCCTCCCCGACTTACCACTGCTTCTGGCATCCGGTGAGGGCAGTGGGTGGGGGCCGGCGTTCACGCACCACACCGCCCAATGGTCGTGCTTCAGCTCTTGGTCCCACCCCTTTTAAGACGTGGGATGAAGTTTCCAGAGGCCATTTGGAACTCTATAGTAAGTGATGCTGCAGAGGACAGGCAATTTTTATGCCCTACACACTTCAGCACTCATTGGCCTTGCTCTTTTAGTGTGTTAGGTCTATCCCTTCATGGCTGAGCTGTTACTTTTAGACTTTGCTATCTCACAATAACAGTACTTACGGTGGACCGGGGCAGATCTAGCAGGGTAGAAAGTTCACAAACTGGCAAAGGTGGCATCCTATGACAGTGCCACATTCACAGTCACTGAGATCTTCAGTAGGACCCCTTCTACTGCCAATGTTTGTCTACGGAGATGGCTGCTTTGTGCTAAGTTTATACACCTAGCAATGAGTGTGAGTGAAACACCTAAACTCAATAATTAGGAGGGGAGTTTGCATACTTGTAGTCATAGTTTTCAAGAACATCACAACCGTTCTTGTGCGCATGCGCGTCTTTGAAATGGGAGCCAACAAGGGTGTGATGGAGGAAAGGAACATGATCTTTGCAAACAATATATGTTGTGATCAACCTTATAGGAATCTGTGTGTTTCTGGTTAATAGATCAACCTCTTGAACCCTGGGGGAAGGGTGGCAGTCCTTTAAGCCATGGCACCCTGTGGTGGGGGTCTTGAGTGCTTATGGATTACATTCCTCATCTCTCTTCACAGGTATAGTATGTACAGGTGGAAGACTATGGTCTGTACACTGCTCACACCAATAGAGAAACATCCCATATAGTCATTACGGAGGAGTAAAGAATGACCCCTCTAACCCTGTGATGAAGCCCCCCCCCATGTCTTGTAGGGCCCCAAGAATTCTTAGTATACAAGCGAGTCCTTTGATGCTGCAACTGATATAGACTGCTAATGATTTCAGTGACTGATACAAGACATTGTCGAGGGCAAAATAAGAAATCACCCATTTATATTTAGACTTCACCCTAGTGCTGCTGAACTCAATGGTTTTAAAAGATAATAGAACAGACTATTTTAATGATAGACAGTAAGAGAAAAATGTAATACATTAAAATACATTTTTGGTATTTTTATTAATTGGTTTGGGGACAGGATAGTGTGGGGGGGGGGCACAGGGAATAATCTATGAGGTTCAACATTTCCCAGATCTTCAAAGGAAATTTACTCCACTTCACAAACGCAAATGCAGATAAGTTTTGCCTTGCATCTCCGTGGCTTGAACAGTCTCCTGAAGAAACTGGCTATTTTCTCCTTTGTTGTCACTCTGGCTGGAGGATTTTCGGCTTGTAAGCTCATATCCAGGCTCAGCTCTGACACCGTCAGCATATGTATGTCGCCATCTCGATCATATAGAGGCGTTGGATGTATCACGGCAAAGGAATCCATCTCCAGACTCAGTTTTGAAATGGTCTCCATGTGAATGTCGCCATCTCGGTCGTATAGAGGCGTTGGATGTATCATGGCAAATGAATGCATCTCCAAACTCAGGTCTGACACGGTCTCCATGTGAATGTTGCCATCCCGATCGTATAGGGGCGTTGGAGGCATCTCTGGAAATGAATTCACTTCCAGGCTCAGTTCTGACAGAGACGTCATGTGTATATCACCATCCCGATCATACAGAGGCAGATGAGGAGGCTCGTTGACAAATTCTCCTTCAGCCATTGTTGATCGCGGTTTGTCGATACCAAAATACTCAGAATACAGCAACCAGTCCAACTGATAGCAAGTCAACTGAATGTACCGTTCCTGGCATGCACTGCCTGTTATGCTGCAGTATCTATGATGTCATAAAACTTTACAACTGACAAGAAGTCTCCAAAACAAAATGTATCCAAAGTCTACCTTAAAACTCAGTAATAAAAATGCATCCTTTCCATGTTAAAAAAGGAAATTGTAGCAAAGCTCTTATGTAATATCAGCAAAGGCTAATTCATTAAATGTTACAGTTCAATGCACATTCTAAACCAGGGGTTAACTAAAATATATATATGTGTGCATTTAATATATATCATGATGTACATTTAACTGTTCAATCATTTAATGAAAGATCAAATATAACATAGGATTTTTGTTTATATATCATGAAATGTAACTACCTATCTATGTGTATTTTGCATTAAATATATTAAAGATAAAGATAAACGGTATTTGCTCGATTATAAGATGACCCTGATTATAAGACAACCCCCCATAATGTGAATATTGATGTAGGAAAAAAGAAAAAGCCTTTATATAAGTAGGGCTGCAACTATTTTCATAATCTATTAGTTTGCTGATTATTTTTTCGATTAATCAGATAAAAAATTAATGTACATTTTTCATTTATTTAAAATAATTTCATAAACAGGTTGTTAAAAACAAACGTCAGAATAAAAAAAACTTTGATAGAATGCATGTCTTGTTTTTATTTCCCAACCTGTCCCCCCCCCAGTTATGCACATTTGAGCACAGGCTTGGCACACTGCCACCCAGAAATGCCACCCCGCCCTCCACATATGCCTTATACCCCCTGATATGCTACTCAGTCCTCCCCTGATATGCCACACTGCTTCCCAGATATGCCTTATATACCCTATATGCCTTATACCCCCTGATTTGCCACTGTGCCACCTGATATGCCTTATACCCCCAGATATGCCTTATACCCCCAGATATCCCATAGTGGCCTCATAGATTCACAGACTCGTTCACAGCACACTGACACAATACTTTTTATAAATAAATACAGGATTTATCTTCACTGCCCCCCCCCGGATTTAGATTCCCCTTAGTTTGCCCCCCCCCACTTTACCTCTACCTGCACCTTAAGTTAACTTTATGAATTAATTAAATTAACCCTCAGTCCTCAGCATTAAATTTAAAACCCTAAATACCAGGGCCGGACTGGGACTGAAAAGCAGCACTGGAAACATTTGGAGACCAGCCCCATATAGTTTATCTCGCAGTCGAGCTTTTATACCCACACACACCCCTTATACATTCCCAAGTCACACTATTTATCATACAATTAACTATAAAACATTCTTTTTATCACATATTTGTATTAAAATGCCAGAAAGCAAACGTGTTAAAAGGCCCTAATAAATGAAATACATTACACATAATGGAATCAAAACATCTGCCACTGCAAACGTTTTTAGATTAAAAAGTTCCATTTTATTCAGTGGAACAAAACAGGGATCACATTATTCTTCACGATATTCTTGTAAGAAACAATTTTTTCATATTTAAAAAAAGCTGTGATTGAGAAAAATATATTTTTTTATTTTTATTCTTGTATGCCACTCTGCCTCCAGAAATGCCTTATACCCCTATATGCCACTCTGGCATATAGGGGTTAAAAGGCATATCATGGGGCACTCTGCCTCCAGAAAAGCCTTAAGACCCCCATATAACACCCCTCCTCCCTGACTTACCACTGCTTGTGGAGGCCGGCATTCATTAGGCGCTGGCGGCGGGAGAAGGCGGCCTGGGTGCCGCTTTCAATACTGCTCGCAGCCGCTCAGCGGCTGTTTTGAAGGTTTGTCTCCCGCGACTGGCCCACCGAGAAATTTCCTGGTATCCCGGTGGGCCAGTCCTGCCCTGCTCCCAAGGAACCTTCAGCATTAAGATTCCTGGGTTGCTGGTGGAATAATCATGGTACACAAAACAGAGCAAGAATTCAGGGCATACCCAGCGAATAATAATAAAAAAAACGCATATCTAAGGCATAAATACTGGGGATTTCATCTGGAAAATGGCCCCACGGTATGAATTCAATAAACGTAATACATCGTAGGTGTATGTCCCAGCTGTCTTGTAACAGCTGACAGAGCTTTAGTTTGTGCAGTGCTTGGAATACAAGTTTTCTGTAATTCATGTCTGGATTACGACGACATGTATTATAGCTATTATTCCAAAATGAACACTTTTTATTCCACAGTGGTTGCTGGCTTTATTCTTCTAGAACACGAGCCCCCCCCCATTTCAAATCTATGGCATTAGATCCACTCCTTGGATCCTGTTTTTTTACGATTTTTTTTTTTTTTTAAGTCAGTCATTTTGAAGCTTGTTTTAAAATAGAATTTAACACCAAGGAAGAATCTTGAGGCCATTTCCAACCTTATTTAGCGTGTAATATACAAAAATGTATTAAGTATACGAGGCCACCAAGAGAGGGCACTAAAGATTCATGGACCGGACAAAGGCAGTTTGTAACCTGTAAATTGCCAGATTGAGTAGTATCTCAAATGTTATGGGTTTTTTTTCTTCCCTTCTCTGTCCGTTAACCTAAGTTTCGCTGCCCTGTCACTATGGTGATGTCCTATTTCCGAAGCACTTTGTCCTACCTTTGATTTTGCTGCTATTATGTCCTGAAAGTGCCAAACTCGGACACAGAAGGTGCACACCAAACGCAGAACCAGCCTTCTCTGTTAACAGAACTAGGAATCTGTTGTCTAGATTTCTACATCCCCTTCTGAGGTTTCTTCAAGGGGCGGCAACTGCGTTTTTGTCTCTGTCGTTATTATTTTGAATGCTTCTTGTAAGCCTTCCTGCTGTCTTCCATTCTGTCTCTTGTAAATGATGTGCTTTGAACCAGTTTCTACAGCCAGCTGTGAAAGGCAACGCATTGTGTATCAACTCTCACCCCAAGGAAGCCAGCGGAGACAAAAACACAATTCCCTGACCTGTCGTTGCCGAAAACATTTCTGAAATTAGGTTAGTGTGTAAATAAACCATTGCTGGTCAGAGAAAATGAGATTGTGAGGTTTTGACATCTGGAAATTCTGCATCCAGAAGAGGGAGCATTGCATTCCATTGTGCAGTACATTTGCAATTTAGACATGGGCTTTATTGTACGTAAATACACAACCCTTCTATGTCTGATTTTGCACAAATCAAGATAGGACCCCCGGCCCAAGCTAAAGCACACTGGCTGTCACCCACCCTTGTTTCTACCCTTCTGCATCCACATCTCTTTCCAATAACTTTCTTGTGATTTTCATATGCTCTTCAACCACCCTCTTATTCTAGTGCTAGTTTAATATAGCAACAACTCCCAGCAGTGCTGTCATCAGATATCTTGGGACCCAGTACAAACCTAAATACAGAGCCTGCCTGCTGTCTCTTGCCTCGTTCCTCTCCCACGCCCTGCCCAATGCATGCAACGTGGCCCAAATCCCTGGAAAGAAGCTATGTGGGGTTTATAGTCCGTCTGGGCTCAGTTAGCGAGCCTTGAAGGCCAATGGTGGGGCCCATGATAGCCCCGGAAGGCTTGACACAATAATGGCTGGTGGTTGTACCCTCCTGATGATGATCCTGCCACCCAGGACTAGGATATTGTGCACCATGTGTAGAAAATAACTTGCTGCAGCTGCAAAGTTGGAATGTAAATGAGTGTTTACTGTCCTGTCTTTTTACACAAGTAGGGGCTGCCATTTTCTTTAAAACTGTGCCTAGTCTTTCAGAGATGTTAGATAAGATAGAATGAGAGTACTTTGCTTCTGCTAATGAACATTTCTGTATAACATGTATGGTGCAGGCTGCAGGCATTTTAATACTGCCCTGGGTAAAACTTCAGCACATTAAATATAATTTTAGATGAGCTGGAGCAATCATACATGAATGTGGTGTCGTAGAGCAAAACGGAGTCTGATTGCTGGAATATGACATCATTCCCCAGTGGTAAGAAGCAGGCATCTTATGAGGTGTGAGATTACATTACATTTATTTATAAAGCACCAGCAAATTCCGCAGCACTGTTATTGTCAGTAGAACAATTTAGAAACACATACAATAACAAACTGGTGCAAAGGAGAGGAGGGCCCTGCTCTTGCGAGTTTACAATCTAGTCGGTGGTTGAGGGGGAAGTGAGACAATAGGAGAGGACTGCTTGGATGGGGATGAGTTGATCTGGTTCCGATGATGTGTTGAAGCTGTTCAGATGGCTTGATTATGGGGATGGTTGGGAGTAATGGGAAGGAATCTTATACGCTTCCCTGAACAGGTGGGTTTTCAGAGAGGTTTTGAAAGTTGTGTATGAGACAGAAAGTCTGATGGAACGGGGAAGAGAATTCCACAAGAGGGGTGCGGCGCGGATGAAATCCTGGATACGGGAGTGGGAAAAGGTAACAGCAGAAGAGGAGTGGAGCGAAGGGGGCGGGTAGGGGTGTATTTGGATAGGAGGATAGAGATGTAAGGGGGTGTAGAGTTGAGGACTCTATAGGCCAGGGTCAGAAGTTTAAACTTGATTCTGGAGGGTATGGGGAGCCAATGAAGTGATTGGCATAGTGGAGCAGTGTATGAGGAACGGCAGCAGAGAAAAATGTATTTAGCTGCGCTGTTGAGGATGGATTGAAGCGGTTGAAAGGCGGGAGAGGGGGATCTCACAAGGAAGTGGATTAGTAACTTGGTGGTTTCTTGTGTGAGGAAAGGACAGATTCGGGAGATGTTTTTAAGGTGGAGGCGGCAGGATTTGTGAGGGACTGTATGTGAGGGATGAAGGAGGGAGCAGAGTCAAGGGTGACACCAAGGCAGCGAACCTGGTCTGTTGAACGCAGGCAGCTTGTGATGGGTGAGGACTTGGAGCATTCCAGCCATGATTTACATGTAAGGGTTTTTTTTTATTTACTCCGGAACAATACACACTCCCTTTTCTGGATTCCTGAAAAGGCAGTAAATTGCACGTATTACACCTAAGATCTTTTGGTATTTGCTTTGCTGATGCTTTGGGGGAAAAAAAACTTAGACATTCCTCCATTCTTTGTTTCTTGTAATTAATTTTTCTTTTCATTTAGTGCCATAACACAAATAAGATGCATCACAATTATTCCCAGAGTGCTATGGATGTTACAATTACCCTTTTTCTTGGAAACTTTTTCATCTCTGTTCATAATGCAACGTGAAATCCATTAAATGGACAATTTAATGGGTTTACATTTTCATGGTATCCAGTCTGGGAATGCATGGTTGATTTCTGCAGAACCCTCCCATATGCATTTGCCCCTTCCAATTTCCTAATGATTTAATGGCAACCCTTTCTTGCCACTGACTGGCAGTGGTAGCAAATGTAGACTATACCTTTTTAACTATAGAAACAAAAAAAAAACTTTGAACTAAAGCGTGGAAATTCTTAGTGTGTATATATATATATTTCAATGTTTTTTTATAGTTTAAATGTGTATGTGTGTGCATATAATATATATATATATATGTATATATATATATGTGTATATATATATATGTATATATATATGTGTATATATATATATGTGTATATATATATGTATGTATATATGTCCTGATGAAAGTCTAATAAACAGACTGAAACGTTGATTAGAAAACTGCAGTTTCTCGAGTGATTATTTAAAGAAGTCCCTGGAGTGCCGGTAACTATTTTTGGATGTTATAAGATATATAAGATATATAGTCCAGTCCAAGCCTGCATCATAAGCAGGAAGTGGCCTTTATAACTCTCTGAAGGCTCTGCTTGTCTGGCACTGCTTGTTTGGACCTGTGCATTTCTGAGCCTCATTGCCTTAGAAGTGCTTAAGACCCTAAGACCCTAAGAGCCTGAAAGGTAACATTTGTGACCCTCAGCTAACTGGGTTATGTATGTGTGTGTGTGTATATCTACTTAATGTTTATGTGGCCATCCTGGCTTCTCCCATCCATCTTTTTTCCCTCTCTCCCTTCCTTCTTTTCTTCTTCCTGCACACAATATTATCAGACTGACAGGACCACTCCTCCTGCACACACCATACAACAGCCTCTCCCATAAACACCCTCTGGCAGCCTTTCTCCTTCCTACACTGCATGGCAGCCACTCTCACTCACATCCTCCAGTAGCCCTCCTGCTTCTTTTACACAATGCCATGTGTCAGTCCCTTCCCCTTCCCACGCCATCCTGCAGCTCCTACCTCCTGCACACAAAATGATCTGACATCTTCTCCATACAATGCACATCTGGAAGAGCCTTAGTGTAAATTTGTGATCATGCTGACCAAAGTGCACTTCACTCTGAGACCCATTGAACAGACAATTAACGTTTTTATAGGCTATTTGTATGTATAGAGATGTGACCTCCTATTGCTCTTGAATGCCTTCTATTGTTCATTTTCTAAAAATGTTTTTGCTGGAAATAGCTTTCTTTACAGCCAGCACCATAAAGATATGTTATTGGCAGGCAGCCATTTAGTGGCCATGCCTCTGGATTTGATTATTAATTACAATTAAACCATTAAGTGAATTGCTTTTAGAGTCTGGTCACAACCTTAATCACTACACACATTATCCTTATTACATATTTTGCATACATGTGAGCTGTGTAGCTAAGCGATTTCCCAGTATGGGCCTCCCCAGGAGCAAAATTGATTGCTGACATCCACATATGCCAGTGAGCGTCACCCCAGATATGTAGTGGAATACGATGATGTGGGTATGAATATGGCAGGGGGGGGTAATGGTTGTGGTTGGATATTAAATGAATTAGAATGTTTGGGTTTGATAATGGTCAGGGGCAGCTTTACAGTACAGATACGCACTAATGTCACAAACACTAGCACCTTACAGTAACACACACGCTAACTTTCTACACTCATATACACACATGGTTACACCTTACACAAATACATACACTATATGCTGACGTACACACGTATCCTAATGCCATAATGTAATATACACAACACCATACATGCTAACACCGCACTCTTATACTCATCAACACGCACATACTGGATAACACTATACATATATATATAAAAAATACACACTCTCACACTATGCCCACATACACAGTGACACTGGCACTACAATACATTTACGCACACATGCACACACTCGCACACACTATCTCCCTCTCATTTCATGGAGACCTGCCATGCCGATGCCTATCTACAGCCATTGTGAATCTGGCACTTATGTTTTTCTGTGAGCAGTTTTCACCTCTTGTCCCGCAAAAATCTTGACTCCAGGAAGGGGTTTATAGTCGCCATGGCTACTTGGTGCTCAGGACTTGTCTAACCCTGTTCTAGAATATATATATATATTTTAACACTGCATATAGCTTGTGCTTTTTTTTTCCAATCATTGCAGCTGGAGATATTATTTTAGTTTAAAGTCTCATTTCATGGAACTTTCTTCAACGATGAAAGCAATAGCTACATGTGGCAGAAACAGAATGACACAATTACCAGTCCTGAAGTTCTCTACCTTCCCCTCTTCCTCCCTGATAGAGGCGTAACTTAACTTTAAGGGAGAGATGATGTAATCAGGAGGAATAATTAGAGACTGAGAACAGGTTATGATTATTTTATTGTTTTATCTATCAAATTCCGTAGCGCTGTACAATGGGTGGACAGGACATAACAAGTAGTATGTAACATAACAAATTGACTAACAGAGACAACAGGTGAGGAGGGCCCTGCTCAAACGAGCTTACAGTCTAGAGGGAATTAGGGTGTATTACAGGTAAAGGTGGCAATGTTAGGGATGGACCAGCCGCACTAGTGTAAGTATTGCAGGATAGGGACTAGGGAAGGTGAGCTAAAGGAATATGGGAGGGCGTTGATGTGCTATGTTGTAAGCATCCATAAAGAAGTGGGTCTTGAGGGATTTTTTGGAAAGCAGGGGGAGAGACGGATAGACCGGGGGAGGGCATTCCAGAGGATAGGAAAATCTTGTAAGCGTGCATGAGAGGTAGAAATCAGAGGAGAGGATAGGAGATCATTGGAAGAGTGGAGAGGCTGATTAGGAGTGTATTTAGAGATGAGTGAGGAGATGTAAATAGGGAAACCGCTGTGAAGGGCTTTGAAACTAAGAGTCTGGATCTTAAAATGAATGCTGAAGCGCACAGGCAGCCAGTGAAGAGACTGACAGAGGGGAGAAACGTTAGTAAAGCGATGTGAGAGGAAGATAAGTCTGGCAGCAGCATTCATGGTGGATTGTAGAGAGGTGAGATGGTTAAGAGGAAGACCAATAAGACAGTTACTATATTCAATAGTTACAATAATGATAGCATCGTCTACACATTAGGCATGTTTCCAATTCACTAATATAGCTTATTAAATAGATTGACAATATAGTGCATAGAAAAACTTGAATCTATAAATGCTAGTTAAATGATGTCGTAGAGGGGATACTATAACATTGTGTACATGTACAGGGCCAATATATAGCCTTCTCCGGTGACATGTTCGTTAACAGAAATGTACAAAGAACAAGAGGTCATCCTCTGAGACTAGAAGTGCGAAGATTTCATACACAACAAAGAAAGGGATTCTTTACAGTAAGGGCAATAAAGGTATGGAATGAACTGCAAGAGAGGGGGGTACTATCAAATGCAATGGATGCCTTTAATAAGGGTCTGGATATTTTTTTGGAAAAGCAGAACATTCTTTTGGATCAGTAGCAGGAAGGATTGCTAGAAGGGTTAAACCTGATGGACTTTTTAACCTACATAAGTATGTTACTATGCAACATTTGGGAAAAGTGACACTTTTTTTTATTTTAGAAAATGATCTGAAAAGTGTTCCAGCAAAAGTGCAACATTTGTGTATGTTTCACAATGAAAGACAATAGTCATTGTAATGCCTGCCTTCCTATTTAAATGTTTTTCTTTCCCCATGTGAGTCTTTCAACAGTTGACATTATTATGTGGTATATTTGTCTCCGAGTGTGATAACGTGGAAGTTTTGTAATTAAATATGAACCCTGTAGCTAATTAACCCCAAAAATGACAAAATGCTTGTGCTTCACACTGATTATAGACACATCTGGAAACACTTGAATCCATGCTGGGGGAAAAAAGTCATTGAAAGAAATCATCTGCTTGTTTTTCTGTTCTTTTTGGCTGACTAATGGCTTACTCTGTGGCCCTGTTTATCACATTTTTGAATAACATAGATTTGAGGGACTTTAAAATTAACACACATGTACCTTTTTATGTATAAAAGCCCTGCCATTGTGGGAATTGTCTCTTGCAGCATGGTCCATTTGCATGGCGGCCTGTCTAAATCCTTTATTGTAGTTACAGCAGCTAGCTTGAGTATCGGCACCCACTGGGTTTTACTTGTTTTTTGGCATTCTTGTGCTCTTTTTTTGTAAGTTAATGGCATGCTTAAAATATGGTCTCGTACTGTAAGAAAGTCTGAAGTTTAGCCTTGGATCCCTGTCCAGCCCTTGGGGTTATTAACTTTAGATAACTCTTCCAGAACCCAACTGTTTTTAGAACAAAAGTTCCAGGTATAAGGACTGATCTTACTTCGTATCTTCAACTGTTGACGGTAGGTGGTGCAGGTTTTTGAAAGCTGGCTAGTTCCGGATGTTTTTTAACCCCTTAACGACAATTGCCGGTCCTGGCACGACACGGAAAAGCATGTGCTTTACGACAATTGACGTGCCAGGACCGGCACGTCTTTAAACGGGTGCAGAAAGCGATCTACTTTCGCTTTCTGCACCCAAAAAGCGTTGCTGAATGCCTCGACCTCGAGGCATTCAGCAACGCCGCGATCGGCACGAAGGGGCCATCTCTGGCCCCTCCACGGGGCGTCAACATCCGCCATACTTTGTATGGCGGCGGACGCCCGTTTTAAAAGCGTTTAGGAGGCGATCAACGATCGCCTCCTAAACTTAAATGGTGTCGCTGGAATGCCTCGATCAGGAGGCATCCAGCGACACCAAACACTTACCTTTCGATGGGCTGTGACCGCTCCGGAGAGCGGTCACAGCCGCAGCTGCCCGTGATCTTCGCCATCAAGCAAGATGGCCGCCGCCCTGCAAGAGATACAAACAAGTTTTAAAGTTCGCTAGATGGTCCAGACCATCTAGAGAACTCTGGCTCCACTTGCAGGTTGAATACAGGTACTGCATTCACCATGCAAGTCAATGGAGCCCAGCTTTCTAATCACAGTGTGATTAGTAAAAATAAATTAAAAAATAAAATAAAATTAATAATAATTAGAAAAAAATAGTAAAAAACCAGTAAAATGTAAAAATCATTTCCCACTGATGTCACTATCAGGGGAACCTCCAAGTTGAAAAAAAATGTTAAATTTTTTTTTTTAAAAAAAGGCAAAAAAAAAATAAAATATATATATAAAAAATATATTTTGTGAGCAAGTCCTAAAATTAGCATATTAGCTTAAAACAATTCTCGCATGGAAAGAGTTAAAATACTGGCATATTAAATGCCCGTGGGGTGTCTACTTTTAAAAAATGTATGATTTGATGGGGTAAATTGAATTGGCCGGGTTCAACAATGTCCCAATTAACACCGGGGGGAAGGATGGCCACACATCTAATTTCCAATTAGAAAAATGCACACGTACCAAATGTGGCCTTTTAGTTCCCCCAAAAAATGACAAACCCATGCATGTGGGGTATCACTGCATTCAGGAGATGTTGCTGAACACATTATGGGGTGTCGTGTGACAGCGGCATATACCAGGAGCTGTAAATTCATGCATAAAGTAGGTGTGTGTGGGAAAAATACACACACAAAAATACTACTGCAAACTTTGAAAAAATGCTGGTGGTAAAATGTGTGCATGCAAAGAGTTAAAATACCAGCATTTAAAATACCCTGGGGTGTCTAGTTTTCAAAAATATATGGTTTTGTTGGGCACACTGAAATGGCCCGGCTCAAAGATGTACCAAATAGGGCATGGGCAGTGGATCCCCAAATGCCAAAGTTCAACATTGAAAAATGTGCATGCCCCAAATGTGGCCCTTTTGCCCCCAAACAGCCAGGCAAAATCATTCACTGCGCTCAGAAGATGTTGCTGAACACATATTGGGGTGTTTTGTGATAGTGACATAAACGAGAACATTTTAATTCATACCTGAAGTAAAATGTGTGTGGCAAAACAAATGCAAAAAAATGACTACCATAAAGTTTGACATAGGCTGCTGGTAGAATAAGTGCATGGAAAGAGTTAAAATACCAGCATTTGAAGTACCCTGGGCTGTCTAGTTTTCAAAAATATATGACTTGATGGGGTAAATTGCATTGGCCAGGTTCAAAGATACCCGAAATGGCACATGGGGGGAAGAATTACCAGATTTGGAAAAAATGGCTTTGAAATAGCAAAACGCTACCTGTACTTATTGCCCCATAATGGGTAGAAAAAAGCAAAAAAACATAAAAACATTGGGTATTTCCAAACTCAGGACAAATAGTAGAATCTATTTAGCAGGTTTTTTCATTACCTTTTATAGATGAGTAAAATATTTTTCAACTAAAAGTTAGAAACAGTCATTTTTTTCTAAATTTTTCACCATATTTTATACTTTTTTTAATAGTAAATAATATGATACAATCAAAACAATGTCATCTAAAGAAAGCCCTTCTTGTCCTGAAAAAAACAATATCTAATGTGTGTGGGTTCAGTAAACGAGAAAGAAGAAAATTACAGCTAAACACGAGCAGCGCAGAAATGTTAAAACGGCCATTGTCACGAAGGGTACAAAAAGTAAAATCAGCCTTTGTCACGAAGGGGTTAAGGACCACTCTTCAAACCTTGCACCATTATTGCTTTTTATAGGTAGAGCCCTACATGCATGGGGGGGGGATCTGTAGTGGACTCTTTATTTGTGTAGTCATTCTCAAAGCACTTTATCATGCTGGGCAGACCGTTTCAATGTAAGGATGTACAAGCACTCATTTAACTGTCAACGTGCATTTATATTTTTCATCTTTTCTTTTCCCACGCTTGACTTTTTTTTATTTCTGTGTTTTTCATTTATTAATATTTAACTTTTTTTAAATGTCTGGGGAATAGTTCTAGAATATATTACTCCAAATGTAATTTTGTCTTGCTGGATGTCAAGCAAACTGCAAACAAAGCATCTGTGTTTTCCAGATATTCTAACTTGCCACTTGTTGTTTCAAGTGTTTTTTAATTCATCAAGTCACAGAGGAAAGGACAACACAATTCTTGATTGTGCCTGTCAAAATATTTGATGCAGCAGGATCTGTTTTTTTTTCCTTTGTTTGAATTTTCATAATTTTTTATTTTTAAATCATGCATGAATGTCTTTATTTTACAGGTCATATTCCATGATGTCAGTGCCCTAACCGAGAAGCTGTTTCCCATAGTAGAAGCCATGCAGAAACATTTCAGTGCCGGTACTGGAACGTACTACAGTGACTCCATCTTTTTTCTTTCTGTAGCGCTTCACAGAATAATGCCAAAAGGTAATGAATGGTTTCTGTACAGCAAATGTCACATCATCCTTGAAGTCTTTTGTTTTAGGAAAATTAAAGTCTTTAAATCAGGTTTATCTAATATGTGGATACCCTCTGTGATTCTGGTCTACAATTGCCTACGAACAGCTGACACACACAATGATGGCCATGGTTGAACATCCCCACTCGGTTTCCCTTTCGATGGGCATTGAGTGGCATTTGGCCTTGCCCACTTTTCTCCTACTTAAGGTTGCCTAGGGCTAGACCCATTACACACAAGGCCACCTTTGTCCCATGGTAAAGTAAGGGCTTCAGGTAGCCTACCCTGGGAATAGGTGCAGGGACTAAAGAGAAACAAAAAGTTAAAAATCTAGTGATGAGCTCCTGTGTAAGCAAACATCCAACTCCTAAAAATATGCAGCAATGGTAAAAGGAAGAAGTGTCCTGTGCTATCTTAAAGTACAATGCTGTATCAATGAGTAAATAAGCAATAAACATTAATAAATCATCACCTGATGTTTAAATAGTCTGTGCTAATAAATATAAACGTGTCATGTTAATAAATACTAATAATCAAAAAATGTTGCCCATAAATTAAGGCAATTTCATGTATGTTCCTGTGCAAATACGCAAATATAATAACTAGACAATACATACCAGTAGTGAAAATTAATAGATAAACACGTAAAATAATACCAATGTCCAGTCTAAGAATGTTCTATTATAATCAGAATCAATTCATTCAAGGAAATCACCCGAGGGTGTTCATCCAGAGCAATCAAGAAAAGTTCATAGGAAAATCCAGGTATAATATATTCATCAAATGGCGTTCTCCTCCTGGGGTTTAATGGCTCTGTAGTTGTTAGAAGCCACAAGGAATAAAGGAAGATAAAAAAAGATCAGAAAACAAAATAGCATAATTCCATAAGAAAAAAAAGAATGAAGTTAAAAGATTAAATACTATTACAAAATCTGTTTAAGTGCTCCGTATGTATACTAAATTGTATACAGTATTCCTTCCTGCTGTCATTGTATGATCCTGACTCAAATGCTTATGTCCACGTTTGAAAACCAGGGACAGGGGGCCATTGATAGGCTCACTGGATACTCGTTTTTGTGATAAAAGCTGGCTGTCAGCCAGTCTAAATCCCGCACAGGGCAGTAGGTCCTTCTGTGTTACAACATTCTGGGTGTACCATGCCCGAAACTGTTCCCACAAAGCTGGATGCATAGCATTGTCCAGAATGTCCTGGTATGCTGAAGACATATATACCAAGACATTTTGAACAATGTTATGCTTCCAGCTTTGTGGGAACAGTTTGGAGAAGGCTCTTCTCTATTCCAGCATGACTGTGCCCCAGTGCATAAAGCAAGGTAGATAAAGACATGGTTGGATGAGTTTGGTGTGAAAACTTGGCTGTCCTGATATAATTATAAGGCAGGTGTCCTAAGATACACGTTAGAATTAAGTTGATACAATGATGTGTCGCAGTTCAGTGGTAGAATGACGTTTTGTGAATAATATACATGGCAGTGTAGGTGTTACCAAGCACTAGCCATTCTTCCTAACATTGCATGTTTCGTTAAGATGTCCCTGGAGCTATTCTTCAAATTAGCAGATGTGAGCCGGTGCCTCTGAGACCTGGATAATTTCCTTGAATCAATGCTATTTTCCCTCTTCTTCTAAATTTAGTATTTGGTGAGATTTATTTTTAGTGTATAATTACATAGCAGTTTTTCATGGCACGCAAAGGATGTCAACTTGACTTCACAGCGTAACAAGACTACTAACTTGAGAACATGCACAGTTTTTAAATCTCCCTTTTAATCTTATTCTTTTTAACCACATCAAAACATGCGGCTTGTTTTCAGTGAAATGTGTTTGGCATTAGAGGATCCTTACAATGATTTAGGAGCTGGCGTTAATAATCCGTGTTGTAGTACCTTTGACAGAGATTGATTGAATTACTAATAATAATTCATGTTCACATAAGAAGGCAAACCTGTTAGGATGTTGAGGATGTCTGAGCCTTACAGTAACCACCTTTTCTTGGAAGGGACAGGGGAAATCGCCAGGCATCTGTTTGCAAAGAGACTGTTATTGGCACTCTGTGAATATTTAACCAGCTTGCCAGTAACATATTGGCACAACTCAGAAATTCACATTAATTCTGACCTGGATGTCTTTCCTGTCCTCACCATATGGGAGCTGCAGAGTCAGGACTTGGCAAAAGCAGGTTGGTTTAGCCTCAGGAAGCCATGAGTAGCTTTGGGTGGAAAGCGGTCAGGAAGTGGACATACCTCAACGTCATTCAACCCACCCAGAGAGAGTTTGACTACCCAAGCAGTTCAGCACTCTGCTACAACAGAAATCTGTTTGACGTATCCAGCAAGTTTCCACATACAAGTACTGGCTGTACGCCCTGTGTTTATAAAATGTTTCCGATCTTCCCGAGTGAGGATATCCTATATACAAAGTTTTGGATCGAGCTGGTATCAAATATATTTGTACCCGCCACGTTTGCTACTGGCTTGCTGCTAGTAAATATATCCAGATGCAATCTAGATTTTACTACTTGGACCACTTTATCCGATCTCAAAAATGGTAGCAGGGAATATTCTGCTAACTACAGACCAGTAAGTCTTACATCAGTAGTTGGCAAATTAGTGGAAACCATGCTAAAGGATTGGCTTCTTAAATATCTGGAAGTAAATGGTTTGTATGATCAGTAACCGCTTGGGTTTACTACCGGGAGATATTGTCTGTCTAACTAACGTAATTCATTTTTTTGGACTGGGCTTTTAACATAATAGACCAGGGAGGAGCTGTAGATATAGCAGTATATTTCAGTAAGGCATTTGACACTGTCCTCCTTAGAAAACTCATAAATAAACTGCAGTCTTTGGGTTTGGATGTCAAAATAGTCAAATGGATAAGGCAATGGGTGAGTGACCTGAGGCAGAAGGATAATGGTGTATATTTAGAGGAAGGACTAGTACAAGGATCAGTGTTGGGACCCGTAGTTTTAAAATGTTTTATTAGTGAAGTTACAGAAGGTTTTAATGGTAAGGTATGTCTTTTTGCAGATAATACAAAGGTCTGCAAATGGTGAATGATTAAAGTAAATTAGAAGAATGGTTGCAGGTGTGGCAGCTGTAGTTTAATGTTGATAAATATAAAATTATGCACTTGGATGTCAAAATCTCAAGGCAGAATATAGTATTGGTGACCGTTCTTTCAGCGATAACAGAAGCGAGGGGTTTAGGAGTTAATTATTTCTGAGGATTTAGTTAAGCAGGCAATGCCATAAAGTGTCAGCAAAAGCTAGCAGGGTGCTGGGTTGTATAGCGAGAGGCATAAGTAGCAGGAAGAGAGAGAGGTTCTTCTGGTCAGACCTCACCTAGAGTACAGCCCTGAAGACCCAAACTCCAGAAGAATAGTGACAAACTGAAGAGAGTACGGAGGAGAGAGATGAAATGCTAAGTGGTTTGCAGGATAGATTAAATCATCTCGATATGTATAACTTGGATGAGGGGAGATTTCATAGAAACATTTACATACCTAAAGGGATTTAACAAAGTATAGGAGGCAAGCTTATTTAAAAGGAGAAGCAATGTTAGAAGAAGAGTGTAGTGTAAGAGGTTTAGAGATAATATAAGGAAGTTCTTCTAATTTACAGAGTGAGTAGTAGAGAAATGGAACAATCTCCCAGCAGAATTGGTGGAGGCTATGCATGGGATAGAACTAAAGCTAACCGTATGTGACGCTGTAAACAAACCCAGGGAGATGATTTGTTTGGCATTTGGCTGCAGGTGCTATACAAGTCATACATATGGGTCCCTGGGGTGGTCAATGCTCCATTATCCCTTCTAGTGGAAAATCCACGTCGGCTTTTCCAGTAGGTTAGAGGTCTGCAGGATCCGGTCCGAGATTCTCATGGGGCCTGCATCAGGCATAGGTGCTTGGCAGTAAAACCCCTGGAGCCGGATGATCAGGGAGACTGTTGTGGGAAGAAGATCCCCGGGGCTCCCAGTTTTATGATTTTGTTTTAGTGTGTTTAGCGTTGAGGAGTTAAAAATACATAAATTGCTATAAGTCAGTGTTCCTGAGTCTTATTGCCCTAGAGGACTGTGCTGAAGACCCCTAACTGTGACATTTATGGCCCTCATGCTGCAGGGTTTGTCACACTTACTATGGGGCCTGATCAAGGACTGCTAGATGGTGTGAATAGTTATCTGCCGTCATATTCTCTGTTTCTGTGTTTCAAATCCTTTCTTATTTTATGTATTACGGACATCTGACAACTGACTACATTGCAGTGATGTAAACTGCGTCACCTGTGGTGCTGTGGAGGGCAGGCTTTACCAAACCTCCAAGCCTGCAAAGGTGGACCCTTTTGAAACTGGCACTAGAAATTTAGAAACAGAGTTTGACTTATTTGCAGATAAGAACAATTTGGCCCATCTAGTCTGCCCATTTTCCTGATGCACAGACAGAGACCTTAATCAGTCCTTGGTCTCATCTTATCCCATGCAAGTTTAAATTCCCTGTTTCAGCCACTACAACTTTGCCGGGAGGCTGTTCTACTTATCTACCACCCTCTTAACAACATCTGCTGCCAATAGTTCATGTCGTTATTTATTACTAGTTATAGCCAAGGTCGTATCATATCACCGGCTTACTCTAGCAAAATTGGTGTCAGTTTTTTGCTCCATATCATAGCGCCAGACTGGGTGGTGATTTCATGCATCTGACATATTCTGAGAAATAGCCATGTGACAACATAATAAAAAAACACAATACTTGCATGGATGGGAGAGTCCCCAGCATTTTGCTTTTCATACTGTGTTCATGGGTTTGCATGTATAGTAAATATACAACAAATATTCTTTAAAGGTATTGGAAATCTGGACACGTAGTCAGTTGTAATATTAGGAAAGCACACGGGGAGACGTGCACAGTCCTCAGTGGCAGATATTTCAGGTCGAACCAAGTAAAATACACATTTCTCCCTGTTTTACTTTAAATTAGCGATTTCATGAAATAAGCAAATGCAGACTGTTAGTCCTTTGTTTCATCTGGTGGCATCACAAGGAAGATCCAGATGTGTTAAGGCAGCCGTGTTAGTTGCAAAAATGAGCAGCACCGCCAGCAGTTCCACTACTCTTACTGTATTGGCCCAATTATAGGTTGCACTTTTCCCCCTCACTTTAAGTGAGGATGCCACCTATAATCTGAGTCTAGCACAGGGTTGCGCAGTTTGTATCGCCTGACGCCCGGACATGCAGTTCCGTGTGTTGGGCAGTTGTTTGTTTTTTCTTTTCCATCGAGCCCTAGCAGCGCTGCAGGGGACCTCGATCCTCCTCTCTGGTAGCCGGTGGACGTCTGTCGGAAGTGCCGTTCCCCGACTGCCAGAGAGGAGGATGCGCGCAGAGATCCCCCGCTGCTGCCAGCACTTCCGCCAGGTCTTCTATGACGTAGGGCCGGGGTTAAAGTGACCTTATGTCGCTCCATCATGGAGCCCCTGGCGGAAGTGGCGGGTAGCAGCAGAGGTTGTCTATGTGCAACGCGCAGACTGCCCCCACTAGACACCAGGGAGTCTGGAGCACGGAAGAAAGCCTGGGGATGCATTGGTAAGTCGGAGGGCAGAGTGGTACGTTAGTGGGGGCAGTGTGGCAAATCAGGGGTGCAGAGTGTCATATCTATAAGTAAGGTGCATTATGAATTAAGGGGGGACCTTAAATGGCTTTTGATGGGTCTTGGTTTTTCATATTTCTGTTTGTATATAACATGCTGCTAACTGCAAAATAGATATCAAAAATGTTAAAATACATGTATTCCTGTTCATTAGATAAAATACTGTTTTACCATTCCACTCGTGTATTTTTCTTTTAAAAAAATCACCAAACTTTAAGAGTGCGGCCTATATTTGGGCCAATACAGAATCTTTTATTTTGTTAATTTTTACTGTGTTGGACACTGAAAGAGTTAACAATTCAACGTATTATTCATCTGCGTCCCCAATTGTTAAAAAGAAAGATTAGCAAAGTTTGGATGATCTTTACAAATAGCTTAGGTGGGGCAATTGATGCTTTACATGTATCAGTCAGAGTGACTTCCAACCAATTTCAGATAAATACCCACTGCTAGACCTTGTCCACCTGGCTTCTGTTAACATAAAGGCCTATTACGTAACAGATATTATCAAAATAAGCATTTGTGTCGCCTAGCTAGCAATCCCTGAACAATTCTAAATGAAGCAAGAATTATTTATGAGAAGGGTTTGGGCATTTACTATTACGAGGAATGATAAGGACATGGGGCAGCCTATTGCTAAAATGAGCCCCCTCCAAGTATGCGTTTCTTTGTCTTCGTTCCACAGGATAGCACACGGGCCCTTGAGAGGTTGTGCAGTCCTTTATTAGACCCTTCATTACACGCAGCGAGAAGCATTGATGTACTTGGGAACGTCCCAGGGTAGGCTACCCAGAGCTAAAGTGCTTTTGTAGGGGGTAGGGCTGGCAGGGTTAACCATCCGTGGAGGCAGGTGAACCCTCAGGTAGGACTAGCTGAACCTAAGGGCAGGGCTGGCCCTTGACTTTAGCAGGGGGAAAGTGCTGGGAGAGTCGGCGTTTGTTAAACACAGCTCTTCCTACCCAGAGAATGAGAAAAGTCACCTGGAGACCCCGGGAAGCAGCTCTTCACCTGGTATGAGGATTGGGGCTGTGGCTGGAAGTTCTTGTAGGGAGGAGGTCACTGCTGGGAAGGATATTACCCCTCTCTGGATTTCATGGGGGGCCTTGTTCCCTTTTTTACACTATAAGCCTTATATCTTTCACACAGTGCATCAGATATGGCAAATTGCACCCTAGAGACTCTACATGAGCAGTAATGCGTCACCAGGGTGGGGGCTACATTAACATAAGCCCTTTTCATTGTCTCTTTTCTGTGGTATTAAAGCATGCCTTTGCTTGACTGTGTAGGCGCTTCACGTGGCTAATAACTCGGTTATAATAGTTGCTGCTGATGATATCTGTTCATTTGGTTTTAAATAGACCTGAAACAACGAATCGATAAAATCGATAATAATCGATAACGGGAATCGTTGTCGACGATTTCCGTTATCGATTAATCGAGTGATCGATTCGTCGTTGGAGCGATCGGCTCCTTTCACTTACCTCCGCCGGCGTTCACACCGTTTCTGCTGCAGAGCTCTGTAGTGTCCGTCTGGTTGAAGTTACGTAATGACGGATGTGACGCGCGTGAACGATGAAGATTTGAATAAAGTTTGGCGGTTGAACGTTGTAAGTGGAACGATTCGGTAGCGGAGGTACGTACGGAGAGAGAGAGAGAGAGAGAGAGAGAGAGAGAGAGAGAGAGAGAGAGAGAGAGAGAGAGAGAGACCGGGTGGGAAACTGATGGGGCAGAGTGTGGGTGGGTGCAGGGCATTTCATTAAATTATTAAATATTTTTTTATTCGATTAATCGAAAAAATAATCGGCCGATTAATCGATTATTAAAATAATCGTTAGTTGCAGCCCTAGTTTTAAATGTTATTAATAGTTTGCCTAGTCTTCCTTCTCTGATAATTAGAATTAATGCCTGAAAATCCAATTAACTGTGGCATCCCTGCTGTCTAAGAACAAAATAATTACGTCCATAAAGGTGAATTTGCAGGATCGGCCCCCCTTCTGTTTTATCATTCTTCTAGTTGCAAGTTTGTTGGGTTCACACTTGCTGTGATTATCATGGGAAAATGTTCCTTCACGAGGTTTCATTTGTCTTCATAAAATGTTGGGAATTGATTTAAAGTGTATGCAGTAAATATATTTTCTCTTATCTCATAAGCATTGGTTTAGTAATTGTTCCGCTTAACTTGGCCTTTCTTTTTTCTTTTTTGTAATTCAGCCAATTTTAATCTGATCAGCAGAATAAAACAACCGTTAAAATCTCTTATCTAATGTTATGAGATAAGCGATGGTATTTATGGAATGCTAAAAGCCTAACATTCTTTAATGCCAATTAAAGGCAGCCAGATGATTAAGGCTTAGAAGTTTATATATATTGGTGATTATTTATTGTTTTATACAGTATAGCGCCATCATATTCCATAGCGCTGTACACTGGGTAGACAGGGCATAACAAGTTGTATATACCATGATCAGGAGAGGATAGGTAAATCTGGGTGTCATCAGCATACAGGCGGTATTGAAAGCCAAAGGAAGATATCTATTTGCCAAATGAAGTCGTGTAAAGAGAGAACAGAACTGAGCTTTGGAGTACCCTGACTGAGAGGGGGAGGAAAGAGTTTCCGGAGATGAAGATGATGAAGGTACGATCACAAAGTTAGGATGTGAACCAGGAGAGAGCAGTGTCACGGAGACCAAGATCGCGAAGAGTTCGAAGGAGAAGAGGGTGGTCCACAGTGTCGAAAGCAGCAGAACAGTCCAGTAGGATTGCCATAGAGTAGTGGCCCTCGGTTTTAGCAGTGAGCATGTAAGAAATATAGATGGAATGAGAAATGTATTGGAATGGTCTGTATGCTACAGTTGGTGTAAGTATATTGTGGGAACATCAAGTAGTTTCCCTCAGTAGTTTCACTTCCCTAGTTAATCCAGATGCCAGTCCTTTTAATATGCAAAATGGCAGTTAGGGATCTTTTCACCTCAGGTCTACATCCTCGAACCGGAATTAAGAACCAGGTTTGTGTATATTTCTTTCTGACATACTTGAGTATGTGGGAAAACTACGTGGAGCAGAAGATGTAGTACTGACTCTTTATGGATAAAAACCTCACCCAAAATGAACATAGGGGGTTCTTTTCTAGGAGAGTCCCTAAGGAGAATCTCCTGGTAAGGAAAAGGCCTACCACATCGTACAGACCTGACCTTGGGTGCTAACTATATTTGCTGCTAGTTTTAGATGAAGTTGTGCTGTGTTGTGCTGTGTTGTGCTATGTATAATTAGAATATTATCCTGTTTATACTTTTGTAGTGTTTATTTTGCTGAACATTGTTAGTTTAAGGTGTATGTTGGTGATTTATTCCATTTTTGTTATTGTCTTTTAGTAAGAGATTGTTTTGTGTCTTTATTTGTTACAATATAGTTATATAGATGTACACCTGTATCTGTGTCTTACTTGTCGCTCAATTTACTTAAGAGAACAATCTCTGTAAGAGGGTCATAATTTCTTACAAGTAGGACGTTAGTAATTTTAATAAGAGCAGTCTCAATAGAATGTCATATAATAATTTATAGTTATTGAAGGATATTAGTAATTCTCATTGATTTGTGTTGTGGGATAATTTGCTTGCCACGTAATTGCTTCTATTATTTTATAAACATGATTTTGATTGGATATCTGATTATCTTAATCATTTGAAGGTTTCTACTAACCATACTCTTAATTAAAATTTATTATAATAAACTGAACTAAAAATGGCATTCCTTCTTTATCAGACTGTACCAAATCGCAAATTTAGCAACTATCTGGGTTTGTTTGTTTTCTTTTCAGCTCATATTGCTTACAGCAACAGCTTCCAAATGCAAATTCCACAGTTTGTATCAAAACCCCAATGAGCCCATGAAACATCTTCTCAGTCAACTGTCCAGTTACTTTTGAGCCCCTGAAAATGTGGACTATGTATGACAATTGCTGTAATTCCTTAACCTCTTGATTTGGATGTAAATACCCTCAAATGAAAGCCGAATGTCTGCACTTCACTTACATCTTGATTGTGTTACTGTCCAAATATTAATGGACCTAACTGTTTCTTTATAATTATGCATGATATGGAAGCAGCTGCCTTATACGTTTTATCTTCCTTTCATGAAAATAATAGCTAACGTGTCATTTTTATTAGTGGTTTGTTTTATTTTATTAATCTTATTATGTTTTAGGCATATTGTGGCTTGTGGTTTTATTGCTACATTGTTTATTGGTAGAGCCTTATATAATCTTTTATTTTTCTCATTTTACAATACGTACAAAACAATGACTACATCTTTTGTCCGACTGTGTATAGAAGTTCTGTATATATTGATCTACAAATGTGGCGCCTCCGTTAACCTTCATAAGGTTGTTTATTGAATAGACATAAACTGTGTACTATGGAAGTGTTTGTTAATGTTGCTAGCTTAAGATATCTGCTGTTGGCTGGGCTGAAATAGGTGGCAGCTATGTAATGTAGACTATTGCTATGTCCTACCATGTAATGTATTAACTTGTTGATGGTATAACCCTAACCAAGGAGTCCTCAAGATGTCGTCCTGCATCCAAAACTGGACTCCAGCCTTGAAAATTGACATTTGAAATCTCATGCTTTTTAATTTTAGAATATATAAATGGGTTTCCCTATTTCTTTACTTAAGTAATTAGTTAGTTGGAAGAGGGCTGGATATACATTTAAGACTTATGTTTTCAGCCATTCATGTGCCTATACTTTTGTGTACAAATGCAATGGAATGTATATTTTAACATTCTGTTGTGCTAACAGTTATTTGGGATATTATGAGAACATATTCCATGTCTTCATCTGTTGCTGGAGGAGTATCTATGGGTGGACATGAGGAGGCAAGAAGGAACCAGATAAGAGAACATCAGCTTTGTGCATGTTTAACCTTGGTTTCAGGTATGGGGCAGGCTGCGTCGAAAACTGGCCATGGTACTGGATTTCTTGGTCACCCACTTTATACTGCTTTCACATATACTGGATATTTTCACAGTTTAGGTCACCCAAAGCAGTGCCTGCTTAAAATATAACTATAGGAGCATCACTGCATTAGTGATTTAATGGTGGAGCTGCTAGCAAGTTGCACTGATTGCTATGGTGACTGCACCATATTTAGATTTTTTTCCCCTATACTTTTTCCTCTTAAACCCAATGCTTTAATATTTGCTTACAAAACAATTTGTAATACAAGGGGTTTGAATTGTATGAGTTCTGGATTCCCATGCTGGATTCAGAAGAATATAAGGACAACAAGACGATGTGTACCTAAGGGGGTAATGTCAGCTCCAATTACTTCTATTATATGCTCCCCTCTGTGCTATTGATTATGTTGTGCTCCAGATCTGTCACACACAGGCTGGCAGAGAACAGCAGGGTTTATCCACTGACCTACAGGAATCAACAACTCTGTGTTTGTTATTCATGGCAGAAGCTTCACTTCCAAATCTTTGAATTACTTTGTTAAAGGAAAAAACTCTTGTGTTACGTTAATATTCTTATAGGCATAAAGAAACAGTGTGACGGCTGTTGAGGACCATCTGATCCATCTAGTTTGGCTATTTCCCATATTTATTTAATGTATTTCCTGCCATCTTTTGTTTCTGCACAAAGCGGAGGGTAAGAGTCTAACATGGACAGTCTACTAAAAGTCCTACTACAAAAGAAGATGGGCAGAACATTGTCGCCATGGCACATAACATTGCCTGGCAATGTGTTCACAAAACAGTTTTTTTTGGTATTTGGTTTAAAAGCCATTACAGCTTTATAGCTGATCTGTCATTTCCCAAAATCCTACATTTCACAATTAACTTTGAAACGGTTACCCTGATTGCCAAAGAAAGAAATGAAATTTAGATTGTGAAAAGCTATGATGGTCATAGTTTTTGTACAAAGCATAAGCCAAAAGTCTATGGTTCCTAAAAGTTTGTTTGTAAATATCCCTTTTCATTATGCTTTCAGATCGTGTCGCATCCCAGAAAAAAATCTTCTTGTGAGCAAATGATGGAGCCAGTGTCGCAGCATAATATTGACTACCGTGTACAGGATGATCATAATAATTTTCCTACATATTGCCAGAAAAGTTTTTCACAAACTCTGGTCCATGTATAATCTTGCAATGAGATTGTAGTACCGGTAATAAGACTCCAGGGGAAGGGACTTCTGAAGTCCAATACCACCATTTTTGGCCTTCAGGCTTTGGAGGCAGCTTTTGGCCTTGGGAAAAAGGCATAGTCTTGGATTCTCACTGCTAGCCTAGGTATGTCCTGGCATGCCATCACACCGGGCACACTTCTCCCAGCCCGGGAGGTTATCACAAGTCAGGACCATCTTTAACATAGTGCAGAAGTGATGGCTACCCAGTGCAAGACTAGCCTTAGAGGCCCACAGAAGGCGTGCGTTCAGACGCCACACTAGTTGTTCAGAGCTTTATTTCTTTTTTTCTAATATATCCCCCTCATGCGACAGCAGATATTGCCCCTCCTACCCAATTGAAATTGTGTGCATGTGCAAATTCAGCATGCTGCACGAATGACGGAGCGTGACAGAGATCAATAGGGGTTGTGGTGCCACCATGCATTACAATGGGCTTCCATCACCATATAAAATTTACGTCTGAGTGCTCCTTGCCGCAAATTACGTTTTATTGTCGTTTGTAAAGTCCTGACAATCTGCCTTATGTCTTACTCGGTGAAAATTTTTTATCATTTCCCTTTCTGAGTGGAAATGTAGATTTTTATGATTGCAATATTCATCTTTACCTGATTTTTTTTTTTTTTTTTTTTGTGTAGGTGAATATATTTTTACATATTATATAATATATATTATACAATACATATACACACACTATATGGACAAAAGTATTGTGATATCTGAACATTACACCAGCAGGGACTTTGACGTTGCATTTTAAATACATAGACGTTAATATGTAGTTGGCCCCCCTTTGCAACTAAATATCAGTGTGGAAGAACTCGCTGCACATAGCCGTGACCTCAACCCCATTGAACACCTTTGGGATGAACTGGAATTGAAGCCAGGCCTTCTTGTCTAACATCAGTGCCTGATCTCACAAATGATCTACTGGATGAATTGCCAGAAATGCCCACACAAACTACAAAATCCTGTGGAAAGACTTCCCAGAAGCTGTTATAGCTGCAAAAGGGGGACCAACTACATATTAATGTTTATTTATTTAGAATGCAGTGTCATAATAGTCCCTGTTGGTGTAATGGTCAGGCATCCCAATACTTTTGTCCATATAGTGTGTGTATGTTTATGTATATATAAAATATTATGTATTAATTTGTCTTAGTCTGTCAGTTCTAGTTTTGTCATAATCATTGAATATATGTATTGTCAGAAGCGCTGCATAAACTGTTGGGCTATATGAATAAAAGATAACATATATATAAAAAATTCATAGTGACTGCTTTTGTGATTTGAGGACACTTTTATGGTTCCCTAGTTAAAGAGGGTCCTCATCTTGTCAGATTTTTAACGATGTATTGGTGATCATAATTCTGTGAAGTTACTAGGTAACTGCTAATCCAAACACTTGTGTGTTCGTACCAATAATAGAGCCCTGTTTTGACCCAAGTTTAGAATGTACAGATAAATAAAATGGCTCCATTGATGACCATAAATGTTATGACTGTGTACAGTGGATGGGAGCCATCCATGTTTTAAAATCTCAGTTTTTGTCAGCTTAACCCTGCTAGTGCTGCAACAGAAAATCATTTCTTTCCTGTGCTTTTTTTGGCTCCTGATTCCTCTGGCCCTCAGACGTTTAAATCAGACGGCTGTAGACACAATAAAATCCCATTTTCAATTGTTTTCTTATAAGTAAACATTGTTTATTTGCAACTGAAATGTTTTTGTGCCAACAATAAATGAGAAGTTACTGGGTTTTTTTTTTACCAGGAAGACTTCTAATCGGTGTCACAACAGCTTTTGACAGATGAGACCTTTGAAATTTTGGCAAGTGCCTGTGAAGTAAAGACTTAATGCACATTCACAGGTTTGCGGTTGGGAATAAAATGGGTGGTTGCGGCCTGGTGCAAAGCCAGTAACAGTTTAGTAGACACCTGGCAATCGATATATATTTAAAGGGACAGTATAATCGGCTACCCGAAGTCCACCTTTGCGGGATGTGGGTAGGAGGGCCCTGCTGACATCGCAGGACACACGCTATTGTTAATAGTGAATTTGTGTAGAGTGATGCGGCACGCAACGCCACTCCCGCGACCCAAAGTTTCCCTGTACTGACTCGGAGAACTGGGGAAGCGGTGCTTAACCTGAAGTCTCTGGATTTCACAGTTCCCAGGTATGATCTTCATGCCTTTGCATACCTGTCCACTTCCTAGGGTAGGTTAATGGAGTGCTCCCCGTTCTGGGAGAGTGAGTTCATAAAGGGGATGTGCTAGTCGCACACAGAGATGGGGCTAGCTCCAAACAGCCATTAGTAGGTTGGCGTAGGTGGCAAGTGGGCATTCCTAAAGCTACTACAGTAAAAGAAAAACAAACCTTCACCCGGAGACTTTAGGTCCCAACCGGTAGCATTCTCAAGATACGTTTACCTACTGTACTGAAAACTCACTTTTCGGAAAAGTGAGATCTGCTTTAACGGAAAGTTTATTGGCTGTTGCTAAATGTATTAATTCCAGAAAATCTCTTCGCATTATATCTCACTAAATAATAGCTTCCTCTTGGCACCTAGATCACGGAAAAGCTGAGCCAGACATTATCTCTGAAAATAACATAACAAAGGAAATAGTATAATTCCTGGAGACTCTATAGAGGAAAACACAGAAAAACACAAGGCCTCAGACTACAAAGAGAGCCGGAGCATAACCCAATAGTGTGAAATACAATAGACTGATCTCTAGCCCTGGCACCAGGCAGCTTCGTTCTTATTATAATGGGCATTGTTGAATCAGGAATCTAATATATCTACAGAACTATAAAGTCACACAATAGATCGGAGAGAAGAAAGGGATTGTAAGGGCACTTTGTAATGCATGGCTGGTTATGAGCTCATTAAGAGAACCTGCCACAGGCTGTATTGTTCCTGCCAAAGTACAACAAGTATGTCACACTCCAATAATGCAGTCAAAACTTGTAATGCGTAATGTCCGACGCACAACTTGCAAAACCCATAATTTTTGTGGACGCCTAAAAAGGAACAGAACAATCTCGACAAAGTATGTGAGCTGTGGTGGCAGAGCTTGTTAAGATAGCGTTTAGAAGGGCTGTGTGCTAAGCATGAGTCTGTGAAGGAGACTCATTATCGGTGTGAGGCAGTCAGAAGTCACAGGTAAAGTCAGCCCGCCGTGAGGTTAACGTGACTGTTCTTTGGGTGTATGACGCAGTGAGGAGCACTCTGTGAGCCCATTAAAACGGCTCTGTAGCCTGAAAGATGCTTCAACGGTAGGCAGTCACTGGTTTCAATAAGCAGATGTCAGGTGGATTGTGCACTTTCTGAAGGCAAGGAGAGAAATTCTCCAGTAGTGGCTCCGTAATGAAGCTTATTAAAGTGACATATATGACACTTGCCTCTTAACTACAGCGTTGCAATACTTCTTTCTCCCAGTTGGTAAACTTCTTTCTCTCTCTCTCCCAGAACTGTGTGCAGTTAACCATTTTTTGGGGGGACAAGTAGCTTTTTTTCTATTTTCTTTTTACTTATTGTCTGCTATTTTGTTTTTTTAAATGTAGGGTAAAACATTTATACATTGGACTCGCCCATTAGTCTTATGTATGTGTTAACTTACGTTATTACCCTTAGATTGCCAAACACATATGAGATACTAGGTGACAAAAGGCCCTTTCTTCCTTATAAAGAGCCTGCAAGGAACGGAGAATGATCAGTCGGCTACTTCTCACTTAGAAGAGGGTATACAATCTGCCTGTGTACAGGGGTTGATGCATGGAACAAACCACTTAGAGTAGCTGCAAGTTTCCATTTGATACATAATATACATTCATATAGAAAGTTACTTTTGTAATAAAATAATTAATTCTTGTGGAATGCAACTATCTTGTCCCTCAGCCAGGCTTATGAGTGACGTACAATATATATATATATATATATATATATATATATATATATATATATATATATATATAATATGTTGATAAAGATTTGATATATCCTGGAGTCTAGTATTATTTTGTTCCGTGTGTACGCTACTAGAACGTAATTTTCTCTTTATCCGCCTTCTGTAAGAGTTTTGTTTGCCTACGGAAAACAAATGTGCATTTACCTTTGTAATGAAACATTCAAGTAGCTAAGTGAGCAGGACAATTTTGTTAAATGTGTTTATGTAATTGAAGGAGATCAATGTTATTTTTCTTCCAAAGAGGACTCTTTTTCCTAATGGGATCTTCATAACAAGTAGAAAGACCAGAGCGTAAACAGAGCATTTAAAACTTCCCATTCCCTATTTGTGTACCAGGCAGAAACAGGTAGCGTTTTAAAATCAATTTAAATAGACAAAAATAGAGGGGAAATATTAAGAATAGAAATCCATTATTAAAGTGTCACGGTCCACTGCGGGTAAGTACGGCACATTCTACATACAGCTTAATCTGTATATATATGATCCAGAACCATGCAGGGTCCTGGGGTGTTTCAAACACCGATGTATTCTGGCCTGGGGCTGTAGGGTGACCACATTCGGTTATTTTTTTGGTTGCGCTGACAGGGTCATAGGCAACCAAGGCTCATTGATGCATGTGGGGGGAGGCTGGCCTGTGCAGTTAAATCCAACAGACGAGCTACTGGAGCTCAAAAATGCTGGTTTTGATAGAAAGGTGTCAGAACAGACAGTGCATCACAGTTTGTTGTGTATGTGGCTGCGTAGCCGCAGATCAGTCAGGGTGCCCATGCTGACCCCTGTTTTCTTTTATATCACATGGATGGCCAGGTGCGTGTGTGTCGCTTACCTGGAGAACACACGGCACCAGGATGCATCCAATGGAGGCCTCACCTCACAACTTACAGGACTTACAAGATCTGCTGCTAACGTCTTGGTGCAGATACCACAGCACACCTTCTAAGTGAAGTCAATGCCTTTACTGGTCAGGGGTGTTTTGGTGGCAAAAGCGGGACGTACATTAGACAGGTGGCCATAATGTTATGGCTGATTGATGTAATGTATTGCCCTGCAGTAAGTGAGATGTAGACCAATAACTTTAATAATATTTATGCGGCTGAATTGTTCTAAGACAAATGTCAATATAACATGAGCCATTTTATTTAAAATGTGGATTATTGTGACATTTTAATAAGTGGTAGTTCCTGATTAAAGGGCCGCTCTAGAATATACATTCTATGACAGCAGTGAAATGATTTTACAAAATATAAGCATTTTGTTTTAGTGTTCTAGATTTATAGAAGTAACTTTTAAGGTGAATAGAGTCGCTCAGAGAAGCTGGTTATGTCTATAAGGAAACTTTTTTTTCTTATCTTATTTTTGTGTGGAATCGTAGGACAATGCTCTGCAATGCAGTCCTATCATCGCAGCATTATGGTTTTTGCCTCCCTCTCTGGCTTAATCGAGATGAGATTTCTAAAGCACTTAACCGAACTTCATTGCGCTGAACTGAAAGCTATGAGGTTTTAATTTTAACTCGTGCTTTGGGTAAATGATCTGAATGCAAAAATCTACCTGTCCTACACACCAGAAAAAAACCCAGAACCTTGGATATGCAGTGAAAGCGTTGCGGTAACACGAGGCCGGCTCTGAGCTCTTTATAGCTCCATGCGTTTTTTATTGACTTTTATTGCAGCATTTCAGTTTCATTGTATTTACAGAGAATTTAGAACTGCAAGGAAAAAAATAAACCAATCTACCAAATTACTTTAACCACCAGAAAGAATGTTGAGCCGTGGAATATTTGATTGTTCCATAGATGTGGCAGAGCTAGCAGTTCAATTACGCAAACTGTTCCTTGAGATCAGGCACGCTGCAGCGGCAAATAATGTTTCCATTAACTCTTTGAGCACCATGGGGTTACAAAGCACCAGGTTTTTAAAGATCTTCCCCATGTTCATTTGATGGACAGAAGCGGATACAGATGTGTTCCTTCTGGATCTACCAGAGAGCTCTACCGAGGCAGAGAACAGTCATAGCTGCTATATAAATAACCTCAGAGACTGAACAATTGCATCTTCTCCGTTCCGTACCGGTGACGTTGAATGATTTAATACATATGTAGACATGGGGGGAAAGAGAATAATGCACCCTTCATCCTACTGCGTGGATAAGCATGTGAATTATTACGCATGGTTTGTGTCAAGAATACCTCTGTTTAAGGAATAAAGCATATATGTGTAATTCCTGAAAGTTCTCTAGTCTTAGCCTAATGGTTAACATAAAATGGTGATACCAATACTACTGCCCATTGTTTATTGAGAAAAAAAAAAAAGCTAACATTCGTTAAAGCATTTTCCGGTGTAATTTAAGTTGGCAAGAGAGGCACATTCAGCTCGCGGATTTTTTTTCTATATGGTAGAAAATATTGTAAAAAAGTACGATAGAGAAAGCGGAGCTGACTGCAATGACTCAAATACGGTGCTAATGGCTAGAGGCAATAAGCCAGCAACCTTATCTTTAGCATACTTGCCTATAACAGTCTGTCTCTAGTGCCACACAAATGGCTAGCAGCAGATGAGAAAATAAACGCACATAAGGCTCAGCCAGTCCACTTGTGCTATTTTTGGAAATTACTATATTTCAATATATAGAAACGTAGGCTTTGACGTTTTGGACCATCTAGTCTGTCTGTTTTTCCTGATGTAAAGACTAAAACCTAAATTATTTTATTGTTCCATAGATGTGGCGGAGCTAGCAGTTCAAGTGCTAATCACACCCATTCTAAAAAATCCTTCCTCTTCACTTATTTCCCGTCTTGACTACTGCAACACTCTTCTGCTTGGCATTCCACTGTCTTGACTCTCTCCTCTACAGTCTGTCCTAAATGCTGCATAAAATATAGTACTAATAAATCAGTTCTAGGTCTGATCTAAAATGTAATGTCTGTTCTAATGCATATCTTACTACTGGCACAACTCAAGACAACCCAAATTTAATTGTATTACGCTAAATCGCCTTTTTCTTGATGGTTTTTAGACAAAATGTTAGCTGTAACTACTGTATTAGCTGTACTGCTAGTAACAGGAAGCTCACAGGGTTAGGTTAGCTTTTGCGGGGACTGAAGACGGTGCTTTGGGTTTTTTTTTTGTTTTTTAAACCCTCCATTCACACTTTGCTTGGAATATTCATGTAACTTCCTTCATTAGGGAAAAACGACCTCATCATGTTTTCCTTCTCATTACAAAAACAGCATTGTTTCAATTTTTTCAGTCTTCTAAATTTAGTATGAAAAATGTAGTTGCCAAAGAAAGGAAAAAAAAAATCTGCTGTTCTTTGTAGTTATCTTACAGAAAGTATAACGGCTGTAAAATTTCAGGAAGAGTCCCAAGTTCTGGCTCCTAAAATTATTCCCGGTGTTTCAGCCAGGGCCTGTTTTTGCAGGGTTAACAGGCCAGACCTGTTTTTAATGTTAATATAAATTCTGGAAAATCATCTGGTGTTAATAAATTCCTGTCGTTACTGGGCTTTGCAAGAGTAGCTTTATTTTGTTTATTTTAAATGTTACAAAGTACAAATTGGATTTTGTCGGATAGAAACAACCTGTTAACACGGCTTAACCTAAGAACGGCTTATTCACAGTAGTGCAGAAATTCAGACTTCTGTATGTAGAAATAGCATTTTCTCATAGGAAAGGTATGTTATCGCTTGATATAAAACCTTTGGTTGTAGAGCTACAGCCTGGATGTGGAGGTAAGGGGAAGGCTGGCAAGCAGACAGTTGCTACCTGGGCTGCTCTGATTTAAACATTTAGGGCCACTATTGGACATGGTTTTTGTCCTTCTTACAGTTCCACATGTATCTAGCAGGGACCTCAAAGCATTTACATCTTGAATGGATCCTATGTTTTCCATCCCTGTAACTGTGTTTTCATACCGGACTGAAAATTAAAAATGAGGGTGTTCTGCCTCATGTCTTGGGCTGCCTTATTAGCGGGACACTTGACCTTGCCGAGTCTATTTCTAGCCCTCCCCTGGTGGAAGTACTGTACAAGTAGTTGCGGTAGCGCATAAACACAATGTAACGCAATATAAGATTTAGAGAATTTAATTTTTTCATTAAAATAGAATTAATATATTCAAGGGCTGATGGACAAAGTCAAGTTAAGGAGGATGACAACAACTTATGGTTTGCAACATAGTATACAAGACTGTAGCAAACCCTCAAAGTACTCTGAAAGACTCTTCTATGGACCCAGAGACAAGTTACATTTTCAGGCAGCCATCACATCCATCAGAAGTCCAGGTTTTTTTCCTTCGATGGCGTAGTATATAATAGGGTGGAACATTCAGCAGGACATTTAAGCCTTTCCCTGTTTATTTGGGTGGCCTGGTAGACAGTCAAGCCGGTGCAAACCAGCTTACAGTATAGAAGACCTCAGAGTTACAGTATGTTGGTCATCAACATAAGACAGCCTTTTGTATTTTTTTTGGTCTGTGATTGAAACGGATAAAACATATTCTGGAGCAAAGTATAAAAAGTGGTTTTCTTGCCATACCAACAATGGAATGGTCAAACCAGCAGGAAGATTCCATTTGCTGCTGTGGTGGTAAAACCCTTTTCAAACTTTTACCATAATCACTTTACATACAAGCCTCCTGTGTGTGTGTGTTAACTTCTGGGCAACTAGACTCGTGAAATACTTTTATACCCATGGAATAGAATTCTTTGCCTATGGTATTTCTGAACTGCTTTCTACAGTACAATTTAAAATATGTACACAGTTTTGTTTACAAACCCTTTCTCTCTTTGTATCTTAGACATATCTCGGATTATTCAGCTGGACCTGGATCTGAAGTTTAAAACAAACATTCGGGAACTGTTTGAGGAGTTTGACAACTTTCTACAGGACTCTGTGATAGGCATAGCACATGAAATGCAGCCTGTGTACAGGTAAAGTGTTCTAGAGGGTGTGCAGGTTGAATGTTGCAAGCTGATTAATAGGCACTTAATACATGTAATTGTATTAAAATTCATTGCTGTGTGATTTTGCTCTGATTCCACCAACCCCTCCAGTTGAGATGGAACATGTTGTACGTTTCCACCAGTGGCCACAATAAAGATAACGGTGGACAAGTCTTTGAGGTCCTAATGGGTAAAACAAAACATTCTGAAGACATTTTATAGACTGAATAGAAGAAATGTGCCATGAGTTTTTTTTAGCTTTGGTAGGCGATAAGCTCTTGGTGAGGCACTGATTGAGCAGATCTCACTGGTATTGGGCCATCACTCAAATTAGCATTGGTTGCTCACTGGTCTATGTGCACTAAGCATGTTGATAAGCACATCAACTTCTAGTTGGGCTACGGGAAAAGGCATTTATGTTCTTCAACAGCAGCCCTTGTCAGGTTGCCCCTATAGCGTCTTGGGTAATCAGCTTGGCGTCGCACATCTGAAAATTAACTTATAAAGCCTGTGGGGTTCAGATGCTCTGGGTGACCAGTCCCGGACCAAACCAGTGTAATACTCAAAACCCAAATTGGTGATGTTTCAGAATGTTAATATTCATCTGTTTGTTCTATTTTGATAAATTCTGGTAAAATTTGTTAGGCCTTTAGCCTTTATGTAGTAGTTGTATCTTGCAGGTGATGCTTAAAGTGTATGCTTTTGGGACAATATCTCACATAGTGCCTCTTGAAGCATGTACAAGAGATTTCTTGCCACATGTCTGTAGATATGTAGCATTCAAGGAGTGAGTGTATGAGAACTTAATTTTATTCAGCTTGACTTATTCAAATCCTAGCTGTGCTTACTGTAGGAACATTTCTGTCATGTTACTGACATTCTGGTCAGCATACTTTTCTCTGTTGGCATTCTCACCATTTATCAGTAATTTCACAGCAAGTATCCATGAGAGGTCACAGATGCACCCTCTGCAGCATCCCACGGTGTCCCATGTGCATACGCGAAAGAGAATAGGGAGGCTGTGTTCCCATAACAAACAGCTTGGACACTGCAGTTAGCACCGCAGCTGTGGTGATTTGAAGTGAGTGATGGATGAGGCTTTGCCATGGGCTTCACTTCACAAACTAGTTGCTGACCTGGCTTGCTCCTGTGACCCTGTCTGGTTCCTGACTTTGTCTCTGGACTCTGATTTGGCCTGAGTGACATCTGATTACCTGGTTTAACCTTGGCCTTCTACTGACCAAGATATTTAGATTCTGATTTGCTTGCCAGACCATTCACCTCCTGATTTGACCTTGGCTTGGTTTTGACTACTCTCCTTCATATACTTGTTTCTGAGTTCCACTAACCGTGTCACTGTTGCATTACAATTTCCGAATTGCTTCTCAAATGTGAGCATCATACCAGTTTGGGAACCGTCAAACTGAATGTAGGAACACACAAATATGTGCAAGTTAATAGTGGTTTTTGAAAGTGTGTACTACCTTAGTGTGAAGCTTTGTTATGTTTAGCAAATAGATTATTTGTGTTTTATATACCCATATGGAAATGAAAATAATAGACTTCCATCTGTAACTATAGGAATTAGAACGTTAACATCTTTGTCGGTTGCAGACAAAGAGGTGAATTATACTGTTTTCATCTACTGTGATTGTAGCTAAATGGCTTTCCTCATGTGGCTTATCCAAAAAACAGCATCCTTATAGTGAGCAGACTCAAACAGTTAGTTGAACATCACACGGAGGGGCTAAGACTCCCTCTTTGCTCTTTGACACAAGTACAGATAGATCTTGGAGGTGTACAAACATTAACATAATACACAGACATTACGATAACATTAGCTAATACTGAGCTGGCTACAACTAACTTCATGTGAACAAAGAGAACATGACGCTTCCCACCTGGTCTGTAGATACCGCAATATAAACCTTAACAGAGAATTAAATCAACATTACATATTCCAGCTTGCAAAGCTTCTCTTGTCTAGAATTTGCAGAAGCACAACATCCCATATAGAACATTAAACCTCAAATAATATAGTCTGTATTACTTCACATGAATTTGAGATAGACTTTAGTACTGTGCAGAAGTTAGCTAGGTTTTTGAATTCTGATGCAGTGGTGGCAAATTATACTTATCCCAGTCTTCATGAGGTAGGAGTAGTAATAGTTCTACTATTCACCATGGCTTGCTTTGTTATCTTTGGAAATGTGTACACTTCAGTGGGTCATAGATGCTGTTAGCGACAGATAAGATGCCCTCTTGGAGCACATCAGCTCTTATGTCCTAGTGTGCACTAAGACTTTTCTTTCAGGTCTGTTGCATGTTTTCCCAAAAAGAAAAGTTTACATCACCTTGTTGCTATTTGAGTCATTGTAACGTTCCTTTTCTGTTACATTGAGCAATTCTGTATTTTCAGTACAAGAAGTTGTGCTGTGACATCGGTAACGATGTACTTCCAAGGTGGTCATTACAGATGAGGGAGCTATCCACTTAATTCTGACAGACGTGACCTATTTTTCACACAAACCAGAACTCTCCTTCACACAGTAGTGATGTTGATTCAATGTAAGATGTATGTCCGTTATTTGTCTATGCAGACATCTACTATTATCACCCAGCCTTGGTCAGGTTTTTGTGCTTCCATTACAATATGTAATGTTCAGAGATAGGTATTTGTCTGAGCTATTCCACAGTGTAACAGATCTTGTCTATACAATCTTTGCAAGGTGAAAATAATATTTCTCTCTAGAGCTTTAGCAAATGTGTCAAAGTACAATATAAAATGGAGGCTCAGGTCATGTTATGTATCACAGACTATTCTAACACTAGGCAACGCTGAGCTGGCTAATAACAAACTTCGTGTGAAGAAAGAGAACATGATATGGATTTTGTCACACTTTGTAGGGCTGTCCACACACCAGACCCTTATGCAGGCACGAGTCTAACACCGTATCGGATGTATTTGAGGTCAGAATCTCACCAGAAAGGTAGATTTATATGAGCTGTAACACCACAACTAAATATTAGGAAA
This sequence comes from Spea bombifrons, assembly GCF_027358695.1. Taxonomy (NCBI): domain Eukaryota; kingdom Metazoa; phylum Chordata; class Amphibia; order Anura; family Pelobatidae; genus Spea; species Spea bombifrons. The sequence goes on along the minus strand of NC_071089.1, from coordinate 85,959,070 downwards.
TTACTTGTATTGACTTTCTTAGTTGCCAGGATTTGTATAACAAGAAGGTGAAATGGTCAAAACCACCATCCCTCCAAGTGGTCTTATTTATGATATGGGGAATTAGGTGAGACATCTGTGTGCTTAATGTAAGAAGCACGGTGGGTCTGTGTGAATTAGATGGATCCGATGTGCTCTCTTTGTGGATAAGCAAACACATAGAAACATGACATACGGCTCACAGTTGTGTGCTGCTGCATTTAACTTTGCATATCAAGGCATCTTATGGCTTACAGCTTCTATGTGAAACAGAAAATTTGACATGCTTACAAAGATGCAGAGCTAGATATCTATTCTCTTATATCCTTAATTTTTTTAAATTAGGTACAGTATGTTGGAGGAATGTCTTTAGTGATCATGTGCTATCGTGATGGTAGGCTAGAACAGACAGGAGTGTTGGACAAGAAACTGACATTTTCAGCTATAATAAGAACGTCTGCCTGCATTCCAAAACCATTCAACTCTGAGCCGAGCAGACTCTTCAAGGTCATGCACGCAGTAGATCAATTAGTACCGAATGCTTGACTGAAATGTTTTACAATGTTATGCGCACCTTTTGGATCTTAAAGGGTTAAATATCTGTAGAAGGGATAATATTGATTTAGGGTCACGGCATAAAGAACAGTACAGTACTTATATGTATTTACCATACAGATTTCATGCATCAGAGCCCAATTGGTAGTGTTTGCTTGTTCTGTAACAGTTGTATACTTTCAGTGTGTGTTTTGTGCTTGTTCATACTGCGTAGAACATTTTTGGTTTAATATAATTCAATGCATCCTCTTATCCAGCACATTCAGGCTAATTTTAACAATGAGTAGTTTTTGCCCTACTTAAAACCTACATGACCAGCAGCTGTAAAATAATGTGATTTACTGCATTCCTCTTGGCATTAATTAGAGTTAATAGCTGGAAGAACAAAGACTCCAGAAACAATTTTTTGGTCTGATTGTGCTAATCCATAATATGAAGTCACATCTGAACTAGTACATGGAGACCTATTAATAGCCCTTGCACTAGAGGTTGGAGCATTTGTTAAGCAGCCTAGAAATCTAATGTGACATTAATCCTAATGTTTCTAAGTATGCCATTCGCTGTTGGGTTATTTTAAGTCCTGTGGGTGGGTCGTACAACACGATATGTTCCTTTCATGTGCCCTGAAAATGAGATTCCACTTCCTCCTTCCACCAGATTGTATTCTAATCGGTTGCAGTCAAAACTCCCTTTTCCCTTCTGTTGTGTTTTTGACATAAGGGAAGTGTTAATGTTCTCTCTCCTATGGAAATGAGCACATCATGTATCTTAACACTGCCAATACAACATTGCTTTTCATACTTAACATATAGTTCATGTACACTGGAGGCTGCTAAAATTCTATTTCTGTACAGTGTTATAATTATATAAATTATGATATAAATTATTTCTGAACATTATTTTACATAAAAATCAATACAATATAAATACAGTGATATTCATTTCGGCAACTATAATGTGTAGCACATAAAACCAAAATCTTTCAGCAAGGACCACATCTAGTTTGTGAACCATTGTGAAACATCTGTTTATAAAATATCACCGATACGGTGCAGCAAAGAGTGGCCAGCGGCATGATATGTCGGGCATCATGTTACCGGAGCATAGAAACATGTCGCCCATACCCAGATGTTGGCTGCACTTATGTCACTAGGTGGCTGCTGGCCTTAAAGTGCCAGGGCCACCTCATTCTCCCCAGTCCTGCCCTGATACATCACAATGGTATTGTCCCAAGCAGCCATATAATTTTCATGGCATGGATATAGAAGGGGGAAAACATATATGCATTCCCAGGTCTGAACTACTTACACTGTCCTGCTGGCCCAATGTGAAGGTGCATTCAACAATTAAGCAGTGAATGTTTAAATGTAGATTTAGTCTGTGGTGACCCAAAACAAGACTAAAACAATCCAGGTATAAATTGGACTTTTTCAGATAAACTCTTTTTTCAGATAAGTCTTTTTGATGGTTTTTCCTTGACACGAATACTGTAAAATACAATAATGAGCAAGACTGTCTCTGAGGCAAAAGGAGAAAAGAATTGTTGACGGGCCTAACAATGGTTTTACCCTTTTAGCTTTAGAGACAGCCTTGCCCTTTGAGAATGGAAACAAAATAGTATTACAGGAACACACGCATGAATGGAATGAGACCATACCTAGTAATGTATCATTCTTAACAGTGCTGTGACACCTTTAGAAGAATTTGCACACAGTGACAAAACCCATAATGGCGTGTTATGTCAGCAGGTTCTCAACCCAGTCCTCAAGGCTCACTGAAAGTGCAGCATTTAGTAATTACTACATTCTACTTCAGTGAAGAGATTCATAAAACCTAGACCTTGGCTCGGCTTTGCTTTGGTGGCAACCACTACATTTTAATTCTCCTGCACGGTATGTGGTGAGATATCAGAGATATTCAAGCAATGATGCACTTGTAACAAACCAGTTATTCTATCAACTAGGCTCCATACCAACCGCTATACTGGAACATATGGCTATTTTTTTAAAGTTTTTTTAAGTCAATAGCCCAGAGGTACCCCAAAAAGTGGTATTTTTATGGGCATCTGTACCATTCTGATTCTTTAGGGTAATTTCAGTAGATGGGAAATATGGTTATCGGCCATCAAATTCTATGTATTGGCCTGTAAGTTGGAAGCACGAGAATCCTTGGAGAAGTCAACATTTGTCAAGCAATTTCCAGCTTCTTCATGTTCAGGCATCGCTTGTGTCAGTGCCGATGGTTTCACAAGCAGACGTGCAATGTGTAGGTATCCTGCCGAGATAGTGAAGGACCCTGTTTCTCCTCATCAAGGAGGGCCTCCTTTCTCATCTGTCACACGAACCAGCCTGCAACTCGATTGTAGCCTGAGCAACACCAGAAGCTTCCTCTCCTTTATTCTTGCTAAAGCATTTAATGATTGCTGGAGACATGGCATTGTTTAATACAAAAGACAATCTGTTCCAAGAAAGACTGATTACACTCAACAACAGAATAGGAGCTCGAGTACTTTTTATAGTGCATTTCTGCAGAAAATATTATGTACCTGTATTCATTGGCGTATTGTATTTTACCTCTTTTGTATTCCACTGGGCACTGTATGTATTGGCTTGGTTGAATGCGGTTGTTTGACCTATATTTGCTTGACGAGTGCAGGCTGTATGCCCCATGTATTGTTGTAGTTTCCACCCAGTACTTGATAAGTGGCTGTGCATTATGTTTTGGGAAGATCATGTACGTAAGGCGAGATATTCTTCTCACAGACATTAATCCCATCTGTCTGTTCTTTATTTTCATAGGCAAGCTTTCAATGTGTGAGGCACAGATTGAGAAAGTGTTACAAATCAATTTCTCGTCTTTGTCCACATAGGTTTCAGGACTCTAGCACTTAAAGTTGCAGTGAGTACTTTAATATGCATTCTTCCAAAATGGTGAAAAAAGAGCAATTTCTAGTTGCAGAAGTTGCATCCCTGCAGCTGCCTTCTAGCCACTAAATGATTCTTGCCACTGTGGCACAGAGACAGGAAAGGACTCTCATGGAAATACACAGGAGAACTTTCTGAGAATGCACAGGTAGGCTAAACAGACCCCAGCCCACAATGTTCACTGAGCCAGCCCTGGAGCTGACGGGACAGATAAGTAACGTATGTCATACAGGAAGAGAGGTGTTTGGCCAATTACCTTCATGGCAGCTATCTGGGGTGGAAAAAAAGGGTACCATGTTGAAGTTAGAGACCACACACTATCTTCTGCATTAAAATGGACTTGGAAAGCTGTTGAGCCATGTTAAACAGTGTAGAAGTTACTGGCAATGCCCATATTTATTATTAGATTTACGACGCAAACCTCAGAGGCGTTGATTTACTAAAATAGACAAGCAGTTGGGCTGGCACTGAACATATGGAATCTTAATGCTTAAATCAACAGAGTACATTTGACCACATGTAACCTACCTGTAAAGCACATAACTGTTTAGCACGCTTGTAGAATGCACACTACAATTAATGAGTACAAGCAAACCATATTACTTGGAACCAGTCGAAATGTACAGCTGAGCAGATTCCACATAAAAGCCAACATGTTCAGCTTTATGCCTTGGCACTAGCCAATGTCACATTGATCCCCTATTAGATTTACGGCAGTCTCCCTAGGCAGTGCCTTTAATAAGTGCTCTTTGGGGGCTTGTGGTGCATTGTAAGAGTCATAGGTATGTAACATGTATAATACATGAATGCAGCATACTGTATTTTGTGGGTGGTATTTCATTCTTTTACGGGATTTAATTGTTGACTTCACATTTAGAAACATGTAGTGGTGAAAAGATGGGCCATTTAGTAAGTAAAGGTTAGCTTTTAGTAAGTGTGAACGGCTCACCTTGTCTGATGGTTATTTGGAGGATTTTGCTATTTCCAACTGTTTGCTTAACTATTTTGTTTCATAAACACACTGTGTTATGATGTCACTTTTATTTATTTATTTTTTTAAAGTTAGTATTTTGTGAATGTCGGAATTTCCACATATATGGCAGATGAATCACATCACCCACAAATGGAAAAAATACCCCAATTAAACATGTACTGTATATAACTGACTATATTAACGACCACATCTGCCATATCGGAAGTCCCAAGGACCACTGTATTTATAAAGACTGTTGAGTAATGTTTTGCCTAGAAGCGCAAGCAAGATCTTAGGCTTTGTACCTTGTATTTCTGACACCTGTATACATAACCATAGCTGGGAACTTCCCAGTGCTCATTGATTTAGTAGTGATAAAAGCTGTAATGACGGCAGTGCCCCTTAGTATCAGGTGTGTGGGAACGAATGGCTCAATAAAGCAAGGGAAATTAGGAAGTGCCTCCTAGTGTGAGGTTCCCATGATAATTTTCTATTGTGGTATTGCGGGGGTACTGGTAACAATGGGTCACATGGGGTTTTAGTTTATTAAAGATTTGGTCCCACTACCTGTGATCACTTTGGCTGCACCCCTGCCATGCCACTATTGAAATATCCTCTGGTAATATTAATTGTGTGGTTACTATAAGGAAACTAGTGATGTATTTCACTTTGAAAATGTTGCACTGAATTACTATTTAGGATCCTATTGTGACAATGACTCGAGCTAATAGTTTCATAGATCGCCGTGTATGTACTGTAATGCTCTACTTATGCCATATTTGATAGAAAGGCCATTAGAAGCTATTAATCTCATTATTCTATTTGAATGTATAGCAATCTCTGCTTCAATGTACTGTTTGCCATACTGAGCTGCAGCATGTAAATCAAGTACTTGTATTAAAACAATGCTCAGAAAGCTTGCTATTCCAAGTACGCTACAGTATTTATTAATTTTAATATAGAACCAGCATATAAAGGACAATCAAGAATGTTTGTTTGTTTTGGAAGGTTAAAGGGAGTTTTTTAGTTCCTCTTATCTTTTGTGTGGGTTTGTTTGTAGCGATAGAGCATATATTTCTCCACTATTTATAAATGTGCCCTAGTGTTGCTCAAAATTGACTTGCCTTTCACTCGTTAGCTATTTTTGGAATCTGAATTAATTTGTTCTTCCTTGTTTAAATTTCCGTATGTTGAGATTTTCATTTGTATAGTTAAGATATTTATTTTTCCCTTTGGCAAAAGGGGCTTTTTAAGTAGAAACCTCAGGCTAAGTAGTCTATTTTACTTAGCTCTGTAGCTGCGTTGCACACATGGACGGCTCCTTAGATCAGTGGTGTCTAACTTTGCCCTTAGGACCTCAGATATCACAAACCCCCTTGAGTTCATTTGAACTTTCAAATACTGATTCTTTCAATTGTCCTTTATTTATTGATATATTTTCCCAGCCCCTAAGGTTTGTTGGGTGATCTTAAGTGTGCATTGAGATGACATCTACAGGACATCATGTCTCACTAGGTGAGTCTCAACAAGCAAGTGCACCAAATAATTTTAGGTTATAAAATGTCACCTTTACACAATATGTAGAGGAACTATTTTATTGGAGTAATATATATGTGATATACTTGCCTATTTATTATAAAGAAAGAGCATGATCAAGAGTGTTTCCATACTTGAGTGCAAATTAGCGTGAATAATGTACACTGTCCCTTTGAAAGACTTTAATGTGTTAATGGAAACAATGTTGGAAGGAAGGATACGGGCAAAATGACTGTAATTTTCCAAATGACGATCCAGACAGCAAGATGTGAGCAGCTGCTTGCTCCATACAAACTGCTGCCTGTCAGCACATATCTGCGAGGATCTCATAGGATTTTATACACAGCACTGCTAATTGTGCTATTTTTCATCCTAGCCTAGCAATAAAATCTCAGCCCAAGTCTCATTGGCCTGCATTGGTACAGAACTACATGACAAAGTATTTCAACTTGCTGAGATTAGCGAAATGGTTTAATTAAGCCAGGTTTCATGCATACAAATATCACCGTCTTTTAATTGTGCTTGGGTATTTTGAGCATTGCAAGGAATTCTTTGCATAACAATATTTTATTTGGCTCTGGGGATGTTTGCCAAGTAGTTTGAGTTGTGGATATTTTACGACCATGAAACCTACTGTGCTTAACTGGAGAAACCTTTCAGCACTATTGGAATAAAGCTTTGCAGAAAGGTGTAGAAAGATTCCATTGATTGCTACTGTATATGGATCTTTCATTTTAGAAGGTTATCTGGTGCTGTGTTACCGGCCCCAGCCTATGACCAGGGATAGGCCGGGTCAATTTATGTGAAGAAAAATATGCAATGTGATAGGTCCGGAATGTAAAATGGTATTCTTACCGGTCCTGGAAGAAAGTGCTCTTGCACTAACCCACATGCCGGACGCACTGGCGGACCATACCTTAAGTCCAGAGGAGCAAGTTTTACCTATCTTGTGCGGCTACTTACTTGACTTGTGTATTTTATGGGCTTGTTAGCTGTTTAGGTCAGCACAGCAAGATAACATGTATTCTGACTTATATAAAAACTACACTATATGGACAAAAGTATTGAGACACCTGACCTTTATACCAACATTCTAAATACAGTTTAGTTGACCCCCCCCCCTTTTGCAGCTATAACAGCTTCCACTTTTCTGGAAAGGCTTTCCACAAGATTTTGGAGTGTTTCTATGGGAATTTTGCCCATTCGTCCAGTAGAGCGTTTGTGAGGTCAGGCGCTGATGTTGGACAAGAACACATGGCTCGCTATCTCCATTTCAGTTCATCCCAAAGGTGTTTGATGGGGTTGAGGTCAGGAGTAAATGTGGCCAGTCTAGTTCTTCCACACCAAACTCATTCAACCATGTCTTTATGGACCTTACTTTGTGCACTAGAGCACAGACATGTTGAAATAGAAAAGGGCTTTCCTCAAACTGTTCCCAGAAGGTTGGAAGCAGAGAATTGTCCATAATGTCTTGGTATGCTGAAGCATTACAATTTCTCTTAACTGGAAGTAAGGGGCCCAAACCCTGAAAAACAGCCCCATACCATTATCCCTCCCTCACAAATGTTTGTAAATGCAGACTGCATGGTTAGGTGGTTGATGTTATACACCTGTGCCAATGGGTCTGATTGAAACACCTGAATTCAATAATTAAGAGGTGTGTCAAATACATTTGTCTATATAGTGTATTTGCCCCCTTCTAGTTTTTGGCATTGCTTCTTGTGAATAAAAATGTAATTTATGTACAAGAGCCATCCACGCATCCGGCCTCCCTCCACGGGTGCTTGGGAAGCCAGCTCGTGAGAACTCATTTAATGGGTAACGTGAACATTTTCCAGGTGGTCACTCTCCATACTTCCTGATGTAATTAGCATGGACAGATATACGCTATGGGGGCAGCATGTAAATATTGTCTATTTGACCTTAGAGAGAGCACTTGTCTGGCATCCTGTTTAGACTAAACGCTACCGTTTCGCAGATCTGTCACTTCGTCCCAGGTTTGCCCTTCCATGTTACACATAAGCCTCTAGCATACTCCTCTGGCTTAGCATACTCCGTACTAGACTGTAATCATGCATACATGATTATTTTGAGTTTAATAGCCATGACATAGCGCAATTGATGGTAACCAGTAATTAAATGAAAGCATTTCATGACAGCTGAACTAATTGCCTGGTGGCCTTTGATCACACCCCATATCCATTATCTTAGTGAAGGTTTTATATGTATAGATAAAACAGATTCCACAATATTTAAATGTATTCTGTAGTGAGTAGTTCTTTAGAAATTATATCTAAAGGATATTAAAATGAAGAGCAAATACAAAAGGTTATCCTTATATAACTATTAAATATTGTTTTGGAAACTTATCCAGTATTGTCTGCATATTGTAGAGATTTTTTGTGGGGAAACAGAAGGAAAAATCTCATCATATTGTGATTAAATATATTTTATATGCCAAACCCTGGCAACTGTATTAATGAATGACCTACACTGATGTACAATCCATAGTATTTTAAAGAACAGATGGTATGATTGGAGGCTTTGGTATAAGTACGATAACTGTTAACTCTAAGATGCCGTAAGCGTTCAGGAGATCAGGGTGATGGAGTAGCTATTTAGGTTTGCCTCTGATCGGATGTCCTCATATGGCACCACTTAGGTCGATAGATTTTACAGGGTCAGGAATTTAAAACACTATTGCATTGAGGACATTGGACTCCAAGTGTTTCCCGGGATTCCAAGTGTTTCTGGCTTAATGTGGAATTCAGCTAATAAAGACCAAGACCATGGCGTTTACGGTTCCACCAGCATCTCCATGAGTCTGACCGAAGCCATGTATAACACAAAAAACAAGAATTAGGAGATCCCAGCGGGAGGTATCAAATCAAAGTTCAAACTCCTTGATGTAGAAAATAGCATTAGTGAGTACCCGTGAGTAAGTAATGTCTTTCTTCATGTCTCTAATGTGAGGGGTGGACCCCTGCTGTCACACACCTTGCATTGAACCACATTTTTTGAAAAAAAAAAAAAAAAAAGCCATTTTCTACATTGAGGAGTTTGAACTTTGATTTGATACATCCCGCTGGGATCTCCTACTTCCTGCTTGTTGCATTAGACATAATGTGGACTTCCACATGCATTCCCCTTGCTGCTTGCAGTAGACTTTCACGCATCATTTCTCCAACCCCCTCCTTGTTCTTGTGGTTTTTTTTTCTTTTTTCGCTCTCTCAATGGTTAATTAAAGCGCTCCAGTTTTATTAAACAGGAATGTCGTCTTGCTGTTTTTCACTGATTGTTCAAGCGTTTATAAAATTGTGTTTTGAGGCCTGTCTTCCTGTTTGCCACAATAGAAACTTGCAACTCCATTCACTGAACATCTGCACATACACTTGTTCCAATGCATACTTTTTACATGTTATTATAATACCAATAAATGCCCAGATTATGAAAAAACCCATGTTGCTTTATTTTTAAAGGGACACTAAAGACTTTAAATCATATACTGGCTTCATGTGGTGTCTCCTTTGCAAATGGATGGGGAGGGGAGCCCGCTGCCATTCATCAGGGGGATGCCACACTGGCACACAGAGTCCAAGTCTTCCAGAAATTCCTTCCCAATGTATCCCTACCTTCTCTGCTGACCACCATGTGGTCAGCCTCTCCCCAGTTCCAACAATCGAGGGAGAGGTTTTGTGCGGAGGCTCCGCCCTTTTGAGGAAGCGCTAAGTAAGGCCTGGTCAGCGGATTTGATACTGAGGAAGCCCGAACGAAGAACAAGAGAAGTAAAGGAGACAGGAACCCGGGAGAGGTTGGAGGAGAAGGTGGGGAATCCAAATTTAGGATACGCCCCAAGTGCCAGATACTCTAGGTATGCCCCTGATTCACCACACGTGCGTTTGCCATTTTCCTCACCCCTAGCTATTTTCTGTGCAGGAATTGCACTGCTCCGGTGCTGGCTCTATGAATGTGTTCTGTTCAAATCCCTGTCACCATGCAGGAAACTGATTTTAATGGGAGTGCTTTCCTGTTACTGATCAGCGGTAAGAATCATCTGACCGTCGAAGTACCTGAATCTACACGGCTGCAGCTTCTACCTCTAGTAGTGCCTTCTTCTCATGTTATACTCAAAAAGTACTTCAGTATGCATTTTTCTTTAGCGAGGCTGTTATTGCCCTTTAAGATTGCTTCTTTTTTCCCTTTTGTTTGTCCTCAGATTGTATTATAGCCAACTTTTGTAAAGGAAACATTTTTTTGCAATGTGATGGAAAAGTCAGATTAATTTTCCACGCTGCTGCACTTGTAGCTAGACAGCAGCAGGTATTTCAAAGTCAGCACTCAAACTAGATTTGTAGGCTTACATATTAGTATCTGAAGCAGAAATATGTTACCATAAAAGAATCATACAGACTGTCATTAATTTATCTAGTCTGTCCTGTACCCCGCATTGCTGTCATAGGGACAGTTCAAATTACCTGCTTTGCAGTTGCATCTGAGCTGTCCACAGTGATGCAGACAGTCCGATCTAGCAGGCAATCTGAAGGAAGGGGCAGGCGCTCATCAGAAGGATCATATGTGAGGCTGGCCAGTCCAGGAAAGGGTTAGTGCTCCTGGTACCTTGAAGCAGTCAGAGGTGACAGAGCGGGATACATCTATTTAGGTGTCTGTGTGTGTCGGCAACAAAGATCACCCTATACAATACTCGCCACTCTCAGCAACACAAGTCACTCGGCCTTACACGCCACACATACAATGTTTATATCATAAAACTGCATTTAGTACAAAATAACAAAGGGATTGCAGAAACGTTTATGTAAAATGTATTTTAAATATTATGCGTAGAGTTATTAGATCTTTTCCAGCTTGCGACAAGGTAATATATTTACTCGATAAATGTATGTATATGCCCGCTCGAGCTTTGGTTAGCCTAGGTTTTTGCTTCAAGAGTAAATTGTTTTCTAAATAAAATGCTTTGTGCGCTAATAAGCTGGATGTAAGCTTTGTCTTTTATTATGTTGCAATTCGAAATCATAACATGATTATGGTGATAATGGCCTTTGAATTGTATGGCTTCCTGTCCCAGCCATGAAAACATCGACTTATGTCCTTTGGCCCTCTTAATCCATTTCAAACTTGCGTCATGAATAGAAGATATAACCACTTATGTGAGTGAGGGAAAAATATAACTTTGCCTATTTGCTTAAATTTGCTGCAGAGAGAGAGTCTCCATCTGAGCTAGCGTTCAATTAAGCTTATTGCCCAGAATTGATTGCTTATTTTTGGACAGCGGGATGCTCTTGCTGGAAGTGCCCATGCTAGGACTCTTTCAGACCTGACACATTAAGTGACCTTGCCTTTTTGAAAGTTTGTTATGTCAGGGATTTATGCACTTGCAAGATTATTGCAGACGCTTCAACCAAACGCACAATTCAAGTCCCGTTGATCTAGTAATTGAGCTCAAGCTGTTGCAGCTTAATCTGTTTTTAAGGAGCCCTTTTGTTTGCTTCCAGCCAAAAACTGTTACGTTCAGAAACAAGAACGGTTCCCGTCATAAACTATGATGCAATACATAGATGTTTGTGATTAGTGGTTTTCTTTCTCTTCCTTTCTTTACTTTTCTCTACCCTGAAATCTAAATGACTGATATGTATGTTATCCAGCTTTCCTTTTCCTGTAAGGAGCTAAAAACAAATATTTAATGGCAACAGGGAGTTTTTAATAAGCCAATCAGTGCAGTTTGATGACTTTGTACTGATTGAGAAGCAGACAGGAAGCACTGAGCTAGAAATTGATCTTTTCTTTTGAAGTCTGATTCCACTAGAGATGCAATTCCAAGCACATCTTTGCACTAAAGCAGCATGGATGTGCTTCCTAATGTAAGGCCGGTTGGCAAGGGTTATGTAACGAGAGCACTTAAATCCAAGCTAAAGGACTGGGGCACAGATCGCCACAAATAGTCAATACAGTTTATTATGGCACTAATTTAGATGCCTTGTGCCATATAATTTAGATTCACAGCCTGCTGTCCTGATTGGTGTATTGATGAATCGGTAACATGGAATCATCCTTCCAATGGCATGCTGTGATTGTTTTCTTCTCTGATGCTTGAAAAACAATTTTCAGACTAACTTTCCTATTAGGATTTCAGCGTGCCAGCAAATTCATTGAGAAAGATGTGGATTTGCTTATCTCTTTCCCCTCTTTTTCAACTTAACACCACAGATACGGAGTCACCTAAAGATGCTGTTCTACATAGACCTTTTCCCCTCAACATTCCTAATGTTTTATATTATTATGTACTAATATAGAATGCATCTTTAATGCATCTTTTTTTAAAATCCCATACCATTTTGCTGTATTAAACATTTCAGTGAGACCTCTGAAGCCCGTCTGTCTTCATTGCTAAGCCTGCCCATCTCTCTCATCACACCTTTTACACAAAACCCCTTATGCATGAGCATGAAATGGCAGATAGGAGTGGGTGCTGGGGGTGTAAAGGGGAAGGCTTTGGATATCTGGGGATATTTTAAGATGCCCCCTTTTGTGGAACAGCACCCTTTTCATATAAAGAAGGGACCTACAAGGTATCTATAAATCATGTATAAATACTAATGTTGTATAGCAATATATAGCATCTCCAGTAGCTGCATTAAATCACACTTTATTGAAATGCTCTCCTCTGTAAAATAGGGTGACTATGTAGCTCCTTTAACCAGGGGCACTCAAAAAAATATATACATTATTAACCGTAGTCAAATGGGAAATCTAGTCATTCCACTGTATGTGGCTGACACAAAATAGCATCTCTTGACCTGGAGGGATGGTCTATGCACAAAATAGTTGTACAAGTTGTGGACAATTAGTCAAGCCTAATGCACATTTTTTTTATAATTTGCCAAACCTAGCTTGAAAGTTGCTCGTCCACATACTTTTGTTGAATCACCATTCCTAGCGATGTCACAAATTCTTCAAACCTTTTTCATCATCATTCATCTGCACCTACCTCTGTAGTCTTACTGGACTGGATTCAAGAGATCTTCCCAACCAACTATTGTGATATGCAGCACATAATCATGACCAATTGCCCAATAAACTTACATACGTACACATTGTAATACTATTGTGTTTTATAAATCAATAAATAAAAATGGTAATAATTCTGCATTGTATAGGTGAAATTTACACCTTAAAAGGTGACACTTTGTAATTTTTCAATAATGACTGCAAATATCTCCAAGAAATAACTTAAGCCCCAGCAACCAAATCCTGTGTTGAATACGAACCTCTATATGTGTAATGAGGATTTTATAGGATTGTTTTTGTTAAAAAAAAAAAAAATAAAAAAAAAATACAACAGTGTGCAATATGATGGCGCTATGTAACACAATAAATAATAAAACTGATAATAAAAGGAGATTTCACTCTTTCATGTTACAGGGAGCTAGCCAGTCATCGCGTGCTATAGCTCTGCATTACATGTAAAACAAAACATTTTTAAATTATGCGATTGCCGTTCAGTAATAACTGATGTCTGGAAGTTTGTTGCTTTAGAGTGAGGTACAGTGTGAGCCTTCTCTCTGTTTCACATATCCCATGAACCAATGTGTATTTCTATAAATAGTATTTGTATTTCCTTGTAGGAGCCGATAAAGAAAATATTTGTTTTAACCATGAAATCAGCAGTCCATTGTAAGGAAAACATAATAAATGTGCAGGGGATGCTGCGTATGTTCGTAAACAGGGGAAATTAACAAATTGCAAATATTTTTAAAGTGTTGCATTCTAATTGTAAACAAAAACGTATATTGTTAAATTAACATGTAACTTGCTGATCTTAAAGGTGAAAGACCAAATAAAATCTTGTATTGTATTCGACCGCATAACATAAAATAACTCGGGCACACCTTCCAAGAAGGACACATGAAGATAAAAGCCCAATACCTAAACATTTCCTATTGTCTTCTCGGTTTCATACCATCAATCTACATTGGTGAAAACCATAGCAAAACATGTTACTGCTCAGCTTGTTACAATGTTGCAAAATTAAGGAAATTGTTTCACCAGTTATGTAGATTCCTTTGTCTAAGCTTCATTCCAGGGGAGAATTTTAATGGCATGAATCTAGTAAAAGAAAAATCCTTCCGATGCCACCACATTATATATATATATATATATATATATATATATGTGTGTGTGTGTGTGGTACGGAATTTTAAATTAGCTTTAATTGTTGCTTTTCTTTAGCCAAGTTCTACCTTGACAATTTCATGCATTATTTACTTCCGTTAAAACCAATTATGGTTTAGATGGGTCCTTAAATCTCCTAACCTGAGTTATCTGCTTGAATGTGCCATCTTTATCTTCTTAGCCCACAAAATAATGTTCTACAGCATTCCCACATTGTGCAGGGAAATGTTATTAGGCTGTGTTTTACAAAGTCTCACTTGAGGAAACCATCACTGAAACCACTAAAAAACAAATTTAAGTGGGAGGAACATACCAGCAATTTCATCCAAGATATTTAAATTACATACTACAAATTGGCAATTTCCAATTTGTCTTTACAAAATCTTTACAAAGTATTTATTATTATTATTTATGTAGCAGAGTATGGCATTTAGAAGAAGAATAGTGTGTTCATGTCAAGACCTCTGACATCCATAGGCCCATAATTTACTTTAGGGCTTACAGGAAACTGGATACTTGTCAAACTGCCTCCAGTCTGACCATCTTTGGCATATGTTTGAACATGACTTAGTTGGTTTTATTTATTTCATGTTTTTCCTAAAGATGTGCTACTCATCTGAGTCACACATACTGTTGTTTTTCCCTTTATTACATGCTATTTTTAACATGTTTTTCTCCCCATAGGGACGTCTTAAATTTGAACCTTTTCTTTTTTTTTCTTTGAATAAGATTCTAAGTTTGGGGGTCGTCCTTTAATCGATCAAATACGGTATATTCAGCAAAGCTGTCCTTGTACTATTGTCAGCTATTGATTTCTCTTTTTCCTGTACAAAAAGGTGCTTCTCTCAGATATTCCATTTAAGGTCCACTTCAAACACAATATACAAGTACAATCACATTCAACCCTTTATACATTTTTTTCCGCTTAAAGCAGGGCTGTGCATATCCAGTCTTCAAGGGCAGGCAACAATTTTGAACATCTCAGATTGAGTAAAGGCATCTCAATTAAAGATGTGTTAACCCCTTAAGGACCAGGGTTATTGTACAATGTTTTCCAACCAGAGCAATTTAAGTCTTTTTGTTATGTCTTTATTCAACTGAGATTTCCCGCTAACCAATTTAATGCACTTCCACCAATTTTATATATATATATATTTTTTTTATTCAGGACAAATAGGCCTTTTTAAAAAAAAAAAAAAAAAAAAAAAAAAAATTATATATATATATATATATATATATAACGATTTCGAAAAAGTAAGGAAAGATAACAAAACCTGTAAAAACTATACATAGCCAGTGGATGTGGGAACAAAAAAATGTATTTAGGTATTCATCCTGATTTTGGAAACGCCTCATATGCTTGGTATTTTCATTTATTTTGATAGTTGCAGGGTTAAATATGAGCGAGACATGCATTTTTGTTCCAAAACCGGATTAGAAAAAAAAAAAAGTGATCTCCTGGGAGTTGGGACTCAATAGCGGCCAGAAAAAGCAAAACTGCTGAACAAAACTATAGACTTTTGGGAATTTTATAACCCAAAGTATTTTACTAGGGGCATTTTAACACTTATTATTTAACCATTTTAGCTCCAAGCTGTGCAAAACATTGCAGTAAAATTTATTTTTTGCATGTATTGAAACTACTACTTTCAGTAACACCCATTCATGTGAGGTTTTGCAGCACTCAGAGGGGTAAGACACTTTCTCAGATGTTGTGGGAGCAAAATTGGAACATTCGCATTTCAAACTTGGCGTTGTGACAGATCACTTTACTAAGATCATGTCTCATTTGAGACAAAGTAGAGGTCCCATATTTAATTCAACCCAATAAAAGTATATATTCCCTAAAAGTGCACTCCTCGAGACACCTCACTTACGTTTCTAGGTGGTCCACTGCAGCCACAGATCTCAACGGGAACATTGAGGATTACATGGCCCAATCCTTTTTCAACTGGGGCACCTAATTCTTTTTGGGGTTAAAACTACCCCATAATAAAATAGCTCCATAAACTTTATATTCCCGAAAGCAGAAGGACCTCAGACACCCCACTTACCTTTTCACATTTTTTGTACATATCAAGATTTCTTTTGTTCTTGTCCTCTTGACATAGTTTTTGCTGAGGTCTATTCCCTGGGTTTGGGTGCATTTAAAAATGCTGCAAAACTCATAGAAGGAGCGACTTTTTTTTTTTAAAAAGATTTCTTGGTGTCTGTCCTTCCCTGGTTTTGGGGCTAATTTTTCAAATTAACAGCTAGGAGTTAGGTACCATAAGGGGTAAGGCCAGGTTCTTTTTGGTGGATCGTGAAAGTCTTATGTTACCGTATAGTGTTAGTCATAGGGATGATGATCAGCTTAGGTCACTGGCTATTGATCGATAACACTGATAAGTGGCCTAACAGTCTTCTCTGCTCTCCACCAGTGCCCCTGCGATTGCTACAATTTTGGTGATTTCTTTTTATTTTTTATTTATTTTTTTACCAGGTACATCATTGGTCCTTAAGCGACATTTTCTGATGACGTTCCTTACAATGAAAAGGGGTTAAACTACTTGTGTTTCGGGAGTGGCCCCATTGATGCATGTTGGCTCCCAAAAATTGCAGCCTCTGTAATGGAAAAAATAAATCTATAAATGTACAACAATGAAAGAAAAAAAAAAAAAAACTTTTTTGGCCCCACTCCTATATGCCTATATGCTTACATGTTTGCATTTGAAAGTGGACTTTTTCTTGATAGTCTAGTGGAGGTTGGTAACTTTTTTATAGACCTCTGTTCTCGTTCTCAATAAGCAGTGGGGAGCTTAAGGGAATTATAGGTCTATATTGATGTATGTCTCAGATCTCTATAACCCTTCCTGCCTCCTGTATTGTAACTGCACCTGGGGGTCAGTGAGTTATTTAACATTCATATACGGTATTATCAAGGTGTTTAAATCATTTAATGCTTTTTAGGGAACCCATGGCATACGGATATCCACATCACAGGCTGTCTGTACAAATGTTAGCTATACAAATAATCCAGAACACTGAATGTGCCCTAGGCTGCCCCTTGTGTATGGTACAACGAGGTAGTGGACCAATGCCTTACATCACATCGGGTAAAAGCCTATGGAGAAAAATTGTACACATAAACCTAATTTTGTGTTCCATGGACATTGGCTTATTCTCTTTTCTGACTGATCACCTTGCATTGTAAAACTGATCCACCATGTGTCCCCAAAGTGTACTATGGAAAAAAGCACTGAAAAAGTCATTCATACATTGTCAATGATGGAAAATATACATAAAACCAACTTAGCCGTCTCTACTTTTTAACATTCATGTAACTGACCAAAATATGAGAAAACAGATAATCTGTTCCATCCTGCACATACTATAAATAATTTAAGGGATATTTAAGATGCAAAACAGTTCAGTGATGACATTTACCTTAAAATACACAGACCTGTTTTTCCGCTTTACTATTGTGTTCAAAGAAGAGCTTGGTGATGTACAGAATAAAAATAATTATATGTTTATACAAATACATTAAATATATGTATATTTGTAAAAACAGATGTGAAATCAAAATTGTATTAGTCTTATAACTTATAAAATCATGTTATAATTCATACTTATTTCTGAGTCCTTATTGAATAGTACCTTTTCATAAAGAAACTTTTAGTAGACGTTAAATGCGTTAAATCCTTCCCATTTAATGTAAAAATAGTCTGTCTTGAAATGATCCATTTTAACTTGATATACATAATCTGTATATAATATATACCAATTATTATATCATAATTTGATAATGTTGTCACTGTCCCCTAGCTCTCCAGAATCTACTGGCAAAATAAATATATGTATTTTCAGGGGCGTAACTAGAAACCTCAGGGCCCCGGTGCGAGAATCTGTTAAGGGCATCCCCCCCCACCCCCAACCCATCTATCCCTTTCTCACGATCTACCCACTCCCTCCCTACCCCCCCTTCTCGCAATCTACCCCCCCTTCTCACGATCTACCCATTCCCTCCCTACCCCCTTCTCACGATCTACCCACTCCCTCCCTACACCCCCTTCTCACGATCTACCCACTTCTTCCCCTTTGTAGGTCACTTACCGTCAACTCCTGTGTTGGGAGCGTGAGGCGTTTGTCTCGGGTGCCGGCGCTTCACTGCTGAGCGTCGGCACCCGAGACAAACGCCTCACGCTCCCAACACTGCCCTCTGGGCAGCGCTGAGGCAGGCGGCGGCAGCAGCGGCAACGGCGGCAGCAGCGGAGGCATCCTGGATTTCTGTCAGTCAGGGGGGCCCAAAAGTTGCCGAGCGGTCGTTTTCAGCAACCGCTTGGCACCCCTTGGGCCCCCCTGACTGGCAGAACTCCAGGGCCCGGTCGCAGTCGAGACCCCTGCGACCCCGGTAGTTCCGCCACTGTGTATTTTAATGATCTCTCCACAGTCTAATATCTTGTAGGACTGAACTTCCATTCACATTATGCTTGCAAAGGCTATCGAGAATACACCAGCATGAAAATGCTTAGAACAACCCTGCCTGTGGATGACCCCCATAACCCTGATTTAAAATTCCAATATTAAATTGGTATTTTTTTTTCCTAAAGTACATAGCTGGTGTCTTCTTTCAAACTGAAGAACGTTCACCTTGTCCCTCTGTAGATATTTTTCTATTAAACTAATGAATATGAAAAGGTGGTCTGCTGTATAACTTCATATTTTTGCAACTTTAGCCTACAAAAAAAAACCCAGAAGAACATTAAGATAAACGTCGAAGAAGCCAGTTAGAATTTTCTTCCAAAACAAATCTTTCCTCTGCTACTGTGCTAAGTCAGACCTTGTTCCCTGGATGCAGTTTCCTTTTAGTCCATGTTTGTTCACAGTTCTTGACCTGACATCAAACGCGTTTTTGGACGAAGAATTACAGAGCACAAAAGAACATCAGATTCAGAGGATATGAAACAAAACACACATCTTGTTTTCCTTCAAGAGACGCTCCTAACTAGCTTCCAATTTTTAATCTTCAATAGCCCTCAACAAATTTTAGAGTTTGTCAGGGGTGTCTAAGACCAGACTAGTATGTAGCACACAGCATTATGTCCAAATTTGTTTCAACTTAGTAAATCAAATGGCTGATATTAGAAGGATATGTTTCAAGCTACAGCCTTTAAAACGCATTAGGCATTTATGAAAAGGACATGCAAACGAAGGTCACATTGACTGATATAGTAACTGTGTAAAACTTGACTTCATTTCTTGTATCCAGAAGTCCTTGAAGTAGCTATCAGGAAATCCTGAAAACTATAACTACCACAAATTCATGATTTATGTGAGTGTGTGGCTATATATTTGTGTGTATGTATATATATATATATATATATATATATATATATATATGTATATATGTATGTATGTATGTATGTATATAAAATGTGTGCGTGTGTGTATATATATATATATATATATATATATATATATATATATATATATTTATTGTATGTATAAAATAGATTCTGCTGCACCCTCTGAGAAGAGCGCTTATCATCATGCCTGAGAACTTCTTAGGGTAGGTAGAACCTAGGTGGGGAGTGGGGTTAGATACTAGCCCCGAGACCCAGATGAGCAGCAATTTCACAGAGGCTTCTGGTAAAACCCTACAAATTCCCAAGTATGCTGCAACTGATAAAATACTTATGCTTATCGGATCATTAAATTGGTTGCTATGCTGGTAAGAATCCCTTTTCTATATGCAATTCCCTCATTGATTTTTACATCAAAGGACAATAACTAGACTTTTTCATTTATCTTTATATCCGATATTATTATAAAATGAATTCCTTATCTCTAAGCAGAACAAAGCTTTTTTTCAGATTGCAAATCAATACGTCAGCTACTACTATCATAGGCATTGAAAGCACGAGAACAAACAGCACGTGCAGAACCTGACCGTGTACGTTTCTGCTTAAGGAATTTACTTCAGCTTTTTTAAATATCCCCTATTGTGTTTAATGTTTGTCTAATCCTTGGAATCCCACAAGTAAAACAGCAACTGGCCGACTGTATCGAAATTAAGTCAATAGTCTTTGCAGGCAGCCCAAGCCCTGCCAAGGTCAAATGCGGGTCTAATAATTTGAGTTTAGCAGAATATGCCTTCATTTGCAATGTCCTGTATTGTGGATCAAATTAATGTCTCATGCCTTCCTGTCGCTGAATAATTTAGGAAAACTAATCTCAGATATGATTAGTAATGATTATCTTTTCTTGTTTGTTTAGCTTGTTAAAGTTCATAATTCGAATCTCATAGTTTTAAGAATAAGCTTTGGTCAAGATCAAACCAAGATCATACAAGGTCAGACGTTTATCCCTTTAATCTTGTCTATAACAAACTGGAGCTTTTTGTGTCACAAGTATGGCTATCTATCCTTACCATATTTTGGTTTTTAGTTGCTGTATTTCTATGATTTCTTCTTGTAATTGTCTCCAAGCTGTTGGAAATGCAGGGCTCTTTACCAAGCGGATTTTGGATCTGCTTTTTGAACTGTTTACAATTTATGAATTTGCCGATTCACAATGCTAACAAAATCCCTTACCCCAATAGGGTTTATTCACTAAAGGGAGAGCTTGCAGGAGACTTGTGGTTTTTAACATTCTTGTGTTATTATTGTGAAGGGGCAATATTGGTAGGTTTCTCCAGTAAAAACGGCTGAGCTGGCTCTGCATAATGCATAGCTCAAAGTGTGTTAACACTGAAGAACGTTCGATGGTTTAACCCGTTGGCACCACTTAGGATGTACCAGTATGTCCTTAAAAACTGTGTCAAGACACCAATTGGTACGTATTGGTGTGTCTTGACTTTGTTGCAACAGCAGGGACATCTCCCTGCCGCCACACAGACCTGGACTCTCTGCTATCAGCAGATGCCACCATTGCTGGCAGACAGCCGACCAATCTTGTGTAGTAATGGTTGTCGTGAGCACCGGTACACCGTAATACAAGGAATGTCTGATCACATTGAGGACAGGAGAGACTCAGTAGGGTCTTTCTAGCTACCTGATCACATGTATCTTGTGAATAGAGTGCCACAAATGGTGCCTGGCTAGACAACCTGTTTATCTTCTGAGATATGGGGAATCATCTGTGGGACAGTGACATCATTGGAGAGTTAAGTTCAGGAAATGAGGACGCCCAAACAAAACTCCAGGTTTTTTTTTTTTGTTTTTTTTTTTTTTTAGAGCAAATGCTCTGAAAAATAACCATAGTCTTATATTTGAGGTCGTCTTCTAATCAGACCTCGATAGAGGTCTGACTACAAGACTAAGATCCAGATCCCCCGCAGCACAGCAGGGGACCTGGATCCTCCTCTCCAGCAGCTGGTGGAGGTCATTCATCGAAGCCCCGTCGGAAGTGCCAGCAGCAGCAGCGGAGGTTGTCTGTGCTTTCTTCCATTAGACACCAAGGAATCTGAAGCACGGGGAGAAGTCTAGAGATGCTCTGCTATATTGGGGAGGGTAAGAGTGACATATGGGGGTATAAGGGCTTTCTGGAGGCAGTGACATATAGGGGGTTAAAAGGAATATTGGGGAGGCAGAATGGCATATAGAGGGTTAAAAGGAATATCAGGGAGGGAGTGTGGCAAATAGGGGGTTAAAGGGAATATCAGGGAGGCAGAGTGGCATATAAGGGGGTATAAGGCATATCTGGGGGGCAGATGTACATAACTGGGGGCAGGTTGGCAAAAGGAAATACAAACATATTAAATATGAAAAAAATAGTTTACATGTGAATTAATATTTAGTAGTAAAACTTTGTTCTTATAGGGTAGTCTTATATTCGGGCTTTTTCTTTTTTCCTAAATTAATATTCAAATTTTGGGGTGGTCGTCTTATAATCGGTATGTCTTTATTTGTATTATATTTAATGCTAAAAAGACAAAATAGACATGGATAGGTAGTTACATTTCATGATATATAAACAAAAATGTTGTTATATTTGATCATTCATTAAATGATTGAATGAATGAACAATTATTATTATTATTATATATATATT
This sequence comes from Spea bombifrons, assembly GCF_027358695.1. Taxonomy (NCBI): domain Eukaryota; kingdom Metazoa; phylum Chordata; class Amphibia; order Anura; family Pelobatidae; genus Spea; species Spea bombifrons. The sequence continues at coordinate 85,936,843 of NC_071089.1, read as the reverse complement.
AGTTAAACCCCTCGTTTAGAATGTGCATTAAACTGTATCATTTAATGAATTAGACTTTGCTGATATTACATAAGAGCTTTGCTACAATTTCCATTTTTAACATGTAAAGGATGCATTATTATTACTGAGTTTTAAGGTAGACTTTGGATACATTGCGTTGTTTTGGAGAATTCTTGTCAGTTGTAAGGCGTTATGACATCATAGATACTGCAGCATAACAGGCAGTGCATGCCAGGCACGGTACATTCAGTTGACTTGCTATCAGTTGAACTGGTTGATGTATTCTGAGTATTTTGGTATCGACAAACCGCGATCAACAATGGCTGAAGGAGAATTTGTCAACGAGCCTCCTCATCTGCCTCTGTATGATCGGGATGGTGATATACACATGGAGACCGTGTCAGAACTGAGCCTGGAGGTGAATTTATTTCCAGAGATGCCTCCAACTCCCCTATACGATCGGGATGGCGACATTCACATGGAGACCGTGTCACAACTGAGTTTGGAGATGCATTCATTTGCCGTGATCCCTCCAACTCCTCCAACGCCTCTATACGACCGAGATGGCGACATTCACATGGAGACCATTTCAGAACTGAGTCTGGAGATGGATTCATTTGCCGTGATACATCCAACGCCTCTATACGATCGAGATGGCGACATACATATGCTGACGGTGTCAGAGCTGAGTCTGGATATGAGCTTACAAGCCGAAAATCCTCCAGCCAGAGTGACAACAAAGGAGAAAATATCCAGTTTCTTCAGGAGACTGTTCAAGCCACGGAGATGCAAGGCAAAATTCATCTGCATTTGCGTTTGTGAAGTGGAGTAAATTTCCTTTGAACATCTGGGAAAAGTTGAACCTCGTAGATTCTTCCCTGTGCCCCCCCCACACTATCCTGTCCCCAAACCAAATTGTTCTATTAATAAACAAAAATGACCAAAAATGTATTTATTTTAATGTATTACATTTTTCTCTTACTGTCTATCATTAAAATAGTCTAGGATGAAGTCTAAATATAAATTGGTGACTCGTGACTTCTTATTCTACTTAAATGGATAATTTTGCCCTCGACAATGTCTTGTATCAGTCACTGAAATCATTAACAGTCTATATCAGTTGCAGCATCAAAGGACTCACTTGTATACTAAGAATTCTTGGGGCCCTACAAGACATGGGGGGGGGCTTCATCACAGGGTTAGAGGGGTCATTCTTTACTCCTCCGTAATGACTATATGGGATGTTTCTCTATTTGTGTGATCAGTGTACAGACCATAGTCTTCCACCTGTACATACTATACCTGTGTGCATAACTATACCACCTCAATCCATAACTGGGTATTTATTACCTTCCCTCTATTACCCAGTACTATTAATAGCCGTTAATACACATTATCACCCAGCTTTTAAAATAAATCCACAACACTCTATAGACTGTTCACTCATAATGTTATTTTTATTAAATTGACAACATGTAATAAAAATGGTGTCACAAATCTTCAGATAGAGAGATGAGGAATGTAATCCATAAACACTCAAGAACCCCCCCCCGGGTGCCATGGCTTAAAGGACTGCAACCCTTCCCCAGGGTTTAAGAGGTTGATATTTTAACCAGAAACACACAGATTCCTATAAGGTTGATCACAACATATATTGTTTACAAAGATCATGTTCCTTTCCTCCATTACACCCTTGTTTGCTCCCATTCCAAAGGCGCGCATGCGCACAAGAACGGTTGTGATGTTCTTGAAAACTATGACTACAAGTATGCAAACTCCCCTCCTAATTATTAAGTTTAGGTGTTTCAGCCACACTCATTGCTAGGTGTATGAAATTAGCACAAAGCAGCCATCTCCGTACGCAAACATTGGCAGTAGAAGGGGTCCTACTGAAGAGCTCAGTGACTGTGAATGTGGCACTGTCATAGGATGCCATCTTTGGCAGTTGGTGAAATTTCTGCTCCGGTCCACTGTAAGTACTGTTATTGTGAGATAGCAAAGTCTAGAAGTAATAACAGCTCAGCCGTGAAGAGATAGACCTAACACACTAAAAGAGCAAGGCCAATGAGTGCTGAAGTGTGTAGGGCATAAAAATTGCCTGTCCTCTGCAGCATCACTTACTATAGAGTTCCAAATGGCCTCTGGAAACATCAGCGCAAGCACTGTGTTTCGGGAGCTGGATGAGTTTGTTGTTGAAGAAGTTGACTGGCCGCACAGAGCCCTGAACTCAACCCCATCAAACACCTTTGGGGTGAACCGGTAAAGAGATTGGGAGCCAGACCTTCTTGGCTAACATCAGTGCCTGACCTCACAAATGCTCTAACTGGAGGAATAAGCAAAAATTCCCACAGAAACTACAAAATCTAGTGGAATGCCTTCCCAGAAGAGTGGAAGCTGTTATAGCTGCAAAGATGGGGTATTCTTTGTTAATGACTATGGTTATGGGATATTATCTCCAACAAACTCATATAGGTGTCTTGGTCGGATATCCACATACTTTTTGGTCATATAGTGTATGTGCAGGTTTTTATACTTGTTTTCAGGTTATTCCACCATCTTTCTTGCAGTGATTTCTACACTTAAGGTTATTCTCTTGATCTTTAAAGTTTAGGTCAGCTCTTTTATCTGTTATTAGTGGTTACCCATGTGATATCGTATCATGATCTCTGTATGCTGTCCGTGCTGACGTTGTGCTTGCTAATATGAAAAAGGAAGACCTTTCACATTGTGTCTTTAGTACAGTGCATATAGTGGCATATAGGGGGTTAAAAGGAGTATCAGGGAAGCAGAGTGGTATATTGGGCTGTATAATTCATATCAGGGAGGCAGTGGCATATAGGGGTGTATAAGGCATTTTTGGAGGGCAGAGTGGCATATAGGAGGGTATAAGGCATTTCTGTGGGGGCAGATGTGCATAACTGCATAAAAGGAAATAAAAACAAAAAATTCATTTTTCTCAATCATAGTTTTTATTAAATATGAAAAAATAGTTTACATGTGAATTAATATTTAGTAGTAAAACTTTGTTATTATAGGGTAGTTTTATATTCAGGCTTTTTCTTTTTTCCTAAATTAATATTCAAATTTTGGGGGGTCTTGTAATCAAGCAAATACCGTTTATCTTTAATATATTTAATGCAAAAAAGACAAAATAGAAGTAGGTAGTTACATTTCATGATATATAAACAAAAATCCTATGTTATATTTGATCATTCATTAAATGATTGAATGACTGAACAGTTAAATGTACATCATGATATATATTAAATGCACACGTATATATTTTAGTTAAACCCCTGGTTTAGAATGTGCATTAAACTGTATCATTTAATGAATTAGCCTTTGCTGATATTACATAAGAGCTTTGCTACAATTTCCTTTTTTAACATGGAAAGGATGCATTTTTATTACTGAGTTTTAAGGTAGACTTTGGACACATTGCGTTGTTTTGGAGACTTCTTGTCAGTTGTAAGGCGTTATGACATCATAGATACTGCAGCATAACAGGCAGTGCATACCAGGCACGGTACATTCAGTTGCTTGCTATCAGTTGGACTGGTTGCTGTAGTCTGAGTATTTTGGTATCGACAAACCGCGATCAACAATGGCTGAAGGAGACTTTCTCAACGAGCCTCCTCATCTGCCTCTGTATGATCGGGATGGTGATATACACATGAGGTCTCTGTCAGAACTGAGCCTGGAGGTGAATTTATTTTCAGAGATGCCTCCAACGCCCCTATACGATCGGGATGGCAACATTCACATGGAGACCGTGTCAGACCTGAGTTTGGAGATGCATTCATTTGCCGTGATCCCTCCAACTCCTCCAACGCCTCTATACGATCGAGATGGCGACATTCACATGGAGACCATTTCAGAACTGAGTCTGGAGATGGATTCATTTGCCGTGATACATCCAACGCCTCTATACGATCGAGATGGGGACATACATATGCTGACGGTGTCAGAGCTGAGCCTGGATATGAGCTTACAAGCCGAAAATCCTCCAGCCAGAGTGACAACAAAGGAGAAAATAGCCAGTTTCTTCAGGAGACTGTTCAAGCCACGGAGATGCAAGGCAACATTCATCTGCATTTGCGTTTGTGAAGTGGAGTAAATTTCCTTTGAAGATCTGGGAAAAGTTGAACCTCGTCGATTTTTCCCTGAACCCCCCCCGCATTATCCTGTCCCCAAACCAAATTGTTCTATTAATAAACAAAAATGACCAAAAATTTATTTATTTTAATGTATTACATTTTTCTCTTACTGTCTATCATTAAAATAGTTTGTTCTATTATCTTTTAAACCATTGAGTTCAGCAGCAATAGGGTGAAGTCTAAATATAAATGGGTGACTTCTTATTCTACTTAAATGGATAATTTTGGCCTCGACAATGTCTTGTATCAGTCACTGAAATCATTAGCAGTCAGTTGCAGCATCAAAGGACTCACTTGTATACTATGAATCCTTGGGGCCCTACAAGACATGGGGGGGTGAATTATATTTACTAGTAAAACTTTTTTCTTATAGGGTAGTCTTATATTCAGGCTTTTTCTTTTTTCCTAAATTAATATTAAAATTTTGGGGGGTCGTCTTATATTCGAGCAAATACGGTATTTTAGAAATCTACAGTTAATATACACTAATGTTAATCCTTTAACTTCTGCCTGGTTTACCTTCTTAGCTTCACTCCATCTTCCTTGAAATATACTACAGTTTGTCAGGGCGGTCAAACAGATGTGTGCTCTTTCAGTTGGTTTAATTTAAAAATTCCAGTACCTAATTAAGTCCCCCCCCCCCCAGTAACGAAGGTAAGACATAAATACCATGATGACCTGCAAGTCTGACGTGGCATTTTAAGTATATTCTAAAAGTATAGTATCATTATAGCTGTTATATAAGACTTGCGTATGTTAACTAAAATACAGAGGGTGCACCATATGTTCCGTTACCCATAAAGTGAAAAATAAATGCTTCAATAAATTGCTTCAATAAATTGCATCAAGAACCTGTGTTTCAGGCACATAAATACAACTAAATATAATTTTCATGAAATAAAATGACTAGTATGAATAAATCAGACTTTAAATACATTTCCAAAACTGATTAAGGAGCTCCAGAGGAAGGAGCTACACGAAGGAGGACCCCTCTTATCGTATGGCCAACTAACTAATACATAATCAACGTTAATTTACTGCAATAAGAAATAAAATTCATTTTTCTTTTTTCTTTGCTTCTGTTTTTTTTTAATCTTTTTTTCTTCCTGTTCTATTCTTCCCTCCCTCTTTAACAATGTCTTTTGTCCTCTTTTGAACTTCACTTGCTGACATCTTTTCCTCACTGTCTTCTTTTCCTTTTTCTTGTATCTTGCTTGAACATTTTTCATCCTCCTTTCTAATTTCTATTCCCCCCACACAAGTACACACACACACTATATATAAACTATATATGTATATATTTACACACACCTACACACAGAGTGCTTACCACATCCTCACCTCCCTCCTATACGATCCTTGTGTCCTGTAGCACTATGCTGCGTGGCTGGAAATGACATCACATCTCGGCATTCAGTGTCAATGAGGGAGGATGATTGCCAGTGATGTATCCAAGAATACGTCACGGGACCCAATTTGATTGCCACTTCGCAGGACAGTCGAGAGGTATGGGCCCCTCAGATGGCTGGAAGAATTGCTCTGCCATTTATCCGGCCATGTTAGAGGTCAGTGTGCATCTACTCCAAATATGATTAATGCTTTGAAGTTGTGTTCATAGCACATGAATTTAAACCTGTATTAAAGAAGCGCTTACCACTCTCTGGGGAAGCCAGGTTGACAGACTTCTACAGCGTAATGAAAGGGAAACATTTTTATTACAGAAACAGATGTGGGTTTAATGAAAATTTGCAAACAATGCTCATAGCTTCTTTAATAAATGGATTTTCCAGTATGTTTTTAGGCAAAGGGAAAACTATTAATTACAAGCTGGAATCTTTATTGATCTCTCCTTTGGTGCATCACATTCTCCCCTTGACTTGATTATTCAGGAACATGAATTAATCGTCTCACAACCTTAAATGCATTCACATTGACAATGTGCTGAATCTCTTTAGGTTGAGGTTAACAGAGTAGGCGATGAGGCTGGATACAAAGTAGTAAGAAGTAGTAAGGAGAGCAAAATATTCAGATTTTTTCACTGTGCAGTTTATTATTAGTTAACATGACGCCACACTTAATGTATATTATCCACTCTTGCCCAAGAACCATCTACATGGAATACCCAAACCCATAAAAGACGAAAGCACAGAAAAGATCCAATACTTGAGTGATGTCTAAAGTCTTCATTATATTAGATCCTATGTAGAATTGCAAGTAAAACACGAATGCTTCCGGCAAAGACCCATAATATTAACCTGCAAGGGGGCAATTGCCAGACAAATTTGTACTTTAGGAAATAAAAGTACTGGTATGTATAAAATGTTTTTTTATAGCTAGTATGAAGGTGTAAGGCCCGTATAATGCAAATTATATGTTAAGCTGGTGAGATATAGTTGTAAAACTAGCTTTGTAAACTATGTACCAGCTAGTTCTTCATGCTGGGTTAGCCACAAATAGAGCAGGGCTAGTCCCCTATAGTAATGACTAGGAGAGGAAGTGGGCAGAACTTTATCCAGAGACTCCTGAGCCTAGAGTTCCCAGTTATGAGTACTCAGTAGTAATTGTAACTTTGTTCCTTCTGTCCCACCACAGCGTTACGTTTACAATTGCATTTAGAAGCCCAGTGATATGTAAAGCCAAGCATAATATGCTTAAGGGTTTCTGAGGTAAATGTTCATGCATTGGTAAGGAGGAGATTCCAAATACATCATCTGCAAGCCAAGGGGCTTGGGGAAAATAGCACAAACGCATGGTTATTTTGATGAATTAAAGCTGACGGTCAGCTATCAAATGCAGACCTGGAGGTTGCCATTGTTAGTCATGGTATTTGAGTGACTTTCCCTGCCCTAACACGACACTGAGCTGATTCTTTATGGCAATGCTAATGAAGTCCACTCCTCCATAGACTTTTGCTGGGTGATTAACAATGAGCTGTTGTGTTGTTTACCGCAGGCAATATGATATGGAGTAGTACCCTTGTCTAGTAATAGAGTAGTAGTGAGCTAAGATAACAAATACAAATTACTAAAATGCAACTTCTCAAAAAATAAATATATAATACAGAGAGAGAGGGGAAAAAAAAGTCTATTAAAAAAGAAAAAAACAAAAAACAGAGCAAAATATTAGAAAACTTATTTTTAATCTGATACTCGTCATAGAAAATGGATATTCCCCTCTAAAGTGCCTACGATTTCTGGGGTCTCCCTTCAACTGATTTTACTAATCCGCCGCATAATGAAGGAACGAACATATTTACTATGGCGGCAGGGTTCCCCGTATAGTTTACTGCCTGACACAATGTCCACAACGTGACCAGTTACATTTTGCTGCGTTGCATGTTTATTTTCATGTGTGAATAAAAGGGGGGGGGGTGTATCTCCTCAGGCCATATCCAGCTGCCCGGTAAAAAAAACAACCTAACAGAAAACACAGAAATTACAGAAAGAGCTGTGAGTAATGAGACAGCAGGGGAAGCTCTTGTGGAATGTCCTGCTTGGCTCTTTATGTCTCAATGCTTGGAAGTGCGGTCCTGCAGATGTTTCCTCAGACTAGAAACGCTGTGTTTACAAAGAACACTTTCAAGCCAGTAGCTCTCTGGAGAGAAGCTTTGGGCATAACAAGATGCAAAGTGAAGGTCAGCATAAAACACTTCATCGCTTTTTAAAATGTACGCGTACTGCAGAGATATAAAGAGAGACGCCGGTCACATGGGGCCACAGCATGACAATGCAGTTGTGCTTAGTGCTATTCATTTATTCTTAGGTGTACAAAGTTTATGCACCAAAATACTTCTTTTTTTTAACTTACTAAATACACTTTTTAAGGGTCACTTCTTAGGACACAAATCCTTCTGTCCCTCCTTACTCTTCAGATGTCTTTTATGGGTGGTCTTTTCCCAACAGATGCATCGCAGTGTTCTTAGCCTTAAAAATCCCAAAAGACAGCAGGAAATGTGTTTATACTTTAAATTGTGTAAGTAAACGCCACTGGAGAATGGGCCAGTTTATATCCCAACATAGGCACCGCTCCAGGTCGCTTATAGACAACGCTGAGTTAAAAGAAAAGGCAGATGTATCATCATCCTGCTCGTCTTGTTGGGTGTCTCATCAGAGGCTGTCTCTCTTGAGCAGAACAAATGTCAGTGAGCATTGACGGATGTGCGTGCTACACAGTTACATTTTATCACGTTTATCACAGACTGATTAAATACAGCTAAGAGTGGTACTTCGGTGTCAGGCTGCCTTTCTCCCCCCTTTATTTTTCTTTTCTTCTGTATCCTCTAGTATCATTTCGGTCTGCACTTCACGGTGGAAATGGGATTCGTAGGTTTGAGTTTGTTGGCTTGTTAGAGAATAAGTCAGAGATTTGTTACTTTTGCTACCATATGAGTGTTGGAAGAGTGGTTTTAATATGCCAGTTTCCTGTGCATTAAGTATAATTATAGAACCCACATAGCCTAAAAGTGTATTTTCAGAGTGGAGCATTGATTTGGTAAATTTTTTTTAAAAATGGTGTAATTTCTTAAATATAAGAAATAATATTTTTCGTTTGCTTGGCCTGAAGAATTCCCAGAACCTACAAAGAGCTCTTTACAACCCCACTCGCAGCCCTGAAATATAATCTACAGTCGTTTTAGTGTCTTACAATTTATTTATAAAGTGCCGGGTTTTTTTTTTTTTGCAGTGCTGCACAGTACATTTATATATAATGATAGGAAAACAACAAATGTGAGCTGTATCAAAACATGTTTGTTGAATAAAGTGCCAAAGAATCCAAACAGACTACTTGCTTAACGTAACGTGTTTCACACTAAACTTGGTGCTTATGCATAAGCTTTAATAAAGTTCAATATATATATATATATATACATAGTATCTCACAAAAGTGAGTACACCACTCACATTTTTGTAAATATTTTATTATCTTTTCATGTGACAACACTGAAGAAATTACACTCTGCTACAATGTAAAGTAGTGAGTGTACAGCCTGTATAACAGTGTAAATTATCTGTCCCTTCAAAATAACTCAACACACAGCCATTGATGTATAAACCTTGGCAACAAAAGTGAGGACACCCCTAAGTGGAAATGTCCAAATTGGACCCAAAGTGTCAATATTTTGTGTAGCCACCATTATTTTCCAGCACTGCCTTAACCCTCTTGGGCATGGAGTTCACCAGAGCTTCAGAGGTTGCCACTGGAGTCCTCTTCTACTCCTTCATGACGACGTCACTGAGCTGGTGGATGTTAAAGACCTTGCGCTCCCACAGATGCTCAAAAGGGCTTAGGTCCGGAGACATGCTTGGCCAGTATATCACCCTTACTCTCAGCTTATATAGCAAGGCAGTCGTCGTCTTGGAGGTGTGTTTGGGGTCGTTATCATGTTGGAATACTGCCCTGCGGGCCAGTCTCCAAAGGGAGGGGATCATGCTCTGCTTCACTATGTCACAGTACATGTTGGCATTCATGGTTCCCTCAATGAACTGTAGCTCCCCAGTGTTGGCAGCACTTACACAGGCCCAGACAGTGACTCTCCCACCATGCTTGACTGTAGGCAAGACACACTTGTCTTTGTACTCCTCACCTGGTTGCTGCCACACACACTTGACACCATCGGAAACCAAATAAGTTTATCTTGGCCTCATTGGACCAAAGGACATGGTTCCAGTCTGCTTGTCTTCTGCAAACTGTTTTCGGTTCTTCTTGTGCATCATCTTTAGAAGAGGCTTCCTTCTGGGACGACAGCTGTGCAGACCAATTTGATGTATGGTCTGAGCTGCGACCGGGCCCTGGAGTTCTGCCAGTCAGGGGGGCCCAACGGGTGCCGAGTGGTCGTTTTCAGCAACCGCTCGGCGGCCTTCTGTCTCCTCTGCTCCCTGCCTCAGCGCTGCCCCGACTGCATTGGTGGGTGCATGAGGCGTCTGACATCATATGCCGATGCTAAATAGTGAAGCTGTGTGCACAGCGGCAGAGCAGCGAGACAGAGGCCTCGCGACCCCCACCACAGGACTGCACGGTAAGTGGCCTACAAAGGGGGGTAGGGGGAGGGTAGATAGTGAGAAGGGGGGGTGGGGGGAGGGTAGATAGCCTGAGAAGGGGGGGTGGGGGGAGGGTAGATAGCCTGAGAAGGGGGGGTGGGGGGAGGGTAGATAGCCTGAGAAGAGGGGGGTAGGGAGAGTGTAGATAGCCTGAGAAGAGGGGGGTAGGGAGAGTGTAGATAGCCTGAGAAGAGGGGGGCAGGGAGAGTGTAGATAGCCTGAGAAGAGGGGGGCAGGGAGAGTGTAGATAGCCTGAGAAGGAGGGGGGTAGGGTAGGTAGTAGCACCGGGGACCCTGAGGCTTCTAGGTACGCCCCTGGTCGACAGGCTGACCCCCCACCCCTTCAACCTCTGCAGGAATACCAGCAGCGCTCATATGTCTGTCTCCCAAAGACAACCTCTGGATATGACGCTGTGCATTTGCACTCAGCTTCTTTCGTCGACCATAGCGAGGCCTGTTCTGAGTGGAAGCTGTCCTTTTATGGTTTTGCCCACCGTGCTGCAGCTCAGTTTCAGGGTCTTGGCAATCTTCTTATAGCCTAAGCAATCTTTTTGTAGAGCAACACATTATATATTAAACATTTTGGTACTACAACATTGACCTGCTTCATGACTGTTGGGGAAGGTATTTAACTCCAAGTGTGTAACACATTCGCTCCTGGGAAATTTACATACATACAATGTGTTTGTGTATATATATATATATATATATATATATATATATATATATATATATATATATATATATATATATATATATATATATATATATATATATATATATATACACTGTATATATGATCACTTCTGTCTATGGGCAGTGTTATTCTCCCCTTTAAAATGGAACATAGAGGTTTCATGCGTTTTTGTTTCTTGGTTCAGAAGGGAACTAGCTTGGCTTTTCCTGTTTATTAGACAAAGTGACTGTGTGGCAGTAATACATTCCCTGACCTCGTTTCACATGGTCTGACCCAGACGTGCCATATATCTGTATCTTTAATCTTCAGAAATGTTACCTCAATTATTTCTCTCCTTCCATCTGAGGATTGGTATTGCAACCGTTGAACCAGACAGGCCCCCTGGAAACAAGCACAGGATCTGACATATCTTCATTGCCATAACATATTTTTTTACATGGAAAAAAGGCTCTGCTGTTTCCATTGACAGCGACACAGTTAATCTTGCCCAGGGTTATATAGGGGTAAATAATGTAAATGCTAGACAGATGTAGCAATCACAAAGAGACATCGCTATAAAGAAATAATAGGTAATTAAATTTCTACAGATAATCCTTTCAGAATGGAATTCTTCTATAGCTACCTGTTGCTTTGAGGAAATGGTTGGTGCCTTTTAAACATTGACCCATTTTATTGTGTTAATCGGTTTGATTTTGGAAAACATGCAAAGAGGCAGGCTTTGTGATGCTGGCTTAAAGCTGAGATTACTGTGTTGATGGCAAAAGGCGGGGGGGGGGGGGGGCAGATGGCCATGTGCTTGTAAGGGATATATGACAACCTACATAACCATAATGACCAAAAACACAATAATAAACACAAACACATATAGAATGATGAATTAGAATTAAAATTAGAATTAGAATGATTAAGAAAAACACAAACAACTTGAATTTGGATAAACAGGCCGTGGTCTTTTTATTTTTTAGCTTCACATAATACTTAGAATGTATTACTTATGAACCTATTCAAACAAATGTATACACAATAACACTCTTGGCCCAAACCCAGACTGAAACAAACTTTAACTTATCCCAAGCCATCTGCCCTTAAACCAAATACACCTAGTTCACCCTTACAGGAGGCAAATTTAACCCCAATAAAAGCTACAACAAAGTAGTAGAATGTAAAATGAATATTCCTTTGAGTGGGAGGTGTGCGCCTGAAAAGAAGCTCCTCCATGCTTCTACCTTTGGCTCTCCTGCTATGCTGCTGCTTGTATAAAGTCATTGCAGACAGCTTGCGGTTCACCTCAAGGAACGAGCTACCTCCTAAAACACATTTATTTATACTTCCGCCTTTTGCTCAGCGTGAGACACCCACAAGCGCTAGGTGGGCACAAAACACAGGCCTTGTTTAACCCCTATCCCCACAACCACATGCAGTCCAGTCCTTTATATTTAGTCAGGGCTATTCATTATCTTTAGATTTGCGGAGAACCTCCTATTTGCCTTTATTAGTGTATGCTCCGTAGAGACGGTTCAGTCGTTTCCTCTAAACTACGCTAATATAGAGGCACAACGCATGAACACTGTATGTGCTGGAGTTACCCGTGTGCTTTATTTTACACGTATGAGCATGAGGAGGATAACAGTCACGTTGGCAACTTCTGCATAGAAGTAACTCAACCACAAAAGTCCACACAGGAAGACCTACACATTCCATAAAGGTATCGCTGTCTGGCAGCCAGAGCCGTTTAATTGCAGGTGCACTTTAAAAAGTGGCTTTGCTTGGTCACTGAGCCGTAAAGGTTACTTTAGTATAGGATATGGCTTATGTTTCCTGCTGTTCCCGGCTCTGGGTATTTTTTTTTTTTTTTTTTTTGTAAATTTATCCCCAGAGGAATCATTTCCTCTCACATTGTTGCTAAGCTGCTGCCCAACTTTTTGTTAGATGTGGTGATTAAAGTATGTTTTTAGGAGACTAAAGCTTGATTTGAAGAAGCTGAATGTTTTTACCTTGAATAACCCCACTGTGCAACATTTTACACCGGTTATTGTATACTCTGTGTGAAGCCGCACAATCCTAAAAGGAGCAGTAATATCTATCGCTGCGCTTAGCATTAAATTACACTATTCATTTACTGTAAAGGACATGATTTGCAAAACATCTCATCGTAGGAACGAAACCTAAAACGGTTGGTCCTGTTGACCATAATAAATGCTATGCGCACTCAGGGCCGGCCTTAGGGGTGTGCAAGCAGTGCGGCCGCACATGGCGCCATGCGGCCGTCCCATCACCAAGGCCAGGGCTGCGTGAGGTGGCAGGGAGAGGAGGAGAGGGGCGCCGAGTGGTCGCACATGAAAATGTTTTCAGCAACCGCTCGGCCACCTTTGTCTCCTCTGCTCCCTACCGCTGCCCTGACTGTGGTGGTGGGAGCGCAAAGCCTTGGTCGCGGTGCTTCATGATGACTTCCGGAATATGACATTGTCTCCTGACGCTCAGCAGTGAAGCTGGGCACACTGCAACAGGACAGCAAGACTGAGGCCTTGCTCTCCCATCACAGGACTTCACCACGGTAAGTGAACGGCAAAGGGGGGGTAGATGGTAAGAAGGGGGGGAGGGGGTCAATGGTAAAAAGGGAGAGAGGAGGAAGATGGTAAGAATGGGGGGTAGATGGGGAGAAGGGGAGGAGGTTGTGAGAAAGGGAGGAGAGGGGGTAGATAGGAGTAAGTGATAGTGAGAAGGGGGAGTAAGAATCTTGAAAGAGAGAGAATGAGTAAGATAATGAATGAAGTAATGTGTGGATGAATTGCGTGAATGAGTAAGAGTATAAATTAATGTGTGGATGAATTGCGTGAAGGAGAGAAAATTAATCAATGTGTGCATGAATGGTGAGAATGAATTGTAAGAATGCGTTAATGAATATATGTGAATGAGTGAGCGAATGAATAATTGTGTGAAGGAATTGTGTAAATGACAGAGTGAATGGGTGAGTGACTGTATAAGTGTTTTGTGTGTATCATAGATGTATAAGTGATTTGGGCAAAGATGTTACAAGCAGGGTGTTTGAGCTTTAGGTTTATAGGACAAAGATGGCACAGGACGGGCTGTTTGGGGACAAAGATGTCTTATGCTGGGCTGTTTGGGGACAAAGATGTTTTACGCTGGGCTGTTTAGGGACAAAGATGGTTCAGGCTGGGCTGTAATTTGTGTGTGTAATCTGGGTGCTGGTCAAGTTCTATGTAGACACCAGGGCTGGCTTTGGGGTTTGCAACCTGTGATTTTTTTGGTATCTATACCTTTAGTGTTTATAGTTTAGGAGATTTCCAGTTGATCTACACCTGCAAAGCCAGATTTGTGTGTTATTCTGTTGATCTATATCTGCTATGCTATGTTTCCATACATTATTTATGTATACCTGGGTTTGTATATCTTTAGTTGATCTATACTTGCAGTGCTGTTTCCATGTGTTGTTTATTTGATCTATACCTTCAGTGCTGAGTTTACATGTGATCCCCCAGTTGGTTTATACCTGCAAAGCAGTGTTTGATTCTGTTGGACTATACCTGCAATGCTTTACATGCAAGTGTTGTGTACATGTGTTGTTTGTTTGATCTATACCTGAACTACAGGGAGGAATGAAAAGAGAGGTATGGCTTAGTGAATGAGGGGCAAAGGGACTCTGGGGGATGATTACGCGCGAAAGGACCTTTCAAAGTAACACTAGGGTCAGAATTGCCTAGGGTCCAATTTTTTCAATATTTAAAGGAAAATGTTTTATTACAAAGATTGCACTGTTAGCTGTTTTTTTCCTATATTTTATGTATTTAAGGTACATTACTGTTACCGGTGTTTCCAGTTATATATTATTGTACTTGTACTTGTTTGCATTTGCACATAAATAATCTCTAATTAAAACTAGATGTTTGTTACAACATACAAGATTTTTTCGCTTTCTTTTTTGTCGAGGGGGTGCCAGAGAAGTAGTTACAGGGCGCCTGAACACCTAAGGCTGGCCCTGTGCACACTGTTCTGCTGTCAAAAGATAATCAGTTAAATCAATCACTTAGTACTTTAATATGTATTCTTCTGTAGTAGTGGTGTCGGGGACACCCTTTAAACTGTCCTTTTAAACTTGGGATATATGCTAGGTCTTTAATGCCTCCCACTCCACAGCATCTGTTACCATGGCAGCAAGCAGCCATAATGCGATCAGCCTTTAATCTTAGTTGTATTTTTTTCTTGTAATGATAGAGAAGCTGCTGATTGATCTATAACTAGTCTGCAGTTTTCTTTTTTTCCAGAGGAAACCAACATGTCTTGACATTAAATGCACAGCTTTCCTCTTTTAATAGAAGTCTTGCGTATGCTTCAAAGTGCGCAAGACTTCCGTCTGGATGAGGTAGGATGGCTGCTAGTGCTTTGGCAGCCTCCCCTACACTACAGAAACCTTTCTTCCCTAAACCAGATTGTGGAGAGGGGGTCCTAGAGCTCCAAAACATACGTTTTGATGATTGCCAGTATCCTTTACTGGGAAACAGTGCAGGCCAAAAGGTTGATCACATATTGATAAAAGAGAACAAATAAGAATGTATTCCCTGTATCCTATATCTGTAGAGTATATGGCACTTGCTTACCCGCATCTGCTTGGTGGTTAAGCAGTTAATAGTACAATAGCTTTTTTATACATGTCTTTACCGAAAGGTTGGGAGGTGTGTTGGTACAGTAAGGCATATGGTTATCCTGAATCAAAGAGAACACCAAAGACCAATTTAAGAATTGAATCTAGTCTGCAAGGAAAACAGGAGGACTAGATGGGCCGAATGGTTCTTATCTCCCATCAGATTCTACGTAGGTAAATCACCAAATGCCTGGAGTCCAGTATATAATAAAACAACAGATTTTGGTTATATCAAAAATCCTACAAGCTTGTATGTCACATTGACACACTGTCCCCACTGCTGAGACTGTTTAAATGTAAATTGAGCCATATGCGTTGATCCAAGAGGGTAAAAATAGATCCAATAACATGCAAATCTTTGTTTTAGATTATTTTAAATTCCCTATTTAAAATAGCTTATTGGTGTTATTTCATCCATCTGTTAAAAACTAATCTACAACAGCAAAAATAAAAATTATGAGAGTTCCTCACTCCAGTAGGAGAGAAATATTATGAAAACAAATTGGGATTCCTAAGAGAACTTAAATCGGGAGCTGACTGTGTTAACCTATTTTTCGAACAAAGGCAACGTACGCTTGAAAGAAACTGTTTTACGGGGGTTATGTAAAAAGTACTTAACGCTGTGAAATGATTTGAATGATGCAAAACATACCACATTTAATGTTTGTGCCGTCAGAAGCTGCCTTTGTGTCGCTGGGAAATGATGAGTTTCAAAAAAACATTAGCAAGCTGGGAATATAGGTTTCTTTGTACATGAAGTCCTCTGCCTTGTTAACCTATACAGAGTATATGTTTTTTGGCTTTATTTGTCTCTGCTTCTGGGCTTTGCTGCTAATGTGACTATATAAGACACATTCATTTCATGATTTGTTCTTTGCAGCCTAATTATATTTTCATAGGAAAACTTTTTTTCTTTTGGGTTTCTCAAAGTACGGCACGGGTCCTGTCTTTGGACCTGTTGGTCCGTTTTTGTATTTCCTGCCCCTGTTTGCTTAAATTTGTCGTTATATGATCATATAATATACCAACTAGGAGCCGATACCAAACGTTCCATAATCCAGTATGTAGATGTGATGTTGTTTTTAAAAACAGCAGTGGTTGAATCACATTGTACTAACACACAGTCTCTTCTTTTAATCCCAATTAGACATACTTTGTGGCAGTACCGTCGGGAGAACCACAACACCAAGGTTGGTGACCCACCACCAGAAGGCATGCCTGGTTTTAACAGTGGAGTGATGCTTCTGAATCTAGAAGCCATGCGACAATCTAAACTTTACAATCAGCTACTTGAACCAAATACTGTGCGTCAGCTTGCAGAGAAATATCACTTTAAAGGACACCTTGGGGACCAGGACTTTTTCTCCATGATTGGGATGGAGCACCCAGAGCTATTCTATGTCCTTGACTGCGGATGGAACAGGCAGCTCTGCATGTGGTGGAAAGATCATGGCTATGCTGATGTATTTGATGAATATTACAAATGTGAAGAACATATCAAGATTCTTCATGGGAACTGCAATACTCCAATCCCAGATGATTAGAATGTATTTATTTCTACAGCCACATGGATGTTGTTTGGCTGCCTGTACCACTATTAGCTTAAATTGACGGTTGTAATTGATGATACATTTTTACACTCACATGGAAGAACAACCCATTCTTTCTTCAGTTTCTATGTTACACTTTCTTCTATAATTGTGTTTTTATGCTGTCATATTTTGTTCTGTGCTATGTGCTGTACATATTTTGTTATCAGAGTCATCAGCATAGAAACTTCTTTCTTTTTAATTAAGTGGCAGTGCAGGAGTTGAGGCTTCAGACACTACAGTGAGATAGATTATCTAAGAATGTCAGCCAGTATGGACACCTCCATTCTGGCTTCAGGGATGTCACAGTATTTGTATATATTAACACATTTAACCATCATTGTAAAACTCTTTAGGAAGTCATAGAAACAAAACTGGAAAAAATGTACATGTAATTTTTACCAGTACAGTAAAAGCAGGGAAAAAGTGAGTATTCCTGACTAGACAACTAGAAATTAATGTGTATGCTGCACTATTACAAAAATTCCAAACTTTTTAAGCAATTTAACGTTCATGAATCAATAGTGGTGAAAGAGTCCAGCTTGGGCCAGTCTAGACCCAGAGATCAGCTCATTGAGCTGCATATGATCTCAGCCAACTAGGGAAAGGGAAGCATATGGGGACCAAAATACCAATGGGAAATGTATACATTTTAGCTGTCTGAGTTCTGGCTCGCACACGTCAAACTCCAAGTTAGAAGTAGGAAAATGAAACCAGTTAATGCTTAGTATGTTTGGGAACATGTTTATACCTGTGATGAGAGAAAACATGTAAATCTGCATATTTATCCTGCTTGATCACCTCCTGGTTCTTTAGAGTAAAGAGGACCTGTTAATTTTACATATATGCTGAGTATGATAGCTATGAATACTTTCTTTTCAAAACATAGAACAGATGAGTTCTATAGCTTTAAATCTGAAAAAATTAAGTGCGCTATATAATTATATACTGGCATTATTTTCATTTATCATTTAAATTATAAAAAGAAAAAATTGTCATGTGTACCAGACTGGGCACCATTTTTGTTTTTCCTTTATTATTTTGATGATGTATAATGATTTTAAACTAATGCTGTTGAGATCTTAGTAAAAATGCAGAAGTTGTTCTACTTGAAAATTTGAGATGACATCAATTGTGTGAAAATTCCTTTTTCTGTGATCCTGCTTCCTAGTCTGTCTAGCAAGCGTGTGTGCGATTTACAGGATTGGGGTGTGTGCTATGTTCAGTACAGAAGGACTGTCCCTCTAAAGAGAGGCACTTGGGATGTATGGACAATATCGAGCATACTCTGGAAACAATGATTATTAGGAAAGAAGCTAAGTGGAATTCGTCGGATTTTTTTTTTTTACCTCGATTATGACCGCTCATAGTCCTTTACAAAGATAAAGAACACTCGGTGCCCTAGGCCCCTGAGATTGTCTGGCTGCTGTTTCTTTGACCAAACTATATTTCAACAGGATGCCTTTTCTCTGCAAAGCTCCAACTATCCATAATGGAAATCTGCAGAGTAAATTATTATGGAACTAGTTTTGCATCTACTTAATAATAGAAGTAGAGCAGTAATGAAATTCATATGCAGAGCTGGAAAATATTAATCTCAAACAGAGACATTATTCATTGACCCATTTATTTGTAAAATATTAAGTAATGTATCACCACCATCAACTTTCCACTTAATGCAAATTCATCAGGCGCTGCATGGTTCTCATAAATGCCAAATACAGCACAATTTCTCAAAGTGATTTGAGCTGATTTACGTTTCTAGCTGTTTTAAAATGGTGGTTAGACCAAAATGAAAACTCTGGAAAGAGCTTTAAAGGCTGAGCAGCGATTGCTGCCACCAAATGCAGCATTCTTTCTGTTACATCATAACCATAATTGTAAAATTATCTTAAGACTTTGTAATCAACGTTTAACCTTTTGATGTCAAGAGATGAAAAATCTTTCAGTTGACCACTAAAATATTGGTGAATTTAGAGGTGCTGTCCCACCTTGTCTACTAAATTAAACAAACCATTTGTTGGACAGTTGAATATCTAAATCCTTCCTGCAAATCTGTAATTCTTTAAAATATGAGTCATTCATGATTTTTCATGGAGTGCTATATTTTCATGTTGTACAAAAGCAGCCACTGGTAGGTTATTGCAAAGCAAACTAAATCAAATGCATACGCAGAGACACAGGCAGCTCAATTACCCAAGAAAACCTCACCTGTCTCACCTGATGCAGCTCGCCCAATGTTGCGTGACCCCTACCTCAGTCTGTCTCAGGGAGAACATTGTAACAGTCTTGCAAGCTTACCTTTGCATGAAATTATACGTACTCATATGCAGTTATTGCAGTTTTACTAAGACACACCCCGAATACCCACATTAAGATCCAAAATGAAATACGAACTTAGAGGTGGGACCTCACACAAGTTGCAGGGCTACCAAATGTTCCGTTTTGTATTTTTTATTTTCATATATTTTCTTGTTATCTTTGCCTTCCGCTGCTGCCTGAGATGGATGGCTGAGTTTGCCTCATTATACAGCTTTTCCAGCAGTCACGACAATAAATAATAAATACAAAATGTACTCACTGTACATAAGGGAGCACAAAAACAAGCTATTGGGAACTTGATGTCCTATTGTACATACTACATCTTATATGACAGATCAAGATCTTGCTTATCCTAGAGCTGTGGCATGAATACCAGAGAATTCGAAAACAGAAAGCTGCTAATTTGTTTTAAATGACTTATATTGTAATTTTGTTTAGTTAAAGATAAGCTCAAAGGGACCAAAACATAATGACATCCAATATGTCATAATCCATTTACAAGTCGAAGTTGATGGCTTATTAGCTTGTGTGGTGCATTGAACGATTGACATTGTTAAAGGGTCATCTTTAAGATCATTAAGAAGTAGCAGTCTTTGCTCATTGCGCCAATGCAGAGTCTGTTCCCCGAGGCCAATCTAATGATGTATAGGTGAGTCCGTTTGACAAATCTGCCTGTCCCCATGCATTTAGTTTCTCTCACTCACATCCAGTTAGTGTGTTTTCCTACAAGCAACACATGTTGACACCAAATTACTTTGATCCCAAGGAGTAATGTAGAGCTGGTTTCTTCTCCTCTGTGCGTTGTAGGGAAAATCAATGAATATCTGCTGTGGGTACCCAATATTTTCTATTTTGTTTATCTTGATATGTTTGATACAAACATCAAGGAAGTAATGTGACTTTGCATACAGTTGTAAGTGCATTTTTTAGATGGCCCTGAGCACTGCCCTGACTCAAGCTTATGGAAGTGCCAAGCAAACATATATCACTGTGTACTGATTTGATGTATAGAGATATATAGATTACATTTGCACGGCAACTATTATCTAATACCAACATGTTCTCCAGAGGTATATGCACTAAACTAAAAATACTACAGGGCCATCATCCTTACCATTCAGACCACCAAAAGCAACCATGTATCGGTACGGTTGCATGTAGGTTTATATTTTTAAAGAACACTTTTGTTGCAAAGTAGTAAAAGCGATGCAGTCCCATTTGTTTTACAACATTAAATGGTGTCCGGCATTGGTTCTAACACAGATAACATTGGTTGTTCCTGCGTTTGTACCCATGTCAGTTATTGTCGTTTGTATAGTCCTTAAGGTACCCAGTGCAGAGTCAAGGCCTGTAGATATAGAACTGAAAGGTGACGGGGTGGTAGGATGAACTTGACCGTGTAAAAAGAGCTGTTAGTTCTTATAGGGCTGTTTTAAGCACAAATATGGCGTAAATTTTTACGTTGTTAGTCATCCCCTTTAGTAGTCGAGCACCGTAAGTGACAAGATAGATTCCATCGCTCAACTTTTACATTTTATTCAATATATTACTTCTGAAAATAATCTTTAAAATGTGCAAGATTTCCTACACTGACCCATGGTATTCACTGCACACCCTAGAAGACTGAAGTGCCAGCAGCCCAATTGCTGTTATTGACGTAGAAAACTAATTTTCCCAGAGTAGGCAATAAATCCAGAAACCCTTCGCCTTGGATGTTTTTTTAGGATTGTGTTGTGTTCTCTATGTGATCATTTTACCTTCTTTAGGAGGTGTTTAGATGTGCATTCTAATTACACAGTATGGTGCTTTAAATTGGGAAGGTGACTGAGGTGATTAACCAGCACAGAAATCCCTTGATATGACAAACCACCACCTAAGAACAGGCAGTAGTAAACACTCATTTTGATCTGGTAGCAGTATTGATTTTTGCGATTCCCAAAAGGCATCTAGCTGTGGTTTGATGTGCAGAAATCATTTTGAATCTGCCACAAAGATCAGATTTATTAAAAGGTGAATTGTGTGAACATCAATGCTTAGACCAAAGCATAGTTCATACAAATGCAAATATTAACTTGTGTTTATGGTAAACATGGAGTTAACAGACCACTGCCTCTGTAATTTAATTCACAATTTGGCCATCAACTGCTTGTTTCTGCAAACTGATGCATGTCCACGTTGATTCCACAGGGTGCAAACCTCAGGAGCTGAAATGATGGTTCAGTTGCTCCAAGTTTTTTGCAACTTGAGTTTTAGCTTTTGTAGGACTTGCACAGCTCCCCTATTACCTTCTACCCCGGAGGGTCCTAATCCATTGAGTGTTTCCATAAGAAGTTAATGGCCGGGGATACAAAGATTCTTCTCTGTATTAGTCTTGAATCAGTTCTGTCCTTAGTCAATAGACTCCTTTGGAATTTGGATGTCTGTTGTGGCCTTTTATATACATGCTGTTTGTGTGATAGAAGAAGGCATGGCGCCACTTTGGTTGTTATAGTTGGTAACGGACTGATGACAGAGGGGGATACAGAGCATGACCTCAGAAGGGGCACACACACCCAGACACTAACATTGACACAGACAGTCACACCAACACAATTAGATAGTCAACACTAACATACCAGCAACAAACACTAACATTCCTAAAGAGGCATGTTCACACACTAAAATACCCACGCACACTTTCTGCCGCATACCCATAGACACATTTTCACATAGTAACATACACAGACAAACATACCCAAAGAAACACATATTAACCCCCCACACTAACATACCCAACAACACATGTTCACGCACAACAGCCCCACACGCATACACACACAGACACACATTGTCATACCCACACACAAGCAACTTATTTATCCTGCGAAGCCTCAGCCCATTGTTGATGCAGCTCGCCTGTTAAACTTTCCTCATTATCACAGTTGCCTTATCATTGTACTTTCAAACATAAAGAAAGCAAATGATATACACCTCACTAGAAGACAACAAATTAATCCTGCGGCCCCCTTCAATTATTTGTTACATGAGCACTTCCTGTCTAGAACGTAAGCAGAGTGCTTCCTGTGACAGGGTGTGTCTGTGTCACAGGCATAAAACGTCTGCCTACTTTGTACAGCTGCAGGAAAAAAGTTTTGAACCTCTGGAATTACCTGGAGTTCTACATAGATTGGTCATTAACTTTGACCTAAACTTCATCTAAGTCATAACAATAGACACCGTTTGCTTCATCTAATAACAAGGAAACATTTATTTCTATATGTTCGTTAAACGCATGTTCAGAGTGTAGGCCGGAAACAAGTAAATTAATCCCTTTGCCAATGACTTCATCATAGGTATTTTGACACACAAAAATAAATACACATATTTATGCACACATGTATTTAATGCATTTGTCTCTGTAATAGTAATGTTTAGTGAAATTTGCTCATATCGTCTTGATATGTTAGCGTGTATTTATTGCCTGACTGAATGCATGTAAGATATGTTTAGGAATGCAACAACAGAGGGTTATGCCATTCAGAGCCACCTTACATTTTTGGCAAATGGTGCCCCTGGGCTTAGGCTTACCTTGAAGCCCTTCAACAGCTGCCATAGTCCAGCGTAGGTCTGTGAACGTGCAGGCGCAGACCTCCCTAACGTTGTGTGCTCCCCCAGCTGTCGGAGAGTGCCAGGATACGATGCCAGCACCAGGCAGCATGCAGATCATGGAGCTGGCCCAGGTAGCTGCACTCAACTCCCCATTATGTGTAAAGATGGCCCTGATCATATTTATTAGTATTGTGACTGACCACTTTAGTGTTTGTGTAAACTCTCTACTCTTTTCTTCCAGCAAAATGAATGGACGATTTAGTTTGTGCTCGTATATTTTATATGGGTTAGTAACCGCTGGGGAATGAAATGGCATCATTAATGGCATTTGAAAATGCTGTACAAGGCAGGTATTTTTCAGTCGTTTCATAAAACTGCCAAGTGAAACGAACTACAGTATATTTGCTCATATCTGCTTTAGTGCTTGGGCAGACTTGTGAGTGTATCAGCTGTAAAAAGCTACTGAAATGCTTCCTGATTTAAGTCTTAAAGGAAATCCATTAATGGTGTGCTAAAGTGTGTGCAGAAAGTAAGGGTTTTCCGTTAGCAAAAAGAAGGAAGGGTTTCATGCGCAAAACCAATGTAAAGGTGTCCATAAAATATCATAAAAGCCTGACGTCTAATAATTTTTTACTTATTTTTAGGACACAGGCAGTGGGTGCATAGTATACATGTACAAAGCCACATTAAGCTGTATGTAAGGTTTTCTCATAATATATACTGGTAATACATTAGTAAATATCATACGTGTCATTTTAATATCCTGCTAGCTCTCGGGGCTTCCATATATTGTGAAAAGTGTTGCCTTATTTGCCAGTGCATTTATCATCTTCCAATCAGGGGAGAGCGTGTGCACAGAGGCTCCGCCTTTTTTGCAGAAGTTCACCATGTGGTCAGGTTCAGAAGCAGATGAAGAAAGAAGACAGAACAACAAGAAGATGCAAGAGAAGAAGTGGAGCTGTGGGGTAAGGAGACAGGGACACGGAATAGGTTGACGGAAAAGGTAGGGAGACATTCAGAGAGTGTGAAATAGAGTGAGTGAGAGTGAAAAAAACAACTAAATACAAACAAATTCTGAGCTTTTTGCTTTGTTTTCATTTGTTTCATTGGGGGTCCCTCCTCATTTTTGTGGATTCATAAATTGGCTAAATACGTTAAAAACATTTAATTTACATGAATCCAACTACACAAGTCTACCCCTTTTCCCATTAAGTCTATTCACAAAAGAGAAATGTATTGTTTCATTTCCTTGGAGTTTATTCGCTAAAAGGAGAGTTGTCAGGAGAGTTTCCTGAAAACTTGTGGATTTGATTGACTCACTTCACTATTCACTTTAACGTGCCACTGGCAAGTTTCTCCTGCAAGAAGGGTTGAGCTGGCCATGTATAATGCAAAACTTGTGTGTGAGGAGACTTGGACAAAATCTCATCTATTTAACTAGGCAATATACAGGGCCATCTAAGTCCTTCCTGCAGAAGTTCAGACCTTCATAATTTATAGTGATGTCAAGAAACTGAAACCACAACTTTTCTGAAAATTCTCCTGACCGCTTTCCCTTTATTAAATAGACCCCTTAACTTCACTAAATATAAAAGATCCAACCACGGAAGAGCTTGTAACCCCTGGTTTATTCTCATCTATTAAATTGTTTAATATGTAGGGCCAGATTACCTAGTTTTTCTGGAGATATCTGCTAGTGTTGGCCCTTCCTAATGAAAAGTGAGGTGGGTAAATTGAAACCACAATTCTCCTACCGACTCTGCCCCATTGTCTTTGATATTATAGAAGTGTGAAAACGTAAAAATTTCATCCTGTGGGAGTATTCATCAATACCTTGTAGCTTTTTTTCACTTTTGTGAATTTTGTTCTGTGATTTACACAACTCTTAAAATAGAATCCAACCAATCCTAAAGAGCAGGCTTCACATGGTTCTGCATTGTGTTGCACACATCAGATGGAGAGTAGGGTGAGTGTCAGAATTAATCTAGTCATAGCAGCCCCCCTCTTAAAAAAAACAAAACAAAACAAAAAAAAAACGTTTTAATCCGTTCACAGTCTAGGCAATTCATTCCAATCCAGACATAAATACAACATATGTGCAAATTGTCTCATAAAGCAGATTTTAGCTGAGCCTTTCCATCTTGTACCAAATCCGGGGTCAAATAATAAACATGATAGAAGTTTTTATCAGGGGGATGTTATCTGGAATTGCAGACATTGGGTCACCCTAGTCTACAGATAAATCCTTTCCTGACTCCTAAAACTCACACCGATTATGGCATAAATGTTGGTAGTCTTGCTGCTTGCTTTATCCCTCGATGTGACTTGCGTATGTTCCAGTTGTAGTGCAAATAGAGTGTTCACCAAATCCCTAAGAGCATTCAATACATGCAGCCCATATCATATAGTGTGCAGATATTTGATGAGTTCAGGATCCAATATATAATGCTTACAACAGCTGACTTTGCAGATTTAATGATTCTGTCCATTTTTAGTTTCGACGTCCAGTCGTGTGAAACAGAAAAGTACACTCCCTTTGAATTTTATGGTTTTCCACATCAGGGCATAAAAACAATCTAAAAGTTAGTCTAAATTAAAAATAGTCGAAAAAATTTGGTAAATACAACCTCAGATAATTTATTCCACAAAAAAGACAAGTGAAAAGCCATAAGAACAGCCCCGGAGCATGAAATAGGTGTAGGGGCACCATGACCGGGTAAGGAACAAGGAGCACACCATGACCTAACAAAGGGTTAAGTGCTTGTTACATTTATGCATCCTGTATAACTGTTTGCCCCCTGAGTGAACTTTTGCCCTCTAGCCTGAATATTCAGCAACAGGATGAAGGGGAGGGCATTGAGGTGCAAAAGCAGATAAATTTGGGAACCCATGCTCAGTTAAGGTCGTAGGTTTTAATAAGTAGGCGAAATTGCACGTTATTGCAGAGAATTTGTACCATGGAAGCCTTGCTGCAGGAGCTTCGTTCCAGGCTGTCGACTGAAGGGACTGGCTTGCTGAGAGATCGTGTGGCTGAGCTGTTGTCCGAGTCCCAACCCGATGTTCCGGTGTCCCCTGAGCTGTCTAGGGGCCTGCGCTCTACCAGGACCCGGGTGTCCCGCCCCCCGTCGCGCCTTAGCCCAGAGGCTTCCGGGCGCTCTAGACCCGTTTCTGGCGAGACCGGGAGTCCAGGCCACCCCACCGCCAAGCGGAGCAGAGCATCTACGAGATCCGGCCGTTCCAGGGCGCCGCGGGCAGCAAGACGCACGAGTCCGGCGGTTCCACTTACCTTCGTTCCACCTAGCAGTGCTTCCGAGGATGAGATGGCGGGCGTGTCTGAGGATCCGGTGAGGTGTGCTCCGACTGCGTCGTCTGTTCCGGCTGTGGATGTCCATCGTGGAGGTGGTTCCCGTTCATCACGCTCCGGGGCCCCCGCCCGGAGGCAGCAGGAGTCCGGGAGAAGTCTCAGCAGCAGCCGGGATTCGCGTCGTCGCGGCAGAGTGGGCGGTCCTCGCGAGGTCAGAGCTGGTGACGGACGTCAGGATGAAGCCGTTCCTGCCAGTGCAGCCGAGGACCCCGGTACGCCTGAGCTGTTTACGCCGGTGCCTGTCAATTTGTCAGCAGGAGAGGCTATGCCCTCTACATCTTCCCCTGCAGCTGGCCAGGCGAGGGGTGAGCATACTGTTGATCGTTCTCTTCCTCTTTTATCTTCCCATCTTTCTAATGTTCCCAGTAGTTTTGGGGGGTATGCTGGGTCACAGGGGCAAGTGGGGTCACATACTTTTGGGGGTTCAGGGGTTGCTGGTAGTTTGTTGGGGCTTGCAGGGCCTTTAGGTGTGCATGGGGCTTTACCTCCTGGGGCTTCGGGTGGTTTTTCTGTGCCTCAAGTTTCGTCTGGGGTTCCGGATATTGCACCTGGCCTTATCTTACCTGTGCAGCAGAGTGCTGCCATTTCTGGGCGAACTCAGGGTGCTCATGTATCTCCGCACGCGGCCGTTCTGCCTGCTTTATCTCAATTTGTCGATGGTTTTAGAGATTTGTTGGTTCGTTGTGGTTTACAGGGCTCTGGTACCCCGGCGCAGGCCTGGGGATCTTATGGCGTGGCAGGTGGTCAGGCAGTGTCAGGGCCCCCAGTGCCGACCGTGGCGGGGGTTGGGTCTCCTGGGGGTGCTGCATTACAGGGTCCTGCCGGACCTGCGGCACCTGTGGTGCCTGCTCCCTCGGGGCCTAGCGGTCCGGTTCCTGTTGTAGGGGACAAGCAAGGTGATCAGGCCGCTGTCCGTCTGGCTGATGCGGCCAGGGGTGAGGTTTATGTATGCTTTGAGGCTCCTTTAGGTGCCCATTTAAAAGATGAAGTTCGGGAAAAAATTTGGAAGGGGGAGTATGTGGAGATTTTCTCTTTGCTTCCGTTGGGCAAATTTAATTTGGACAGGGTTAAGAAGGGTGAGGAGGTTAAAAAAGAAGACGAGGAGAAAAGGCGTTATCGTCTAATTCCAAGAACCTTTTCTAATTGGCTTCAGGCATTCGCCATTTTAGCCAGTGTAATTGGGCAAAAGAATCCCGAGCACTGTAGTGGTTTATTTGGTTACATGGATAGTATTGGGGAAGCTTACCGGGTTTACGGGGGTCAGTCGTGGCTCCGTTACGATGAACAATTTAGACAGAGGATGGCTTTCAGGAAAGGTTTGCGCTGGGATCATAAGGATATTTCATTGTGGCTCAGGGTTATGACACCTGGCCGCGGTCAATCCCAGCCCTTTCCAGCGGCGGCCGGTGACAATTCCAGTTCTGGCTCATCGGCCGGCATGCAAAAGGGCTATTGCTGGAAATACAATGAGGGGTTGTGCAAATGGGGATCCTTGTGCAGATTCAAGCACGAGTGCTCCGGGTGCAATGGGTCCCATCCCTTCTCCAAGTGCTTTAAGAAGCAAAAGAAAGGAAAAGGGGTGGCTGGGGCAAAAGGGGGTGACTCCGGTGCTGGTAGAGAAGATGGTACCGTGGCTGAGTAGATATAGTGATCGGGAGGCGGCTTCGTTGTTGCTTTCCGGTTTTAGGGATGGTTTTCGGATCCCCTTTAGGGAGGGGGTGTCTACTACGGTTGTTCGTAATTTGCGTTCTGCTTTGTCCTTTCCCGGTGTTGTGTCCGATAAGTTGGGTAAGGAAGTGGCGTTGGGGAGGATGGCAGGCCCTTTCCAGACTTGTCCTTTGCCTAATTTACGTTTATCCCCTTTGGGTGTTGTCCCCAAGAAGGAGCCTGGCAAGTTCCGTCTTATACACCATTTGTCTTACCCGAAAGGGCAATCGGTTAATGATGGGATTGACCCGGAATTGTGCACGGTTTCTTATATCTCTTTTGACCGCGCTGTGGAGTGGGTGCGTTCTTTTGGTCGGGGGGCTTTGATGGCCAAAACAGATGTTGAAGCGGCTTTCCGTTTATTGCCGGTCCATCCGGATTGTTTCCATCTGCTGGGGTGTAAATGGGATGGGCAGTTTTACGTGGACAAATGCCTTCCGATGGGCTGTTCCATATCTTGTAGATTTTTTGAAGTTTTTAGTTCGTTTGTTGAATGGGTTGTTCGGGAGGTGTCGGGTCTACAGTCTGTTATTCATTATCTCGACGACTTTCTGTGTATTGGTCCTCCTTCTGGGTCTCAGTGCGGGGTTTTGTTGGCTACTGTCGTACAGGTGTCTCGGGATTTCGGGATCCCTTTGGCCCCGGACAAGACGGTCCACCCTTGTACATGTTTAAGTTTTCTTGGCATTGAGTTGGATTCCGAGGAAATGGTCTGTCGGCTGCCGTTGGATAAGGTTTCTGATATGCGTTTCGTGGTTGCCAGTTTCTTGCAGGTCCCGAAGGTCACTTTGAAGCAGCTCCAGTCCTTGATTGGCAAGCTTAACTTTGCCTGCCGTATTATGCCCATGGGGAGGGTCTTCTTGCGGCGGCTGTCGCTGGCTACGGCTGGAGTCAGGGCTCCTCATCATTTTGTCAGGCTGACCGTGGCCTTAAAGGATGACCTGAGGGTATGGGATACGTTTCTATGTGGGTATAACGGTCGTTCGCTATGGCTTGCGCCTCCGGTTTCGAGTTCTGACCTCGAGCTGTGGACGGATGCTTCGGGTAGCTTAGGTTTCGGCGCTTATTTTAGGGGCGAGTGGTGTGCGGGTCCTTGGCCTTCGGACTGGGAGGCAAGAGGTTTGACGAGGAATTTGACGTTTCTCGAGCTCTTTCCAATTTTGGTGTCTTTGGAGCTGTGGGGGGTCCAATTAGCTGACAAACATGTCAAATTTCGGTGCGATAATTTGTCCGTGGTTCACGCTGTCAATAATATTTCCTCCTCTTCGTTGCCTGTGTTGAAGTTGCTGCGGTGGTTGGTTTTACGTTGCCTTCAGTTAAACATTTATTTTCGGGCTATTCATGTACCAGGGGTTGACAATGGTGTGGCTGACTCTTTGTCTCGTTCACAGTGGGACAGGTTTTTCCAGTTGGTGCCCAATGCTGCCCGCGAGGGCAGTCGATTTCCAGATTGGATGTGGACGCTGGCAGATTGACGGCGGAGCAGCTACGGTCACGATCGCTGGTTCCCTCTACGCGGGCCTTTTATGACAAGACGTGGAGGGAGTGGGAGTGCTTTGAGCGTCTGGCCGTGGAGTCTGACGGTGAGGTGGACAGGGCTGCGGTGTTATCATGGTTCATTGGGTATCTGTTCAGCAGGAGGGTGTCTGTGTCCGGTTTGGATCGTCGTTTGGCGGCCTTGGCTTTTATGTTTAAGGAAGCGGGTGTTCCTGATGTGACTAAGGTTTTTGCTGTACGTCAAGCGGTCAGGGGATTTAAGAGGGGTCCCAAGGTGGGGGATTCCAGGCGTCCTGTGTCCTATGGGATGTTGGTGGATATGGTGAGTAAGCTTCAGGAGATTTGTTCGTCCTCATTTGAAGTATTGCTATTTCGCTGTGCTTTTTCCTTGGCTTTCTTCGGTGCCTTCCGGATCGGAGAGTTGGTCAGTCCCTCGCGGATCCTTCATGGTGGGATCCAGGCTGTTGATGTGGTTTGCCGCGGGCAGGGCGTTAGGATTTTGATTAGGCGCTCCAAGACTGATCAAGGAGGTAAGGGGCTGTGTGTAGACCTTGTGGAGTGTCCGGGTAGCCCGGTTTGTCCAGTGGCCTGCTTAAGGGATTATGGGGTTGTACGGCCTGATGGACCGTCGTCCTTTTTGGTTCATGCCGATGGTTCCGCGTTGTCGCGTTTTCAATTTCGTTCTGTTTTTAAGCGTACTTTGCGGGCTTTGGGCCTGGTGGACGAGGACTTTGGGACACATTCCTTTCGTATAGGTGCGGCCACCGAGGCTTCAAGGTGGGGGTTAAGTAAGGACTTGATCATGAAAATTGGTCGTTGGGAGTATACTAGATTTAGATCTTACGTTCGTCCCCATTTGTTGCTGTGATTTGGTTTTGTTGGGCCGTGCTATTTTTTGTTTATTTTCTTTTGCAGGTGCTGTTCGTCGGGAGGTTTGGATTTTGGGGCATTCGTATGTGTTTTGGGCGGCCAGACGGGCTTCGGTTCGACCTTCTGGGCGTCAGCTGGGTTTCGACAGAGATAAGGTTTCTGTAAGATGGCTTGGATTTAGAGGTATGCGCTGGGACAGGGTTTCCCGAGAATTGTCTCGGCACGTTCATGTGCATGGCGTTCCTCATGTTGTAATTTTCCATGTGGGGGGTAATGATTTATGTTATGTCCCGCTGCGGGTGTTAGTGGGCAATATTAAGGCTGATCTTCGTCAATTTTGGACTGCCTACCCGCATACGATCTTCGCCTGGTCCCATATCGTCACTAGGAAGGTTTGGAGGGGCGCCAATTCACGGGATGGTGTCGAGAGGGCCAGGCGTCAGGTGAACAAAACCATCTCCCGTTTTGTTGCTTTTCAGGGGGGTATTGTGGTGAGGCATGTTGATTTGGAGGGCGATTTGTCAGGTCTCTATCGCAGTGACGGCGTCCACTTATCGGATGTTGGTTTAGATTTATGGAATCTGGCGATTCAATCTGGGATTGAGCGGGCCTTGGAGGTTTTGGGGGGCCAGTAACGGTGCAAGGAGTCGCACGTTACAGGCTGTGGCGTTTGGTATTATGTTATGGTCATTGTTCAAATGTGGTTGGCTGGTTCGGTGCTTGAGACAACTATCTAAGGTATGGTTGTACTCGTGGTGCACATGCCTAAGGGCGGAAGTGCAGAACACTCCCTGGGCGCGTGCTCAGGTGATACGATGGTTGGCGTGTGGTTGCTGGGCTTTGGACGCCGGCAGCCTCTACAAGTGACGTGGAGGATTTACGCCCTTACCAGCCTTATGGTTCTAATGTGTTATACGGTTGGCATTTTTAGCCAAGTTTGTGGTTAATTATGGTTTTTAATAAACACGTTTAAGAAATATGATATAAGGAGTGTCACGGTTGGGGAGAATAATTTTATGTTGACCGTGGCCAAATTTTATCCAAAATCGAATGATTAAATAAAGCATTTTTATTTCACACACTGTGTTTATTTGTCTTATTGGGAATGGGGCCGAAGTTGACGATACTAAGGTCAAGAACAGCCCCGGAGCATGAAATAGGTGTAGGGGCACCATGACCGGGTAAGGAACAAGGAGCACACCATGACCTAACAAAGGGTTAAGTGCTTGTTACATTTATGCATCCTGTATAACTGTTTGCCCCCTGAGTGAACTTTTGCCCTCTAGCCTGAATATTCAGCAACAGGATGAAGGGGAGGGCATTGAGGTGCAAAAGCAGATAAATTTGGGAACCCATGCTCAGTTAAGGTCGTAGGTTTTAATAAGTAGGCGAAATTCCCACCCTCCCTCCCCTCTTTTTTATTTACTGTCTATTGTGTGTGTGGCGTTTGGTATTATGTTATGGTCATTGTTCAAATGTGGTTGGCTGGTTCGGTGCTTGAGACAACTATCTAAGGTATGGTTGTACTCGTGGTGCACATGCCTAAGGGCGGAAGTGCAGAACACTCCCTGGGCGCGTGCTCAGGTGATACGATGGTTGGCGTGTGGTTGCTGGGCTTTGGACGCCGGCAGCCTCTACAAGTGACGTGGAGGATTTACGCCCTTACCAGCCTTATGGTTCTAATGTGTTATACGGTTGGCATTTTTAGCCAAGTTTGTGGTTAATTATGGTTTTTAATAAACACGTTTAAGAAATATGATATAAGGAGTGTCACGGTTGGGGAGAATAATTTTATGTTGACCGTGGCCAAATTTTATCCAAAATCGAATGATTAAATAAAGCATTTTTATTTCACACACTGTGTTTATTTGTCTTATTGGGAATGGGGCCGAAGTTGACGATACTAAGGTCATGTGAAGAACTAAGTACACCCTTACTGCTTCCATAAGAATGAAGATGCTAAGTATGAGACATGTGCTGCTAATCAAATACCCTTAACAAGTGCGACCACCACTATAAAAGCCGCAGTTTGCTGGTGTGGAGTATTCAGGTGTGTGTTAACACAATGACACGGAGGAAAGATATTAGCAATAATCTCATAGAAGCAATTTTTGCTGCCCATCAATCTGGGAAGGGTTATAAGGCCATTTCCAAACAATTTCAAGTCAATTATTCTGTGGTGAAAAAAGATTCATCAAAAGTGGGAAACATTCAAGACAGTTGCCATTCTTCATAGGAATAGACGTCCCAGCAAATTCACCCCAAGGTCAGACCATGCAATGCTCAGAAATTGAAAAAACATGAGGGTTATATCTCAGACTCTATAGGCCAGTTAATATGTTACATGTTAAAGTGCATGACTGAACAAGTATGGTTTGTTTGGAAGTGTTGCCAGGAGAAAGCCTCTTCTCTGTAAAAAGAAGATAGCTGCACGGCTTAGGTTTGCAGAGTTGCATCTGAACAAACCACAAGACTTCTGGAACAATGTCCTTTGGACAGATGAGACCAATGTGGAGCTGTCTGGCCATAATGCACAGCGCCATGTGTGGTGAAAACCAAATACAACATCTCTAGCACAGTGGTGGTGGTGGGGGTGATGATTTTGGCTTGTTTTGCAGCCAAGGGACCTGGGACCCATGGAGTAATTGAGTCGACCATGAACTCCTCTGTGTACCAAAATATTCCTGAGTCAAATGTGAGGCCATCTGTCCGACAGCTAAAGTTTGGCCAAAATTGGCTCCTGCAACAGGACGATGATCCCAAGCTGTAAAGCGCGTACCTCGCGCTAACATCTGCCTACTGCTCTTCACACCCTGCGGGAAGCTGGTATGGGAGGTTTAGGCTGGCATGGCTTCAGGCAGGAGGGGCGGGGCTTCCGTGCATGGAGGCTGTGCCTTTTTTTCTTAACTTTCTTGCTAATGTGCAGGGAGGTGGGGCTTCTGACATTATGCTGGAGAACCATAGAAATAGCCTCTGACTTCTCACACTGGCACTCAGGTATACTGCAGCTGCTCCTGAGTATGCCCCGGGTGCCGCTCATCAGGGGGGGATACTACCACACATGCACCCCTCCAGAGTCCGGCCCTAGAGGAGCAGGCTCGGTTGGGGAGATCAAGGATCTCCCTCTAACCGCCTTAAAGCCAACCAAGGGAGTGGGAGGTCTGTTAATGCACACCTCTGCTCCCTTGCGATGCTCGCGGCAACTGCTGCTGTGCGTCGGGATTTGATGTCATATCCCGACGCACAACACTGAAGCCGCGCCCACCGCCTTCCGCGCTCACTGCACCAGAAGGACACAGAAGAAGAAGAGCCAAGAGGAAGAACGAAGAGGAGGAGGAAAAAGGAGCTGTAGCGGGAAAAGTGACAGAGGAAAAGTAGGAAAACATTGTCAGAGTGGGAGTGAATTTGTGAATGAGTGTGTGTATGATAGCATGGATATGTAAGTGTGTGGGGGGATAGCATGGCATAGGGAGGTTGTAATCCCACTTCTACCATGCCCAGATTCCAGCATGTACTGATTGTCTGGCAATGATAGGCGTGTGATTGCTGTTAGCAATCATATATCATACCTCCCAACATTTCAAAATGTGAAAGAGGGACACTTTTTTTTTTAATCTCGTGGAACTCACTAAAATTTCGATGATTCTAAACCAGCCGGGTGTCCACCATAATGCTGGCTGAGTATCATTGGAAGAGTAGTCGAGAGCAGCAGAGATTTTTTTTTATTAAAAAAGGCTAATGTTAGCCTCCCTCCCAGGACCCTTACACACTGCCGTTACACACACCTGCCCATAAACACACGTATACACATACACTGCCTATACACACACACACACACACACACTGCCCGTACACACACACATATACGCGTACACTGCCCTTACACACACACACACACACACACACACGTACACCGCCCTTACACACACATACATGTACACTGCCCTTACACACACACACGTATACACGTACACTGCCCGTACACACACTTATACATGTACACGGCCCTTACACACACTTATACATGCACACTGCCCGTACACACACACATATATACCTTGAACTCTTGGAACAGGAAGACCATGGTCTCCCCAGGCCAAGTTGCGCCGTCAGGAGTTACGGGGAACTCCTGAAGGGGAACTTGGCCTGTCTTCCCAGGCAGGGGTTAACGGAAGCGGAAATCCATAGGTTTGCCGTCAGGAGTTAAAGGGCCATAAGAACGACTCTATTTGTCGCTGGCAGGGCCCCTGCAGGGGACCAATAGTCGGTTGCATGGCTCTTTCACTCCTGACGTGAAACTTGGCCTGGGAACAAGAACTTCACATTAGTTAAGCACTTGCAGGTTTCCGGGATCATGCCCGTAAATCTCAATGAACTGAAGCAACGTTGTAAAGTAGAGTGGGCCAAGATTTCTCCTGAACGATGTGGGACTCATAAAGTCATACAGAAAATACTTACAAGTTATTGCTGCTAAAGTTTAGCTTTAATTTTGTTGAATAAATCATGATGGTGTAATATGTCATGTGGTGGTAAGGTTGTGTTTACCTTTTTTTAGACCTGCTAAGGAACAGATGATTGTTATTATGTCCTGATGTAAAACCGTAACATTCAAAGGGGTTGTACCTTCTTTTTCACAAGACTGTATTTCTGGTTTATACTTATGAAGAGTTTGTTCAATGCAGCACCTCTGATTTTACGCATTGTCTGCCTGCAGTCATGCAGAATTGGAGCACCAACTACTTAACATCTGGCTTTGATGTCAGTCTTTTTGCATAATAAACCATGAAAACAGCTGCTTTGGACAACTGTAACATAGAGCCAACTAGAGCCTTGACCTTTTACAGTGAGAAAGTTGGGGTTGATTACAACTGAAATCCCAGGGCTGCCCATCACTTATTTCGTCTGTAGCGGTATATTGAACCCTTTTATAAGCAGTCAGTAAATATTTTCTTTTTTTCCAAGGTAGTGATGAGAAAGATAAATTAACTTCTTGTTTGATAACAGTGTGGCTATGCTATGGGAAGATGAAAACTAGACCATAGGTGGGACTACATTTTATTTTTAAGAAATGGAATTTGTGGTCCTAGTTTTCAAAATGTATGTAGCTTTTCTTTACCAGACTTCCCTGGAGGCAATAAATTCACTCATTAACATGTTTGTCCATCACTAGAAAATTTGCTGGTTTGAGGAAATATCTAGATGCTAATTGACAGAACTAGGCTAATTACTATTTCACTTATATCTTGCCCCCCAATGAATGCCCTCTGTCCTGCATAAAGCATAAACTCTCCATGAAACCTGATTTAGTATTTCACTTTTCAATAAAATAAAGCCCTTACTATTTGCTTAGAGAAAAAACATATATCTCACACCTTTTGAGAAGTTATGTGATACTGAGAAGGAAACCCCTCATCTGTTCTCTCTCTTTTATTCTACCCTTCTGACAGCAGGACATCCAACCAAACCTTACTACTTAATTTTTGGGAAGGAGAACTGGGCATTAACTTTTCAGATTTAGAATGGAGACATATTGTTTACTTAACACATAAGGGGGTGATTTCCAGCAAAACACAGGAATCTGCCTTCAAGCTACTCTCCAGGTGGTATAGGATCCCACCTGACCTGTACCGGTTCCTGCCACAAGTCTCTCCAAATTGCTGGAGGTGTGATGGAGAACCTAGTGATGGTGCCCAGGGGCTTGGCTCATAGACATGAGCTAAAATGGTTATGTTGAAAGGAATTTCTCCTCTCCCAGAGGTTGAAGGCCTTTTTGGAGGTTAACTCCCGGATTGTCTCTTGAACATCCATAAATTAATGTCTCTGACCTTATCTCTTTGTATGATTATTTTCAATGTTGTCAATTTCCTACTGCTTCTACGTATTGATGGAAGTCACACCACTCACCGGATAGTTTTCGTACTTTTATTTTTCTCTTTGTTACCTGTTTTTGCCTATAATTAGGCTAACTTGTTTGCAACAAGTTGTCCATATTATGTGGGTCTAATTGGGCCTATATTTCTACTTCTCCTGATTATTTAATTGAACTATTATGCATAGACACCATTTCACATTGTCGTTTCAATTACTGTTTTGTCTTATTGATGCCTGTATTTTACTCTGCTGGGCTGTTATGCCCGTATTCACTCTGTACAAGTTGTGTTATTTTATTATATCTGCGTAACATACTTTTGTACAAAATGGTCGATACTGACAATGTATGTATGATAATGTGAGATGTTCATATTTTAATAAAAGAGAATAGATTAGGTTTAGCGTCCTCCTGTCTATTACTCCCAGTGTGTGCAAATGAAATAATGAAGTGTATAAAAACCATCAGGTTTGAAATAAACATGTAAAGTTACAAACGTGTTGAATATTTATGTGCAGAAGCTTATGTATTAAACATATATGCGAGTCTTCTAGTGTACACATTGCCATTTCATGAACATTACAGTATTGCACCTTTCTTTTAGCATCAGTACCATTAGGCCTGTCTGGTCCTTGGAATATCTCGAGAGTGCAGTGATGATATCAATGCTATGAAAATAACACATTCAAGGGAATAAGAAAATTAGCTTTTCTATAATGGACAATGAAAATGAACATACGAAGAACAATTGCACATAAAACACGTGAATTGTTTTAGAGACCGCAATCTTGTTGCAATCTTATTTAATTTTCTCCTTTCACTAACGACACCCACTGCTATTTCTAGTTTTAGAGCTTCAGTTTTCAGATGATTATGCCATTATTATTAACAATTTGTTATGTGCTACTGCGACAGACTTTCAGATCAGTGCCATTTAGCTGGGGAACATAATGTCAGCAGAGCACAACCAAATTGGAAAGAATTACATCCTGATAGCAGCTATATGAGCATTGAGGAACGTCATCAAAGATTACAGAGAAAAGATTGTCGTGAAGAATACTTTACCATATGAAAAAAATGACATAACCGTTGGAGCTCTTTGTTTACGGGATTAAAAACTGATGTCAAATTGAACGCGTCCATACCTTTTACCTGTGCATGAGAGAAACAGAGGCAGTAGTGGTGCTGCCTGCAAGGAAACAGACAATACCTGTCAATAAATCACAGCCACCACTCATTTCACGGAAAAAAAGGCATCAGAGAGGAATGAAGGGTTTGAAAAAAATATATGGGCATTATTACCCGGCTAATAAATATTAAGGTTTTTTTCTCTTTTCTTTCTTTCTTTCTTTTTTTTTTTTATTTTTATTTTTTTAACTAGCGCCGTCTGTTTGGAGCATTGTTTATTAACTTACAAAATAATCCATAGGATATCTATCTTTCATGCTTTCCTCTGCAGGTTTATTCACATAAATGCAACACAGTAGTTTTTTCAGTACATCAATAATGCCAAATGTCACACTATAGAAGATGTGTTCCACTACAGCTTCTTCTAAAAGTAGGTTTAAACAATGCATATTAAATTGCTTACAGGATAGTTTAATATGTATTTTTTGTTCCGGCGGCTGCCTGGGACACTGGAGTGTCCCTTTAATGCATATTGTCCACAGTCTCCGGTGCTGATGCCCCTATGCAATTTGGTGCATGCTTTTTTATTATAGAGACTTCTGTCCCATATTCCTCCTGTTCTGCCTGCTTGCTTCTACTGACATGTAGCACGTCAAATCAACCCTTATATATAGAGTTGAGTTCCCATTGAACTCAACTTGAACACATGTGAGTGGAGGCCACTTGTAAGTGCTCAATGTCAATACCCATTGACTTCACTGGGTTATCTCTTCCTGCTTGCTGTAAGTATGCAGCCTGCCACAGTAGAAGCAGGCAGGTGAGGAAAAAGGTAACACAGAAGCAGTGGGGCTTTAACAGTTAAATCACATATTGTGCTCCCTTTATCAACGCCTGAGGCAGCTTAATGTTTGCTGAGACCTCTGTACCAGGTTGCTTGTGGCTCTGGTTGCGTAGCCTCTAAAAACCGTCTACAGCATCTTGTTCACACAAACTTCTCAACGACTATTCTTTTTATATTATCTAGGTCAGGCTATCTGCGGATGCTTGCTTATTAGTAGCTTTGAGGCAGAGAATTAGGTGAAGCTAAGAAAATGTATTTGTGTGCCCTCTATGAAAAAAAAAAAATATGCGTCATGCAAACCAGTTACATAACACAAGGAAACCAATTATTACAGGAATATGCCCATGAACCTTTTAATCTGCTTTGTGGCCTTGGGAGGTGGGTATACCAACTAATAAAGCACTTTATGCTTTATTTGTCTGACCTATATTTCTGACAGCGCCTGCACAATAGCCATTGAATGGCATCAGGGGCGGCCTTATGCTGCGCATGAGAAGCCTGGTAGGTAAATAAGAGTTATGAATGGAATATGGAGCAATGACTTATGTGTCCCTGCTGGAGGCTTTCATCTGTTTGCCGGGGCCTCTTTTCAACAGACAGATTTCAAACCGGAACTTACAGCTGTTTATTAAGTCATTTCCATTGGAGATTTAAATGGTCCATACAATGCAGTGAAAAAGCAATTTCTTACAATAATAACGTACCACTGCTTGGGGGGGGCGAAGAAATGTTAATTTTGTTTAGTCATAATTGGTTCCGGGATTTGGTAACATTTAACCACTTCAGTGCCAGAGTGAAGTGCAATGGGTGACTTTAGAAAGTGTTTTATGTTGTGTCTTGGCCTGTTTGGCTTAAAACAAGTATAGAAATGATCCACTAAAAGTAAGTCAATTTAGTGACATTTTTATCGTAATTGTAATGTATGGGTTTTTGTTTTTTTTTACTATTTTTTCCCCCAACACTGCACCTGGTTAATAGGATTATCATATATCTGAATGCATATGAATGCAAGTACACACTCCAGGGCTTGGCCTGAATCGCAGAAGCTGTAGCGTAGTATATTGAAAATGGAATTGTTAGACTTTTCTATACAGTGATCACACTGGGGATTCCTAGTTGATGATATATACAGTATATGATTTTATAGATTAAAATACCATTTTAAAATTATCACATCTCTTTTGGATGGATATATTTACAGCGCTGTGAAAAAGTATTTGTCTTCTTTCCAATTTCTAATATTGTTGCACATTTGTCACATTTAAATATTTAAAATCATTAAACTAATTTTATATAAGACAAAGATAACCCGAGTAAACACAAGTGATGATTTCATGTATAGAAGGAAAAAAGCTATCCAACCTTATGTGAAAAAGTACTCAGTTACTAAATCAACCAATTAACCAAATCTAATTGAGGGAAAATGGGGTAAATTTCTCTAGACACACCCAGGCATGATTACTGCCAGCCCTGTTGAATCTATACAATACAAGACCTCCGAAAACAGCACATGATGTCAGTATCTAAATAAATACAAGAACATCTTGATGACTCCCTAGACTTTTGGGATAATGTCCTGTGGACTGAGATATGGCCCCCATTACATCCAATGTAAAGCTAATGCAGCATTCCACGACAAGAACATCATGCCAACAGTCAAACACGGTGGTGATAGTGTGATGATCTGGGGTTGATTTGCTGCTTCAGGGCCTGGCACTAGAGGACTGCATTGGGCGAGGGCGATCTTGCTGGTGCTGCGGGCGGGAGCGGGTGGTCAGGCACTGTACCTGCGGGTCCCGCGCAGTCCCGCAAGGCTGCCTTCTCGCTGCTCCCTTACAGTGTCTCCTCTCTTGCTCCGCCCAGGAAAAAAACAAAGTCTTGTGATGTGACGTCACTTCCCATGACTCTGCCTTGTTCCTGGGCGGAGCAAGAGAAGAGACACTCTGAGGGAGCAGCGAGAAGGCAGCCTTGCGGGACTGCGCGGGAAATCTGCAGTTACGGTAAGGAGGTGGGCGTGATTGGCCACAAATGTGGCGGGAGTGGAACACCCACATTGCGGGAGTGGGCAAAAAATCAGCGGGAGCGGGATTAAAAAAGCCGTCACGTGCAGGGCTCTCCCTGGCACTACCAGTTTTTAGCTTTTGGGGGGCAATTACTTTTCACATGAGTGATATAGGTTTTAATTAACTCTTTACCTTCGATAAATGATACGATCGCTTAAAAGCTGCATTTTGTGTTTACTCATATTGTCTTACATATGTTCTATATTAAAATTGGTTGGATGATCAGAAACATTTAAATGTGACAAAAATGAAGCAATCGGGAAGGGGCAAATACTTTTTCACAGCACTGTAGGATTACTTTGAGAAACCATGTAAGTAGATCTGTATTTACTTAATGCTAACAGATGTACTTAGCACAGTAAATCTCTTATAGTATAAGGGAAGAAAGCAAATGGACTTTACTGCTTAACATATACTGAATAAAGGTGTTTCTATGTAAGCTGAATTTGTTGGCATTATTTTTTTGTTTTTCGTATTACTAAGTTAAGCAAACATGCTTCTCTTAATCATGATAACGTAAGGAGACGTATAAACATAAACAGAGCACTGATGGGATTGATACATGTTATTTTTACAACGCAGACATCAAGCCATAAAAGGATATAGGACTGTTTCAAAAGAGATTGTTTATTTTCTTATAGTAAGTTTACACATTTCCCTTGAGACAGCAGGCAAACTTTAGAAGAAATAGCAAATGTATCTGCTTGAAGGGACGCTCCAGCTATCATATTTACTTTAAGATATGTGATAGTTGAGAGGTTTATATGTTGTCCCCTTGCAAATGCAAGGAGGGATTCGACAGATACTGGGGTGTCCTTTTAACTAATTCAGTGATCTGAAACCAAATCAATGGTGGGACAGCAACAACTGCAGAGGGTTAAACTACAACCATGCCATCATCAGTATCATCTCTGGTGACACAGTGGGTGAGATCTATGACTCCAATGAACAGCACTTTTTCTCTCTTTTACTCACCCTTGCAGGCCCTTATTTGTTTTAAACAAAAACACCTGAGTATGATCAAATGATGCTCAGTCACTGTGTCAAGATGCTCTGCTAGGAAACAGAGAAAGCTAGATCTGTGCCAGAAATCCCTCATGTTTTCAGAAAATGGAAAGAGTAAATGAAAAGAAGAGTTTTCAACCAGTACACTATATGACCAAGTGTATGTGGGCACCTCACCATCACTTTGACAATTCCAAAACCATGTCCATCAATATATAGTTGACCCTACCCTTTTGACGCTATAACAGCTTAAACGCTTCTGGAAATATTTTGCAGTGCTTCTGTATGCCCAATCAGCCAAAAGAGCATTTGTGAGGTCAGGCACTGATGTTGGATGAGAAGGCCTGGCTTGCAACCAGCATTCCAAATCAAAGTTGTTAAATGAGGTTAAGGTCACGTCACGCCAAACTCAAAGCTATGCCTTTTTGGACCTTGCTTTGTGAATCGGGACACAGTTATGCCCAAACTGTTGCCATAAAGTTGGAAGCATACAATTATCTAAAATGTCTTTGTATGCTCTAGCATTAACATTACCCTTTACTGGAGCCAACCCCTGAAAAGCAGCCAAGGACCATTATCCCTCCTCTGCCAACCTTTACAGTTGACACTATGTATTCTTGTAGGTAGCATTCTTCTGGAGTCTGGCAAACCCAGACTCATGGCTGTCAGTATCTGTATACCGTATTGGCTCGGATATAGGCCGCCCCCGTATATAGGCCGCACCCTAAAAGTTTGGTGCTTTTTTAAAGAAAAAG
The DNA here is from genome assembly GCF_027358695.1 of Spea bombifrons. Taxonomy (NCBI): domain Eukaryota; kingdom Metazoa; phylum Chordata; class Amphibia; order Anura; family Pelobatidae; genus Spea; species Spea bombifrons. Next base: position 85,894,693 of record NC_071089.1, on the reverse strand, counting down.
TTTTTTTCTTTAAAAAAGCACCAAAAAACATGCTGCCACTCTGTCCTTCCCCCCCCGAGATATGCTGCCACTGTCCTCCCTCCCCGAGATATGCTGCCACTCTGCCCTCCCCCCTCCGAGATATGCTGCCACTCTGTCCTCTCCCCCCCCTCGATGTGCTGCCACTCTGTCCTCCCCCCCGATATGCTGCCACTCTGTCCCCCCCCCCCGATTTACCAGAGTAGACTCCCGGGTGTCTTACGGGGCCGGAGGGGGACATCTATGCACATCGTGTTTACAACTCTTGGTGCCGACACTCAGCGGAAGTGCCGGAACCGGAAGTTGTATACGCGTATTGCGTAGATGTCTTCCGCCGGCCCTGCAAGACACCCGGGAGTCTGCTCTGGTAAGTCGGGGGGGTTAAAATGCATCGTGCGGATGTTCACCGGCAACGGCGCATCGCCGCTGCCGGTGAACGTCCGTGCGATGCGCTTAGACAACCTCCCGTGCCGGTACTCCCCCCCGTGGAGTCTGTATCCTAACCCCGCTGCCTGCCCGGCGCCCGGGACTGCATGTCCCTGGCGTCGGGCGCTAGACCCCGAATATAGGCCGCACCCCCACTTTAAAGACTTAAAGTGCGGCCTATATTCGGGCCAATACGGTAAAAGGTAGACATTATGGCATACAGAGTTAAAGATCCATAATTTACACACTAGCAATATACAATTGTCAGAGCTTTTCCTCGGTTTCATAGTTATATAGTTTCTGTGCTTTGCTTTAACTTTGGTGCCTTCTTTCTCTCTTTCCCACCTAGTCCTTGCATTTGATGTGTGGAGCTCAATGGAAAGTTGGATGTTTCAGCTTCATATACGCATCCTGCGCCTTGCACCTCAGTGACTATTAAAACGATGTGAGATATCATTCCCAAATGTCTTCCTGGTTTAACCTCGGCTTTCCTGTTGATCTCCACCTGTCCCAACTTTCAGGCTGTTATTTGACTACCATTTTAGGTTTGTCCTTAGTACTTTTAGTACTTTGGCATCACGATATCCGAAGTCCTGTATTCACCGTGTTACTCCGACTGAGGGTCCATCTGTGATGGGGTATTGTTTTGACAATCTAGATGTGACTCCATATTCCTATTCCTTTTAATGATACCTAAAAAATCCTAGTGGTGCTTATCTCCCTGATACATAACACTTGAAATCCAGGTGACTCACCTGAAAATAACTTCAGCTGCCGACAATCAAAATGGTCATAAAGACCATTTGATGCCACTTTTAGCAAATCACTACAATAATTAAACTTTGTTACTGGCTATTAAACAGTTAATGTTTTAGGAGTCTCAATCTTTGCTTATGTAGTTCCCAGATGTGATGATTACATTATTACATATCATATGTTTCTGTACTTTTATTTGGATAAAATATACTTGGGTCAGTTGATACCAGAAATCACTCTCCTAAAGACAAAAACATTCTAATGAAAAGCCAGGGCCTCTCTACTTCAACGTCAGGAAGTTTAAGGCAGAGCATTCTTGACTGATTGATGTAATCAACCTTGGATGGCTTAGCCTTCAACTTCCTGATCCCCAAATAGAAGCTCTCCAGCCTCCTCTGTGTATAAAGGTTAAGCCTCCTCTTACTAGCCATAATAACAATTAACTCTATATAGTTACCTGAATTTCAGCAACAATGAAGGTAATAAATTTGACTGCATCACCTTTACGTAAAAAAAGACAACCGTTTTGGTCCTCAATAATGAAGGAAATTTATGAGATAGATGCCCCCTCCCAAGAAATGGTTGCAAAGTAAAAAGTCAGAGGCAATACCCCAGTCCGGACTAGCAGCACAATCCTGCTCTAGTTTTCTATGACCTAGATGCAGTTTGCTTCTTACACTTTATCTATAAATAAATTAATAATAGTTGCCAAAGCAAAGTGACTACAGTGCAGTCTAACATTACCACCGGCAAAGACATCCAGCGCAGCGGGCAGTCTGCCATATACAGCATTGTGTACTTGGCCTTCACACAAGGCAGGAAATATGATGGAGGGGAGAAATATTCACAGAAGGGATACAAAACAATTGAACATAGCAAATAATATGTTGCAACCACTAATGCGCATGAACCACAGCTAACACATCTCCTGTAAAGAACATTAACACTTCATGTTACAATCATGCTCACATGATACGTGATACTATGATACAGTTGCAAAAAAATGCTTTCTAGTGCACCGCTGCTTAATATGTGGTTACAAGGGGGATACCTGAACTCCCCAAGCAGCCCTGGGTCAGCCCAACATTAAAGCAAAAATTGTTGTGTCGCTAATAGGAGTAGAAAACTTTTGTAAATTTCAAGGGAGGAGAAAGAGAGAACCCCAGGACTTGAAATATATTTCTTTTGCTAGTTTTGCCACAAATCTCGGCGTCCTAGATTTAAAATAGCCCCCGTCGGTCTCTTCAGAGGCCATACCTATAGAGAACGATGTTTATGTTGTTGGTGAAAACCTAGGCTATGGTGAGCAAATGATACCTTTTGCAGATGAAGCAGATTTACTATAACACTTAAAAGCTAACAATCAACGGTGCTATATAGAATTGTGTTTAATGTACAAGGAAATATTTTCTTTAGGGAACTTCCCCTATAAGTAACTTTAGAGCTGTGTGTCATAAATACTGATTAACGTCCATAAACAAATGCTTCTGAATGTTGTGTCTTTGCTTCAAAATGTTATTACAAAATATTTACTCCTACCGATTCTTTTACTTATTACATTACAGGGTTATAAAGCTAATTACAAATTATCATCACAAGTTTGCTGTAGTTAAGGAAGCTAAAATTATCTTACCTTATTGTTGATTGCAGAATTTCCAGACATATTATTACAGCGGTTTGACCTTGACGAATGTGGTTATTTATGTTTTTTTTTTTAAGCACTTTTCTGTATAATGTGGAGTCGTTTAAAGGGAACAGTGTACTGCCCCAAACAGACCCACCAATAAGGAATGCATATTAAAGTAAAGAGAAGAAAAAGAAAAAAAAACTTCATAAAACACTCAATTGCAGAGATGCACAGAAATGCCCCCTTTCCAAATCCCACCAGTTTCAGCTACTTAAGGCTGGCAGTTACTAGAAGGAAAGTCCTCTGTCTGAAATCAAATGCACATATATAATAAAATAACAGTGTGAGACGATTAGTTAAATAAAGAGCGTTCATGGCTGTAATATTTATACATGTACACAGCAGGGTTTCCAGAACAACGATTTGCAGTAATTCTCTTGGGATGCTGAGCTACGTGCACCATTCCATTTAAAGGGATAAAATGCAGTTTTACATGATAAATTAAAATAAAAACTGTTTCATGACTGTAGAATATTTCACAGTATGGACAATTCTACATTATTTCTTAGAAAACATCAATACGGGTGAAGATCTCTTTACCCATAATGTGTTCTCAAAACACCATGTGTTCCTTCTCAGAATTTGGGTCCAATGACTCAAAAGCAGCTCCACGCTGACTTCTAGAGCTTGTAGATCTGCCAAAATGTGTTCAGAAAACAAGTGACTATTGTTTAAACATATCACTGAAAAACACTATTTTCAGTGATATGTTTAAATTTGCTTTTTTACAGACTACCATTTATCTCGACTACCTATTTATTACTATTACCTGGACTTAACTTGAGGTGGTTTCTGCAACCCTAAACAACCCATACAGTATGTGTATTTAACAGCTTTATCGTATTATTTATTGTGTATTCCAGCTTCTTGTATGATATTTGTGCAGTTTCATTAGAAGACAAGGGAATATGTAAACATATTTTAAAACAGATTTGCCTTCATCAAAGTTTGTTGTGTAGTATGCATGTATCACTATACACTGAGCTAGACATTGACGGTGGAACAGCATAACTGCTATCATTATATACTGAGAGTAGGGTGACCCTATCAGCCAAGTTTTCCAGGACACACATAATTTTTACATATCGCTGACCAGACCAGATAAAGCGCTGCCCTGCAGTATGGAAAATGTATAATCGACTAATTGGTTCCCTTCCATGAGTCAATACATCCCACATACAGCATCCCACAACATTTTATCTGGGCTGGTCTGCAATATGAAAAACGTAAACATGTCCTGGAAAACATGGCCAATGTGGTTACCCTGAGACAGACATTGATGGTGGTATATAGTGATATGAGTTATGCTGTACCTCCAAGCAGGGACCTCTTCTCCTTTTGTGTTGGTTTATGGGATTTTTTATTTTACTGACTGAATGTAATGTCTGGCTCAGCATAAAGTGATGGGAGTTATGATCTACTTTAGAGGATAACTCCCATCACTATATACTGAGCCAGGCACTGATGGAGTACAGCATAACTCCCACCGCTATACGCTGAACAAGACATTGACAATAGTACAGTATAACTCCCATCACTCTCACACACTTACTAATGCTTTCTCACCCTCCCTCTGTCTCCCTCCCTCTCAATGTCTTCCTACCTTTTCAGTCACTGTCACTTTTCCTCCTCCTCTTCATTCTTCCTCTTGGATCTTCTTCTTCAGTGTCCTTCGGGTGCAGTGTGTGCGGAAGGCGGTGGATGCGGCTTCAGTGTTGTGTGTCGGGATATGACATAAAATCCCAACGTACAGCAACAGTTGCCGTGCGCATTAACAGACCTCCCGCTCCCTTGACTGATTTTAAGCTGGTTTGTGTGAAGTCTTTGATCTCCCCAACCAAACCTGCTCCTCTAGAGGCGGACATTATAGTCCATCTCTGGAGGGGTGCACACCCGATGCCGGCCCCCCTGATAAGCAGCACCCGGGGCGGACCCCCCCCGTGCCCTTCCCCGGGTACGCTACTGGATGTAGGCAAGAAACTCATGGTAATGCCCCTACCAGCTCAACATCCTAAGTTGCCAGCTAGAGTACCTATGTAAAAGAACCTGCTATGCACTTGGAGAGTGTGCATAATAACTGTACATTAGATGTGTTAATATAGCACCAGCAGATTCTGTAGTGCTGTTACAGTAGTAACAAGTAAATGAGACAATTTAAATATCCTTAACGGACATTAAACACTCGGGTGCAAAAGGAGAAGAGGGCCATCTTGCAGGCTTACAATCTACTTTGTGGTTGAGGAGGAAGAGAGAATAGGATAATGTTTCTTCACCTGAATGCCTGACTATTCTAGTGTGGGAAGGAAAACATAATTCTATTTAAGCACAAACTGCACATATTGTGTATTTTCCTTCATGGAAAGGTGGCTTTGTTGAGACAAAACATGGTAAGTTTTCCTCATAGAACCTTGTGAGTTATTCTGACATAGTGCTGTTTTGTTTTTTTACTCAAGTTAGACATTTGTAAAGAAAGTTTTTTATGTTTGTTACCGGAGTCTGACAACCACAGATATGTGTGCCTGCATATTGCTTTTTAGCTACTAGTTGCTGAATAACTGGGAAAAAAAAGAAAATTGTTGGATTAAATCTTCAGGAAAGTAGTACCATATACAGTTACATTTACATACTTCACAGTATTCCAAAAATACTTGTTGAAGCAACCTTATTCCCTCTGTCCTCCGCGACAAATGTAAGTAACCGAGAGCGGGTGCAAAACACCCCAGATAACTAATTCTGTCAGTTCATTTGAACCTGTGCTGAACATATATGACCGAGTTGATGGAATGAGCGGAAGAGCAAAAGTGATGAAATGCCATTTAAAGTGGCCACGCGAGATAAGATGGTTCTTATCTGTGGTCAGATTCTATGTTCTGTGCTTTTCTATGTCTTAATAACCCAGAGAGGAAGAGAGGAACTCATATACACACTGCATACGTTCTATAGGCAATTTTATTGTCATGGATTCTGTACATAACACCAGGCATTCATTTAGCTGAAATTACACCAGATAGATATACACCATCAGCACAAATCATGCCATTACAGCAATTGTAAAAACACTCTTATTATTCACCCACAGCTGTTTGCTACATCACAGTTACCATAGAAATCCAGACATCTGCAACTTCGCATAATAATCACACAGCTGTATCCCTCGCTGAGCCTCAATTGTGGTATATAGGGTAGCAGGTTGCTGTGCGGCCATGGAGAGTTCGCCATGGGACATATACCGGGAATTACTTGTAAGTCTTCGATAGGTAGCATATCTTGCTTCCTCTATTATTGCTTGAGTCTGTCACTTTCATTGTTTGAGGTAAGCAGTATGTACAACACATTTCAAAACCACCCCTACTGCAAACCCAAGCTTTCTTTCAGATGCTGAACAGCCTGATGCACGTTTTAGACCTCAAATAGGGACCGCCATCGGGAACACATTGGAGGAAGCTTTAGAGCTCAAACTAACCCCTTAATCTTGAAATCAAATTCTGCTTTGGTAAAAGAGGAGCCAGCTTACTCTATAGGGTTAATTATAGCACAAAGCATACCTCCTGTATATTAAAGGAACTCAATACAAATGGGGAAAATCATTTGTTTTGTTTATCAGCATTCACAGACGTAGTTAAACTCCGAGGGAAAAATCTATATTTTTTCTTTGACTATTAAATACAAAGCTGTGTACAGCAATGTAATTTTGCACTGAGGAGAACATGGCTTTATTTCAGTTTTTTTACCGTAAACCGAAGACCTGAAGGCTGCCATTGTAGGTATGTAGGTTATGTGATATGTGGGTGACTGTTTATGGCAATATTAAAGTGTCAATGTCTAGGCGATTCAGACTATGCCAATCTATTATTCACTAGTCTTGTGCAAATGGACCAAAAATGATTTGGACACATTTTTTGTTTTGTCTGTGGTCCATTCATTTTCAGACGATGAATTTGATTCCCTGTCCTTTCGGTTCAGATGAAATTCAGAGAATGAATTTGTTGTCACTCCCCATCACTCACTCACGCTCATTTTCTCAATCACTTACACTCCCATACTTTAATTCTCTCTCTCTCTGTCTCTTTCGATCTCACAATCTCATTCACTCTCCCTCATGCTCTCTCACAATATCTCAGTACCTTCTCCTTTCCTGCAGCTCCACTTCTCTTGTCCTGTCTTGTTCTTCTGTCTTCTTTCTTCATTTGCTTCTCCATGGTATCAACACCCTTGACCAGTTTTCTCGGAGCGCTTCCACAAAAGTGCTGTGCACCCTCTGCCCCAATAGGAGGAACCAGAGAGAGGCTGTCCCCATGATGTGCACCGTGGCTTCACCCTTTTCCTGAAGTACCCCAAGCGGCCAGAATAGTGCATACAGATCAGCGCAGAAATAGACAAGTTTCTGTACCTTTTTCTCCGGGAATCCGACTACATTATTCTGGCCTCTCAGAGTACTTTGGCAAAAGGGCAGAGCCACGGGGACAGCCTCTCCACTGTTTGTCCAGTTGGGGAAGAAGCTGTGCATGGAGGCTTTTGAGGAAGTGCTCTGGGAGGCCTGTTAACAGAGCTGATACCAGGGAGAAGCAAAGATAGAAGACAGAATATAGAAAAATTAGAAGAGGCAAGAGAAGCAGAGCTGCTGAGAAGGAAACAGGGACAGAGAAAGTAGGGAGACATAAAGAGAGAGCATGAGTGAGAGAGAGTAAAAAGGAACAAAGGGCAAACTGATAGTTGGAGCTCTCTGCTTCATTTTCATTTGTTTCATAGGGTTTCCTTCCTCGTTTTCGGACATTTGTTCAAAACTTCAGCAGAATTAAAATTCATGTGAATCTGAATACACAAGTCTGTTATTTACCATAAGCAATATAATAAGGACATGGTTTTCTGGTAAATTGGGCTAAGATAAGAGAGCTAGAACACATACAGATGGTTTATATACAGCTGTAGGAAAACATACAGAAACTAGAACTGTGTTAAAAAAAAAAAAAGCACATGCACTTTTAATCTGATTTAATCAAAGATGGTACATAACTTGTATGCTGTAAACAGAGTTTTTCTGGAATTCTTATGTTATCCTGCCAGCCCAGACTGTGACTTTGCTTCCAACTTGTACTCATACTCACTTGGTCTTGCAACTATGGTTGGAATGACAAATTACCGTTTCTGCAATTTGTTGGAACAGCACAATGGCTTCCAGGAACATAAATATATGGATACGGTCCAGAGATCGGGACATAAATATAGTCCAGAGATAAAGGATCTTGACAAAAGGGCCACACTGGCCTGAAAATTATGATATATGTTTTGTTACCATGACTGTTGTAGCTTCGATTTTCCGGGCTAGGCTTAACTCCCCATTAAAAACCCCAATAATGACACCACACCATAGAATATGGATAAGAAAAGGCCACAGCCAATTTTATTTATTAGAGTCATTGTCACGCCAAAACCTGAAACAATAAACATAGGTGCGTTAACAAGGACAATGACTCAAAACACCAACATGTAAATATATACAATATATATATATTGTATAAACAATAAACACCCAAGCTTGCCAAGTAATCCAGGTACCATAACCAAATACCACTTAAGGAAGGGACATACCGAGATGCCCCCAGCCTGACCTGAGGTTCCCAGCACTGACAGCCAAGAACCTCCCACCAGATGTTACCAACCATTCACTTACCACCACATTAACCCCCTGGATACCTGGCAAGCTGCCGCCCCACAGACTGTGACAAACGACACAAACCAACAAACAAAAGAAAAGGGAGGGAGGGTGGGACACACAACCAGGTAAGCTAACCACAAGAATAGTTCCTGAGCCTGGGAAAGAAGCCACTTATATAATCTTCCCCCAACTCCACCTCCGAAATTCCCGCCAAAAAAGCCTACCCCTCCTCCGCACAACAGTCAGGGCCCACTATAGCCCATGCTGCCCCCCCGTGGGCATCAAGCTTTGCCCATTTTCCATCCATTTTCTTTCTTATTCCTCATCCCATTTTCTTTCTTCCTGGCCGTTGGGCTGGGGACAACTGTAATCGAAACCTTGATGAACAGTATGTCAGAAGATGTGCATCCTCATTTAACCCATGAGAAATACATTTACAAGCCATTCATATTGTATGAAGCTGTCATAATGCTGATTTGTGATGACAATTATTTATAGTTTATATAAATAGTGTCCATGATGACTGACTGACTAGCTAATGCTTAAACATATAACAAAATTATGTTTTATGGCAATAGCAGGTGTTTTAATAACAGTGTCAAAAACCAGACCTCTATTGTGGCTAGTTTTATTAGAATACTATGGAGGAATATAACTGAGCCTGACCCATGCTATGTGAGCACAGTAATCTTCCTTTGTTTTAAGAAGATCTAAATCCTCCACAATCCTAAGAAATCCGTAATGTTTTTAGAAAGTCCTCATCCCTAAGCTAAATCTAAATATATATTTAGAAAAAATACCAAAAAGAGGTTTATGGTGACATTGGTATATTTAAAGATATCACGTTCATAGCATCAGTTATGTTTTGCAGGTTTCCGAGCTTCTGTTTTATTTACCGCATCAGTGTAATTTATTTAAAAGGATTGCTTTGCCCTAAGACCTTGCTTTAAGCACAGATAAGTATATCAGATTTTCTACAACAAAAACTAAAAGGGAGCATGATGTTAAAACACAGGTTTCTGAAATATAAAATACTGTTTCACAACGTTTAGTACTATAAATATACATGCTTATTTCAAAGAGCAAACCATACCTTTCTGTTTACACCTTAATGCAGAAAAGCATTTTGAAAAAACATTATAGACTATCTGCATACTACAAATCAAGAAAATTATTTTAAAATGGACCTGCCATACTTCAGAACTTGTCTCATTATGTGTATGTTTTGCACACTGTAGGACTTATTTTGCTTCCAGAGGGGCACTAAGGATAAGAATGCAGCGCTATCAGCCAACGGCCAACCAAGTGTGATAGATGGAGAGTCTGGGCCTCCATAAGTTTATAGAGAGGAGATCCACACTGATTCCAAAAAGATGAAGCTACCGCCCCCCATGATATGCAGATATGGTTGGTTCTTGTGCATTTAGATGTAATTTTACCAAATTTTGCTAAATTGTTTCAGAAAATGAAGGTGCCCTCAGCGTAACAAACAGAAAGGACAAAGGATCCTCCAAATATTCATTATAAACTAGTTTATTAGTCTGGCTTCCCATTGTTCTCCTAATCTTGGAACCTTTCCCATATTATCTGCGAACTGATTCAACAGTTGTTGCATTTGATTGAAGCCATAGAATCCAACAAGTGTTAATTACTGTTGAAGTAGTTCCCAGAAAATCTGAGCAAGCTTCCAAATGGTTCACAGGAGGAGGTCAAGGTGAAGTCTAAAGGAAATCTCTTAAAACAAATAATAATAAATAAGAATGTTGGTAAAGTTAGTTGCGTGCTTTTTTATGTTTGTATGGTAGTACAACTTTGTACTGGGTAGTATGAATGTGCATAGGGTCTCTGAATTGTTTTATATGTTTTTCTATATGGTAGTATGCATTTGTATGGTATAGTATGCATGTGTATAGTGTTGTGTGGCTTGTATAATGTAGCATGCATGATTTCATCTCAAATTGTTTTGGATGCATGTGTATAGGGTATTGTCAATGTATTTTGTTTAGGACACTTGTTTCTAGGTGGGAGTATAACTGCATTAAGAATATTGCATGTGTATAGAGTAGGGCAACTATGTACACAATAGTGTACATAGTTTACTGCCAGAGTGTATTGTATAAGACATACCCATAAAATAAGCCGTAGCAGGATTTCTAAGCATTTGCGCAATATATGCTATACCCCGAAAATAAGACGTAGTGATAGGCGTGGCTATGCAGCGTACCGGCGTGGAGCGGTGAAGAAGCCCTTCTCATCTGCCCCATCATGACAGCTGCTATCTCGGAGGTGACCGGAGAGGTGCGGGCAGCCCCATCAACAAGGTCGGCTCCCCCTGTCAGGTCTATATTTGAATAAATGTAGATTGATGTACCATACTTAATAAAAAGAAGCCATAGGGTGTCTTCTTGAAGAAAAATAAATATAAGACAGTGTCTTATTTTGGGGGAAACACGGTATATGTAACTGTGTATTGTATAGCATATGGAGAGATAGAGAGAGAGAGATTGCTTATTTTATTCTGTACACCATGACATAGGTTAATTTAGAGAACCGTATAATGCAGAATTTGTAAAGTGACGGAGCCACTTTAAAGTTCAAATCTTGTTAGGATTTTTCAGCTATAATTGTTATGGGAAAATAGCAGATTGCTTGTGACTGCATAGTGTATGGATCATTGTGGCTTTAATAGGATTGACATTACAATTTTAGAATGCTGTGTGTTCATTCTGCTTAGTAGGGCTGAAAACTTCAGTCAGCATGTAGCTTGGAACAATTAGGAAACATTCCCGTATTGGCAGCACATCCCATGTTCCGATTTATACATTTTCCTGTTAATGATGATCATGCGTTTGGACTTGTGTCTTCCAGCATTGTTTCTAAATTATTGGTATTCTTTGCTTACAATTTTATCTGCTGTCTATCTCTTGTGTTACCTGTGACATGTTTTATCTGACCACATTCATGCAAATTCTGTATAGACATTATTAATTCAATCTATAAAATATATACCCTATGTGTATAGGGTAGCCCAACTGTGTACAGATTAGCATGCATAAGCATAGGGTTGTGTTACTGTGCACTGTTTAGTTTTTCATGTGTATAGGGTAGTGTCACTGTGCATTGTTTAGTTTTTCATGTGTATAGGGTAGTGTCACTGTGCATTGCTTAGTTTTTCATGTGTATAGGGTAGTGTTACTGTGCATTGCTTAGTTTTTCATGTGTATAGGGTAGTGTCACTGTGCATTGCTTAGTTTTTCATGTGTATAGGGTAGTGTCACTGTGCATTGTTTAGTTTTTCATGTGTATAGGGTAGTGTCACTGTGCATTGCTTAGTTTTTCATGTGTATAGGGTAGTGTCACTGTGCATTGCTTAGTTTTTCATGTGTATAGGGTAGTGTCACTGTGCATTGCTTAGTTTTTCATGTGTATAGGGTAGTGTCACTGTGCATTGCTTAGTTTTTCATGTGTATAGGGTAGTGTTACTGTATGGTCATACCTGGGAATTTTGTAAATGAGCTGACTGAGATTATTGTATCTTGTTAATACTTATCTAAGCAAGTTGGGTTGTTGACCTGGAGAACCAGAGAAGTGATGCTTCTCCCGTGGTCTCTGGATGAAACCCAGAGAGTTCCCAGGAATGGTCCTGTTATTTTGGGTCTGATTGGCCTATGGTAATCTTGTAGAATATTAAAAAAAGAAAACATCAGTTGTAACTTTCTATGTTTTCTCAGTTGCTAATAAAATGTATCCAAATGTATGGAGAATAGCATTGCATTTTAGCACTATATACTCTTTGCAGACTACAAAAGTGGCACTGATTGCCCACAAATGTATCCTTTTGAGGTCTGAAGCCTAGCAATTTGCGCTATTTTCAGTTGACTATAATCGGCATGCTATAAAAGACATAGCATGTTTTTTTTAGGCTACGAGATGCTCAATTCAATACTGAACGTTGATTCAATCAAAGTCTGCAGATATCATAAATCCTGTGAGCACTGCACAGTTTTATGGGCTGCAGATACCGTACTGAACTGAATTACAACACGAAAGCTGTAATTGGAAGCTCTGGTAGATATTTATAGAGCATAGAGAGATGGTAGAGAATTTACACAGTGTATGTGAATTATTAGAATAAATGTGGGATTTTGAAAGCACAATAATATAGTATACCCCTCACATTTTTGTAAATATTTTATTACATCTTTTCATGTGACAACACTGAAGAAATGTCACTCTGCTACAATGTAAAGTAGTGAGTGTACAGCCTGTATAACAGTGTAAATTTGCTGTCCCTTCAAAATAACTCAACACGCAGCCATTAATGTCTAAACCTTGGCAACAAAAGTGAGTACACCCCTAAGTGGAAATGTCCAAATTGGGCCCAAAGTGTCAATATTTTGTGTGGCCACCATTATTTTCCAGCACTCCCTTAACACTCCTGGGCATGGAGTTCACCAGATTTTCACAGGTTGCCACCGGAGTCCTCTTCCACTCCTCCATGACGACATCACGGAGTTGGTGGATGTTAGAGACCTTGCGCTCCCCCGCCTCAATAGGATTTAGGTCTGGAGACATGGTTCCCTCAATGAACTGTAGCTCCCCAGTACCGGCAGCACTCATGCAGGCCCAGACCATGACACTCCCACCACCATGCTTGACTGTAGGCAAGACACACTTGTCTTTGTACGCCTCACCTGGTTGCCGCCACACAAGCTTCACAGCATCTGAACCAAATAAGTTTTTCTTGGTCTCATCTCACCACAGGACATGGTTCCAGTAATCCATGTCCTTAGTCTGGTTGTCTTCAGAAAACTGTCTGCGGGCTTTCTTGTGCATAATCTTTAGAAGAGGCTTCTTTTTGGGATGACAGCACTACGGAATTTGATGGCGCTATATAAAACAATAAATAATAATACTGACAGCCATTGTCCTTTAGACATTAATGGCTGTGTGTTAATTTGAGGGGACAGCACATTTACACTGTTATACAGGCTGCCCACTCACTACTTTACATTGTAGCAGAGTTTCATTTCTTCAGTGTTGTCACATGAAAAAGATATAATAAAATATTTACAAAAATTCTGCAGGGCGGGGTTCAGACCTTAACAGCCAGGTCATTGAGTATAACAGGTGAATGCCTAATGAGATCTGAGGATGTACCTAAATTCTACATTACTAAGTAGAACAAAATGTTTGACTTTTGAGTTATGCTACTGAGTTTCCTGGAAAAGAGCCATTATAAAGCACTGCAAGGCAAGGTAGTGTGAAGTTAATATTTTTACGTTTCTCCCCCTCAGGGTGATTGCTACATATGCAGAACTCATTAACTGACTATATAGAGATTGCAAACTAAAAAATAATTTAAAGTATGCAAAAAGATGATATAAAGCAGACACGGGCACACAGTAAATACATACCCTAAGAAGCATATAATTTCAGATATAGGGTGCTACTTAAATGACTAATCTGGGCATACAGCATAGCAAGAAACCAGGGCACACCCAGCAAATACTATTTAAAAGCATACATATTGGGGATTCCATTACACTATATGGCCATATATTGCTTAGCCTTCCATTACCTAAAAGTACCCCAATTTTGCCAGGTTCTATCTAATCCTAACATGCCTGTATTGCTTATCAAGGAGCTGAATCAGTGGGATTGTGCTGCTTTTTTACCCATTGAGACTTTCTTGTAACTTAAATCCCTCTCTGGGAAGCATAACTCTAACTCAGGACCTACAAATATACACATACAATTATATGCTTTTTTGGTTGTGCTTCACTTATGTTCCAGACAACTGGTCAGTGCCCCCAAATAGCTTGTCTGTGCTGTCTTGGTCACCAAACAGCATGTCAGTACCCACAAATAGCTTGCCTCTGCCATCTTAAGCTACCAAACATCTTGCCTGTGCCCCAGCCCCACACCATATTACCTGCAGCAGTGGTGTGTCTCTCTTCCTCCGTGCTATTTGAAATCTACGTCCTCTCTTCCTATATAAGGATCAGGGGAGAGGATGTCAACAGAAGCGCTGACATTTTGCCCTAAGGTGAACTTCTGCCCAAATTGCAGTGCTTTTCGTATGTTCTTTCACCCAACTGAAGGCCAGGTGATGTCCGCAGAGATATGGACACCATAGAAGGGTAAAGGAGAGAAGGTTGAAGATGAAGAACAAGAAGATGCGGATGCGGTCTGCAGAAAAGGTCTAACTGACTGCAAATGTGTTTACTGCATATCAAGGATGTATGGTAGTGTTTGTAGTAACATGGAGATATATTCTGTGCCAAAATAACATAATTATATTAATAACTAGGCAGAACTAACTCATGCTTATTATGTGGGCAGAGTGGGGCGGGCTTTGTTTGGGGCAGTGGGTGTGGTACATTTTCAAGTAAGTAAATGATAACTGTTCGGCAAAGTGTCCCTGAAAATGTTTTTCAAGTGTTGCTAACTTTGGAATTCATTGAAGCAAAGTCAATTGCTGTGTTTCACTGAACTCAATGCTTTGATTTACCAAGGGTCCGTGTAGTCTTCTATTATCCCGTTAATTTGTGTGCTTTCCAGCTGCTTTAAGAATCTCCTGTCAAATCTTAGTAATCAGCCAACACAGTTATTTTTATTTTAAAGGCTTTTATGAAATGTTCACCTACCTTCTTCCTGGGCAGTGCTGGATTAAGACTTCCTAGGCCTCCCGTGCAAGCGAACACATAGACACACAAACAAAACCTTGTTCTCTGTTGTGGGTGCCTTCTTTGTGATTTCTATGCTGTGGGGTTACATTGTGTTACTCCGATGAGCACCTGCCTCTGGGATATAGTAGCCTGTGTGGTTACTGCTGGCGGTTAGAGTGCCATGGCTGTCCAAACCTTAAGCACCCCTAGGCATGGATCTAGTATCCCTAATAGATACTTCAGTGCTGGCATTAGGACAAGTGGAGCCCACAGAAGCCAAGGGATAAGAAATGAGGTGTTGAGCATTTGGCTGAGCCCACCTTTTACTTTTTATTAAACAATTAATGATTTCATTGTTTAAAAAAACATTTTGTACACAAGGTCTACGGAGTAACACTGGCACTTGAGAGATTCTGCTAATTTAATGTAATTGTTCCTTATAGCTCCAATTTCACTCATAAAAATATAAAAATAATAAGTAAATGCATTTTCATTTCTTAATTTTTAAAATAAAAACGATTATGGGGAAACCTTCAAACCACTTAATTCAGTTTAGGACTAAACAGTCTAACCTGGATAAAAAAACCCAGATGCTTTTAGCTGTTCATAAAATATTCATGGTGATGTGCTCGCGAGAGTCAGTTACCAGAATCCCAGGCTAATGCTGACAGCGTAATGTCTAGTGACTTATTTAGCTAAAAAGCATGAATTGAAGTAAATAAGCAATTCATGGGATTTTATTTGGGAATTCAATTACATGATTTTATTTAACCTCTTCACTGATGTGTGCAAATGCAGAATTGCACAGTACTAAGCCCCATGTCTAAAAATTATCACCACAACATAAAGCCATTCCTTTGGGTATATCCTTGGTTGCAAAACTTGGTAAGAAGCCTAAATGAGAGGTTCCATTAACTATGGTTTGAGGGAACCACAGCAGCAGCTGGAATTTAGGACTTTTGCAGTATTTAATGTAACCGACCAGCACATGCAATATGTGGAATGCATAAACTCACAAAAGGGAATCAGCTACTCATCCCATACATCCCACATACAGTCCGGTAGCACTTTGCATGTGAAATTTATATGTGTTATCGACTGGAAAAATATTGAGCTCCCCTAATATAAAAGATATCAAGTGCATGAGGAAGAATGGTTGACTAAATAAACAGTGATTAGTGGTGAAAACATTTCAACTCTCTGCTTTATGTATAGCTTTTGTCCGCTTTAACAAAGATGTTGTCTCCCAAAATTATTTTACTTCATCATCATCATCATCAAAATTTTACAGGGCTGTCTGGCTTTGGACTCACCCTAAAGGTTGCCAGTCCTCTCTTGGCTATGCACTTTGTACATTTTAATATGTAATTCATAAAGTTTTATCCTAAGTTCACAATTATAACTCTCCCACCGCTGCTTTGCTTTTTCCTCTTTGAGCTCTTCCTTTTTTGGATGTTAAGCATGAATACCAAGTATATTTTGTTGCTTTGTCCCAAACAGCTTAACAGTGCCAACTTTGAAAGGCAAGTCAAGGTCATCCTGGCAATATGAGGAGGGCTGATTCCAGAAGAAACAGCACTCCTGTAATGGAGAGCCCTGATCCCCTAGTCCCTGCTGAAGCTCTGGCAACGGGGAGGAACGCTGCTGGCCTCTGCCCCGCAACCTGCATCAGGGACAGGGATCCAGGGAGATGTGGCAACAGGCCCACCTCCTCAGCCGCAGCTCGCAAGTCTGGGAATAGAGGAACTTGTCCTCCCTTCCCAGCAGCAGATCCAAATTCCGGGAGCGGAGGAAACTATCCTCTCTCACCAGCGGCAGAGGGATAGTCAGGGAGTGGGGGAAGCAGTTCTCCCCAGCGGCAGAAAGTCAGCTTTTTGGATAAGTTGAGCACCATTGGGTCACCTGAAGCTACACTGGAGCTGAGCCCCCGAAGACTCAGTCCAGTTTTGGTGGTGGGAGTGGTGTGTGCCTTCTGGCTCCCACCACCCTTTTGAAGACGTTGGGAGGACATGAAGATTTCAGTGGATCTCCCCTTGAGGAGATCCTAGAAGATCCAACCTACCCAAGGCTTCTGCCTGGGTGGGAAGGAAGGGGCTACATATCCCTTCCATCCCTGGTCCATCCCAGTACTAGCAAAGTGTACCTAATAAAGTGGCCAATGAGTGTACATCCCTAAACAGACACTAACATACATTCCCAGGCAGACACACAAACCCAGGCAGACTCACACATACCCAGGCAGGCACTAGCATAAATACCTGGACAGACACAAACATACCTGGGCAGACACACACTAACATACAAATGCACAGGCTCCCGGGGGGATTGATTAGTTTATGTCGGATGAACGCTGCTATATGACGCCATGGAGCAGGATCACAAGGGAGCAGTGAGACGGAAGTCTAAACAGACCCTGCTCTCCTTTTATTGATCTCCCCAACCAGCCCGGCTCCTCCAGGGGATCTGCTTTCTCCCCAGCAGAGGCTCCCCATGTAGATCTGCACTCTAATCTGGTGCCTACCTAGGTAGCGCCAGCCCTGGCTGAATGGATCTGTGTAATGACTTTAGTGTCAATGTCTCCAACATGCATGAAAGGCAAGACTATCCATAAGATCAGAAACATTATAACTTTGTTTTAATTTTATTTGTTCATTTTCTCAGATACGTCTGTGTTAATTACAGATAAGTCACAACTACTAGGAGACTTGTAATCTTAATAACTATAATAAATATACTCCTCTGACAGTTACTTCCCCCTTAGCTGAAAAGCAATGCATAATAAATTCCATGAAGATAAATTTATTATAGTATTGGGGTTGGTAACCATCTCTTGCAATGATGTGAACTAATACACAAACAGTAGAGGAGTCAACAAAGTTATTGGTGATTAGTCTGATTTTGGCTCAGGGTCCCCTTGCTCCTCCCATCAGCCCGCCTCAGTGCCCATTCCATTGCCCCACCCACTGGGTGCAGTTTTTCCTCAGGGCTCCCCTATAACTGACACGTATACATACTAACATGCAAACTCGCGCTAACACCCACTTACACCGTACACTTCTGCTCCTATACTTCCTCTATCAAGCGCCGCTAATCCTAGGCTTTACCCCTGATATTCCTGCACCATATGCTGACACACAAACTCATGATAACGCAGACACTGACAACCACCCACATACAGATGCTAACACAAATACTAACATGCATACTCTCATGCTAACACTTACACACTCCAACACCATAAAGTAACGGACACACACATGCTAACACCATATACTCATTAACACCTCACAGTAACACACACCCTAAAACCATACACTTATGCACAGACATGCCAATCCTATACACCAACACACTTTTGGATATACACACTCATGCTAATGCCATACGATACCAAACACAACACCATACGCCCACGTATGCTAACACTTAAATACATGCACACACTCTCCAACAACATGCTATCACACACCCACTGACTCTATATGTACTGTTTATTATGATAAGAGTCAGTGTGTATATTATATACACATACACTATATGGACAAAAGCAATGGAACGCCTGACTATTACACCAAAAATTTAACTTTTATGGCATCTCATTCTAAATACATAGATGTTAATATGTCCCCCCTTTGCAGCTCCCACTCTTCTGGGGAGGCTTTCCATAAGATTTTGAAGTGTTTACGTGGGAATTTTTATCCATTTATTCAGTAGAGCATTTCTGATTTTAGGCACTTATGTTGGACGAGAAGGTCTGGCTCGCAGTCTCCATTCCAGTTCATCCCAAAGGTGTTCAATGGGGTTGAGGTCAGGGCTCTGTGCGGGCCAGTTAAGTTCTTCCACACCAAACTCATCCAACCATGTCTTTATGGACCTTGCATTCTGCACTGGGGCACAGTCATGCTGGAAAAGAAAATGGCCTTCCCCAAACTGTTACCACAAAATTGGAAGCATAGCATTGCCCAAAATGTCTTAGTATGCTGAGACATGAAAATTTCCCCTTACTGGAATTAAGGTGTCTAGCCCAACCCTCAAAAACAGCCCTAGATCATTATCTTTCCTCCAAAGTTTGCAGTATACACTATGCATTACATTAGGTAGTGTTCTCCTGGCATCTGTCAAACTCAGATTCGTCCATCAGACTTTCAAATGGTAAAGCTTGATCACTCCAGAGAACACATTTCCCCTACTCCAGAGTCCAGTGGCACTTTACACCACTCCATATGACACTTGGTATTGCTTGTGGGCACCTGATTGGCCATGGGAACCCATTTAATGAAGCTCCTGACACATAGTGCTTGTGCTGATGTTGCTTCCAGAGGCAGTTTGGAACCCTCTAGTGAATGATTCTAAAGACCATACAGATCATTTTCACACACTACACTCTTCAGCAGTTGACATCCCTGCGTTGCTTGTGTGCATGGCCTACTCCTTTGTGGCTTAGCTGTTGCCACTACTAGACATCTCCACTTTCCGATAATAGGACTTACAGTAGACCGGGCCAAATCTATAAGGGAGGAAATTTCAGGAACTGACTTATGTTTAAAGTCGCTGAGCTCTTCAGTATGACCCAATGGAGATGGCTGTCTATGTACTTGATTCTATACACCTTTTAGCAATGGGTGTGGCTAAAATACCTGCATTCAATAATTAGGAGGGATATCCCAATACTTTTGTCCATATAGTATATATATATATAAAACACACATACTAACACTTTACGTGCATACTCTAACGACTCTAATACAACAGTAGAGTACAGTACAGTACACATACACACACACACACACTGCTGCCTCTCTGTTCAGTGGCATCACAAACAGTACTGGGGGCCCCACTGAGAGACGTACGATTGGGACCCCCAAGCTCCTCCTTTACACACACAGTAACATACTGTAACATCTCTTACCACAGGTGATGGAGTCACACACATACAAAGACATCAGATCACTTCTCTTCCCATAACATTTACAAACGTGTATTTGACCTTTTCCTCCAAATTGCTTGCCTATTGTGGCTATGTCTAAATCCTTCCAATTAGTTAATTAGCTGGCACAAGAGTTATTTACAAGTGTTTTGGGTGGTTAATTTTGTAGGTGCCCCTAAAACACCAGCATAATTCAAGATAGGTCAATTGACTTTTGGAATTGAGAAAACAACATTTTAAAATCTGGAAAACAGCTTAACATTTAATGACCATATAGATGTGTTTGAATATAGAAAGATAAGTATCATTGGGCCCATCTAGTCTACCCATTATTCAGCCGAAAAGATCGAACCTTAATCAGTCCTTGGTCTTGTCTTATATTGAGGATAGCTGTATGCCTATCCCATGCATGTTTAAATTTCTTGAATGTATTAAGCTCTATTACTTTATCCAGGGGAGCATATATTATTTAATTTTACTGCACTTGGTAGAGATTTTAAATGGGACATTTCATAAAAAGCAGTTCCTAGAAAGCATATGTCTTGGTCGATTGGGAATCCCCAACTGGGGATATTTATGTCCTGCTTATTCTATATGACGGATACTTTATCTAGTTTGACAATGAGCTTTTTCCACTGTCACAGAGTTCTGGCTTCAGTGCATTTAGCACTAACATTAAACAGTTTGTATAAAGTGCTCTGTTTTGTTCAAACTCCCTCTGAAAGATCCTTTATAACAGAAAAACAAAACTCCTTTGTTCCTGAATGTTCAGAAACATGCATCTGTTTATATATATACTCCCCCTGATGCTTTTCCTATTATAGCCCACACTTTCGTTGCACTGTATTGTTTACTGATCTAAATTTAGACATAAAAGGAAACTAAAGCCATTACTTTACATTGTTTATTGATACTAACCATAAAGGAATAGTTATGTCAAATCTGTTTTTTACATACTGTAGCTGTTCCTTTATTTGTAATCTCCCACTCTCCCAAACAGCACCTCCCTCTCCGCTAGCATGACATTTTTAACAAAAACAGGTAAAACTGACCCTATTATTGTGAAATTTGGTTATGCAAACCTGAGAGCTTATACTTTACCTGGAAATTATAACGTAATTGTATGGTATCAACATTTACTTTTTCTGAGGCAGATATTCATCTATCAGCACCTGGATTACATTTTAAATGCACTACATGCATTAAACTTTAATTTTACCATGCGTTGAAGGAAGAAAAATGTGAATTAGCACAGTCTCATAGTCTGCACTAATGATTTTGGACCCTTTTGCAAGTGTTTAACGCAATGGTAGGACAGGGTAGACGAATGGATGAAATACAGAATAATGTTGATTAATCTAAATTAATGGACGTAAGAAAAAAATATAAAAATATAGAATAGTTTTAAGGGATTTGCATGGTAAGAGGCAGTAATATCAGAAAGAGGTAGAAGGTCTTGGACCTACCTCACCTAGAGTATTCTGTACTAGACTGAACACCTCATGTCCGGAAACCGCAAGATCCTGGCGTAAGATCAAAGAAAGACAACTACATGGTTTAGGTAACAAAATATAATAAGAAGGGCTAAATAATCTCAACACACATCCCAAGGATCGCTCTTTAGAAAGGACAGTCCCTCTTTAGAAACCAATTGTTTCCTTTCTGATTACCCTCTTTTTTAGGACTTCAGAATGTTTGGGCACAAAATTATCACACAGTAATCTGTATACCGTATTGGCTCGGATATAGGCCGCCCCCGTATATAGGCCGCACCCTAAAAGTTTGGTGCTTTTTTAAAGAAAAAGTTTTTTTTCTTTAAAAAAGCACCAAAAAAAAACATGCTGCCACTGTCCTCCCCCCCGAGATATGCTGCCACTGTCCTCCCTCCCCGAGATACGCTGCCACTGTCCTCCCTCCCCGCGATACGCTGCCGCTGTCCTCCCTCCCCGCGATACGCTGCCGCTGTCCTCCCTCCCCGCGATCCGCTGCGCTCCCTCCCCGAGATCCGCTGCCCTCCCTCCCCGCGATACGCTGCCCTCCCTCCCCGCGATACGCTGCCACTGCCCTCCCTCCCCGCGATACGCTGCCGCTGCCCCTGCCCTCCCTCCCCGCGATACGCTGCCCTCCCTCCCCGCGATACGCTGCCGCTGTCCTCCTCTGCCCCCCCTCCTCGACTTACCGGAGCAGACTCCCGGGTGTCTTCAGGGCCGGCGAGGGACATCTACGCAATACGCGTATGCAACTTCCGGTACCGTTACCGGAAGTTGCATTTGCGTATTGCGTAAATGTCTCCCGCCGGCCCCGCAAGACACCCGGGAGTCTGCTCCGGTAAGTCGGGGGTGGGCAGAGGTAAAACGCTTAGATAACCTCCCGTGCCGGCACCCCCCCCCGTGGGAAGTGCTGGCAGGGGAGGCTGTCTGAGCGTATCGGGGAGTAGGATACAGGTCCCCTGCACCGCTGCGGGGGATCTGTATCTTAACCCCGCTGCCTGCCCGGCGCCCGGGACTGCATGTCCCGGGCGTCGGGCGCTAGACCCCGAATATAGGCCGCACCCCCACTTTAAAAACTTAAAGTGGGGGAAAAAAGTGCGGCCTATATTCGAGCCAATACGGTATATATATGTATATAAACAACTAAAGAATTGTAAATAAATAAATTATTTTTTTTCTAAATATACAGAGGTTACAAAGTCACTTTAAAGGTTTTGGTAAAACCTTTCCTCTCTTTGGCAACTTTAATTAAGAGTTATCTCAACATGAAAAGCTTGGGAGAAAATGAGAGAATGGAGATATGATTGGGACATTTACAAAATATTACGATATGATAAAGTCAAAGGATTGATTCTGGAAGACTAGAAAGGATTACTACTTTTTTAGTGTAGTCACTGGAGACGAAAGCAATTTTTTCTAGCATATACCTTACCACTTTTCCTTACCTAAAACCAGTGCCTGATTAAATCACCCTGGGGACCCTGGGTGTATGTCTTTTGACCTCCAGTAAATAAAGTAATATAAAACCAGATACAAATTATTGCAGAGCTCTCTTTGTAGCAGGAAGGGCTAGCCACAAACAGTATTGAGTTAAAGGGAGTGGGCATACCAGGAGAAAGAAAGACGTGACATGGATATGCAGAACTCTACCTGGAGACTCCAGGCCAAACCCAGGTCCCATGTATGGCCCCATCCTTCGTGTTATAGTAGTGTTACACTTTTTACTTTGGGCCTGACATCATAGTGTGTACATCCTGGCTGGCGCCTACAGGAGATCCTGGCCTCTGCATAGTGGAGAGTTAGGGGTTAATATGACCGTTTGGCAGTGCCTCCACCTAGTAATTACTCCATGGAATTAGAGTGTAGTGTACTAGGACACATATATAACTCAAACACAGAGAATGTAAAATTGTCAAACAGATGAACTCATGTATTAGTTTAGATAAGGAACCAACAGCATTTCAATAATATCAACAGGTATACAGCAAATGAAAATATAGCTAAATCAAGCCCAGTCCAAATCACCTGCCTCCCCAAATATTTAGGAACCCAACCTTGTATATCTGTCAGTCCCCTGGGGTAACATTGGTGCACATAGATGTTGGGGCCCTTGATGGAGGTAATACTTCCCTTGAAATGGGTAGTGATGGTCTCAATGCCTGTAACTAATCCTGAGTACCTTCCTCTGATATCTGTATCTGGTGCAGTCAGGGCCGGCCCAAGACAAAATGCCGCCTGGGGCGAAGTATAAAATGCCGACCCCCCCATTAACTACCCTTCCTCTCCCTGCCCCCCCCATTATCTACCCTTCCTCTCCCTCCCCCGTACTTACCTTTCAGCGGTCCTTCGGTGAGTCTCCCTGCTCTGTCTCGGTGCCGGCTTGTAATGCTGAGCACCGGAAATGATGTCATCTTCCGGCGCTCAACATTACAAGCCGGCACCGAGACTGAGCTAGAGGGCTCGCAGAGGAGAGAGAGAGGGGCGCCGAGCAGGTACTGACAACTTGGTAAGATAAAACCACTTGGCGCCCCTCTCTCTTCTCGGCTTTAAAAAAAAAAAAAAAGGTCCGCCTGGAGCGGTTGCCCCACTCGGCTCCTGGGTGCAGTCTGGCAACTTTAGCTTCTTATTCAATAGATGTAGGCCTTCTGCTGTATACTGGATTCAGTAATCCAACTGGAACCACATGGCAAGCTCACTGCAGCACATCTGCCTTCAGACACCTGGCAGCCTGACACAGGAATCAATCAGCTCCTAATAGCAGAGACTTGTGGGATCCTCAGCAGCAGGGAAGGTACAGAGATCTCTTGGGGTGCTTTTTAAGAATGGATTACTCATATCTGATACCAAATTTATTAATTCATGGAATCCAAGCTAAAACGTATACAAAGTATACACTTGTAAGGTTGCCAAAATGTCTAAGTGATTCCCTTAAAAACAGGGGTCACAATCCTAAGAAAGGATGGTGCAATCCCAAATTATTGTAAAAATAAGATTGTACATGATTTAGCATACAAATATTAAACAATGCAACTCCCCCTATATTACAAAATATACTTGCACGCCAAAACCAGTATAAACACCTTAAATATCATTCTCAGAGCTGTATGTACACAGTTCCAGTTCTCTCAACATTTTTAACTCAAGTAAGAATCTTTTTCTCATTAAATAGAGGAGCATGCAGATTCAATAACATCTTTGCTTCCCATCCCCGCATGAGAATAGTTTGTGAGATAAGGTAGCTCAGGGGAGCTAGTCATTTGTGCTGCTATCACAACCATAGCAAAGGTCTTTCATTTAATTCTAGCCACTTTTGAGTGAGACCTTTTCTACTGATGATCTTTCCTTATGCTGTAAATGATGTTATTGACCACAGACGTTCGATTCTTCTTTGGCATTTGTGGTCATTTACTAATTGCTGTTGTATTAATGATCTAATTGTTATCTTTCTCATCATTCATGCTTTTTGTGGTGCCAGGGAAGGACTCTGTCCTCTGTTGCATCCTCTCACCTTATGTAGCATCATCCAGGTTGAGTATCACTGCTGTACTACTCCCAGGTATTTGCCCTCCTATGTGGCTAGAATGGGTAGGATATCTCTATCATCTTCTTGTTGAACACCTCTTGTTTTTGTTGCCTTTGTTTTGCTTTAATCTGCTCTGTAATCTGTTCTTTCAGGGGCGGATTGGACCATTGTATGGGGTTTCCAGCTCTGTTTGTTGTCCCAAATGTTCTGTGGATATGCCAGACTGTTGTTGAGATGTTTTTTTTTGAATTTTGGTTTGGCTCTTTGATGACAGTCAACATAACTATGTCAGATTTTTTGGCACAATCTGCACTGTGCAGGATTTTTAAGGTTGTTTATTATATCCTTCCTACTCCCCCAACAAGTACAAATAAAATAATTGCAGTTCTCTTTACTGTGACTGTAGTTTCTGCACTGCCTGAATAAAGCCAGCATTCTACTGTAATAGAGATCTTCATTTATATTACCCATCATAAAGTAAGTTACAGTTCTTCTTACTCATTCAACACAATTGGGGCCTTTAAACTGACATTTTGATGCCCATATTCTAAACATACTTTCCAATAAATGTAACTTGTTGCAATATTGTTCAAGGAAGGTCTGAACATCTTTTACAGGCATAAAAGTTGAATACATCTTTACCACCACCAGAATCACACATGCCGTATGATATTACTTTCACATCTCTTAGTTTCCCCCATCTTTCTTCTGGCCGTAGGGCTAAGTACCCTTTCCTATTAAAGTAGTGTCATAGATTCCTCTCCTTAGGTAGCCCTTAATGCAAAGTATATCTGCGCACAGAACAACTGATCTGGATTCTTAAGGTCTTCTTTATCCGTGCACTGGATTTTCAGCCTCCATGGGAGCTTATAACTCAGGCAGTATTGCCTGAAGTTTATGAATACTAGAAAAGATTTCCCATGATGAAACTTCTTCTCCAGCAGGAGGCTTTACTTCTTTAAAGGGGTACCACAAGGGTTGTGTTTTTTTTTTGTTCAGAGGAAACTTGCCTTACATTTAATTGTTTTTATTGTCTTTCTGGATGGGATTAGATTGATTTGCTGATTAAGGTCTTTCCTCTGTAATTACACAACTAAGTTAAAATGTAAGCTTCTCCTGAAAAGGGGTTCATCATATGGGAGGCTGTTTTAGCACTGTTTAATCCTGGCTGAGATAGACCCATATATTTAGGATATATTAACTCTATTTTGTGACCTTAAATGATACTAATACTTTCTAAGCAAAAATAAATCTTTGAGCCGACTGTATAATTAATGTTTTATGTGTTATAACAAGAATGGCTAGAAGAGCAAACTTTTATGCAGACCGTTCAAATGGAATTCATATGCAAGACAATTGATTTGTACCAGTGCGTATTAAAACTTTACTTAAGAAGCAATTGCACAGAATTTTGATAATTTGATACCTAGCAGTAGCTCTTAAGCACATATAGGGATATTCTAGTAACAGTGGCAACTCTAGGAACAATATATAGGGGGGCACATAAGATACCACAGTTTATAACAGGGGCAGGGACACTAATAAGTTCCACCACTAAACCATGCAACTGAAAAACTAAATAAATATATATAAATAAGATGCCAAAATACCAGTATTGCAACAAGTGGATTAACATAATACTTAAAAGAGAATCTTTCAAAAGTGTTCCTCTCTTCCTCAGGTGTCGCTTAAGCTGAGAAAGAGAGAGAAAACTTTCAAGAGCTTTTCTTTATACTTTACAAATAAGTGCAGAGACAGAGCGACAGGCTCTCTCACTACCTGGTTGTTGTGAGCAGACCTGTAGCTAGCTCGTTGTGTGCTCGAGGCAAGAATGGAAAATTGTGCAGAGGTTATTTTAGTTACACTGCCCTTACACACACCTGCCCATAAACACACATATACACTGCCCTCACACACATCTGTCCATAAACACATATATACACATATACTGCCCTTACACATGACTGCCCACACATGCTGATTTTAAAAACACCTGCTTGTAAACACACATATACACATACACTGCCCTTACACACACCTGTCCATAAACACACATACTGCCCTTGCACACAACGCCTTTACAAACACCTGCCCATACACACACATATACATTGTGACACAATACTCCATAACTTGGTATTCTGTCCAGGAATCTTTGCCCACACACAATCTTCTATGTTGCAGTGACATCTCTGACACAAGGAGGGCTGAATAAAGGCTGGGCCTGTTTATTTTTTTAAGACGGGCAAACACAGCAAAACAATTCAAAGACAAAATCCTTGCTCTAACTAAACAGAGTTTTCCAACCTAACTGTGGTGGGACAGCATATCCATTACTAACAAAACAGCATACATGTAGTAACCACACTCTCTCTCCGTCTGCTCTCAGGTAGTCAAATGATCTCTTTCTGCTCAGCTCATTAATTAGTGAATGCAGGTGAGTACTAATGAGTGTGTGCTGTTCCTCTGCTGCTCATAAACTGTGGAGTGGAGCACTGGCCCACCCCACTCTCCAGGGCTTTGTTTGTTGAACCTGTGCATTATCTCTGGCTTTGACCACTGGCATGGACTTTGAAAACGATCCTGATTGCCCCTTGGTACTATGTTGATTCTGACTACCTGATTATCGACTCCAGCTTGCCTACTTACCAACCCTGCCTTCTCCATTCCTTTTACCTCTGCATATTTTTGACCATGATTGTTCTTCAGCCAGGTCTGCAGACTCCATTGTCTTCTGCTGGTTCCACAGACCCTGTTGCCTTCTGCCGGTTCCACAGACCCTGTTGCCTCCTCCAGTTCCACAGACCCTGTTGTCCTCTGTTACTTCCACAGACCCCAATGTAGCCTGTCCATTCTGAGACTTCTTGCTTCTCCCAGTTGTGTCTTCAGATGGCACCAAAGATAAAGCCTACAACTCACCACAGTAACACCTTTCTGCCTCCAGCCGAGTGCTAAGCCTGATCCTGTCCCTGCACAGGGACTCCAACCTGGCCCAGCACCCGAGTCTCTGACACAATGCTCTGGCCAAAGAGTCTGTAGGGACTAGGACTTACTCTGAAACACAACAGAGAACCCAGTGTTAATGCTTTACTAATAGTAAGACTGTCATGAATGTCCTGAATTACATGTCCTGAATTAATTGTAGTTAATATTGTATATGATGGTAACTGAGTAATCACGAAAACCTTCTATTGTTGGGTATGACACAATATGACATGACTAACTGCAATTCACCCACAAAATACATTCAGGGTGATCCTTAGTACGTGTCCTGGTAAACATGGGAAGATAGCTGTTACCAAGGTATGTGGTGCAGTCAAATCCTGAACAGCATAACTACATGGGGGATAAAGGTCCACATGGGTTAGTCCACAGAGAATCAAAACAGGAAACCATGACTATGAATTCGAAAAGTGTAAGAAACATACCTTACATCTAAGCAGCGTTGACATCAATGTGATCTAGAGAAAGCTAAAATAGGTTGCATTGTAAGATGAAAGCTACTCTAGTCTGTATCTTATCAGATGAGCACCTTTCCTACAGCCACTTGTGCCTGTCATCTGCCCAGCCAATTTAAGGAGTCCCTTTAACTACCTTAAATTAGCATAACACTTATGTTTTACTCCCTTTCTGATCGCAACATATAATTTTTATATCTATTGTAATCTTATAATCTTTATGTGCTACTTCAGGAAATTAAGCAAAACCTTCTGTATGATGCCTGACGGGTAATGTAAACAATGAAGAGATTAACAGCTATTACTTTGAAACAGTGACGCATTGATTAACAATCAGCAAGATTAATTACGGTTTATTGGCTGCTTCTGACAAATGTTTTCTTGACCCCAATTTCCTTCATATTGTTTAGATCCTAGAAAAATACTGCATATAAAGTACCATTAAACAGTAGTATTCACAAGCTTGAATGTGTTATGTGATAACGTAAAGATAAGATACCATAGTTTCAGAACTGTTCAGACAGAAAGTCTGTCTGGTGTATGTCTGCAAAGGTTTAAGCCCTGCAGATCCTGCTGTCATAACAGATGACAGGGTGTCTCCTGTGGGTATGTGAAAGCATTACTAAGCAGCATGGCCTCCATGATTAGGTTTCCAATCAAGTAATTTAAATCTACATCCCTAGTCAATATCCCTAGTCAATATCATTTGTCTTCACAATGTCTTCCAAACCTTAGCAGTATCACAGTACTAGTGCAGTATGCGTAAAAATGATGCAAGCACAGAACACTTCTTTCTACAGCCTGCAGAATGCAACCTTCCAAAACTGTCCCCAAAGAGATTTTCTATGTGCTTAGTGACCACACCCCAGTAAATTTGGAGAAAAGGGGATTAATACTTAGATCCGTGATGTCAAAGGTATTGTATGTACTCTGCCCTGGGAACCAATATTTGTTTTGGATGAGGATATCAAATCTTCATGCATATATGCATTTCTACTTCTCCCCAGTTCTGCATTAACAAGGAAAGACAGAGGCAAAGTTTGTTGCCATATGCTATACACTGCAGTATTGGATATTACTGCAATACTGAGACCGGTTGTTTGTTGGGGGCCCACAATATTTTATTTTCAGCCCCCTGCATTTTTTTTTTTTCGGGTATATTCTTGGCAATGTTTTATTTTATTCCAATATTTAACAGCTGTAGTTTGAAAACTGCCTCACCAAAAAAACAAGATCCCTATGTGGCTAAAAGTGGTTTAGGTTTTTCGGCATTATGTACAGATGCATGCGTGAACTAGTTTTTGCAACACCTTCTAGTCTCAGCTAAAAATTGACATTGACAGCTTGGCATTGACAAACCAAAAATCATGCAATAACTTAAGTCATCATATAAGTAATATTTTTTTCTAATTCAGAAAGTGTCTTCGATGTTAAAAAACATTAACAGTAGATAGTTTCCTATACTATCCTTGACTATGCCTTGACATGTGTGGACATTGCAGCAAAAAGCTTGAGGAACTATGTGCTTGGGTTAAATCTCTGCTTTCTGGGAAATCCTTCATCATTAATGGTTCTCTGATGGCTATTTCTGTGTTCAAATCATGTTTTCAATATCCAGTTGATTATAACAGCATAGTGATTTAATTACGGCACTCATTAGACATTGCACTTCGTGTTTTGTAAGGCAACTGGCTTTTATTATGCTTCATCTGCTTACCGCATGATAAAACAATCTCTCAAACAAATGTCAGATGTAACAGGACACTGTAAGTGAGGCTGAAAAAAACACATCGAGTTCAGCCACTCTTAGTTATACTTTAAATTACATTTTTGTATTACAGTCTTGTACCCATGTTTCAAATGTACTTAACCTCTAGTAAATGGACCTTGATACATTTTCTGTTTACATGCGTGTATGAAAGGCATTTTCCAAGCAGTCTCAAAAAAGAAACTGTAAGCCTGAAAGTACAAGAAATGTACAAGATTACTACAAATGATGAATGGAACTGTGGGAAAATCAATTGCATGCCCCTGTGGCTGTGGTATCAATTTGTAATATATTTACATATTACATTAAAATTTTGTTTTTCTATTCCAGTGAAGTGAAAATGTTATTTTGGTGCCACATCTCTCTCATTTTTATAAGAAAAAATGGGCATCATTGTCTGAAAACATTATTCAATTTCAGCGGCCAATAATTTGTGGGAGGAAATTTCAGTTCATTATAATTCATCGGGGATATAATGTATGGCTGTTCCCTGGGAAAAAAGCGTCATTGCATGGGAACTTTGTAACTGTCCTGAACTTGAGACCCTACAAAATACCTCACAGCAGATATCCATATGAACCTTTTACTAACAGATCTGTACAAAATGAAATCTCATGGAATCCCAGCTGGCTAGCATTTATTCCTAGCACAGATCTTTGCGTTTCAAGTGTGAATTTCATCTAGGCAATACCAGTAAGCAAATGGGCCTTTCGACAGGAGTCTAAAGAATTAGTGTCATAGCAAGTATAGTATGCCATGTACTTATCATTTTCCAAATGTGGTCATAATAACAAAGAGTTCTGTGGTGTGTAAAGTAAATGAGCTTTCACAGATCGAAACCACTGCACTTTTCATATTAAATGATAGCATTATATAAACATATTCGGGGCCAATACAAAGTACAAACCATTGTGTGGAAATCTGTTAATAAACAGGACTATGCATAGGACACGTGGTCATGCGTTTACTCTGGAAGAAAGGAGATTTAGTCTAAGGCAGAGAAAAGGGTTTTTTTTTACAGTAAGGACAATAAGGATGCGGAATTCTCTGAAAACCTATTCCTGAGCGACCGCTTGGCGCCTCTCTCTCTCCTCAAAAAAAAAAAAGGCCGGCGTTTCAATTGGGGGGGGCACATGGAGGGTCACAGCATGCTCTAGGGGGGCCATGGCCCCCTCTCCCCCCTGCCGACACGACTGTTTACAACTTGCCTTTTAATATTTAAGGTAAGCCCCTATTATTGCAAATTATGAACATGTTTATGTGTGAGTCAACCAGATGTGAAAGGTCCTCCGAACCAAAACTAAAAGATTAGTTAACCATATTTTTTAATATTATCATTCTATAATATATCCATAAAAATTAATGTTCAGTAATTCTTCTTTTTATTCCAACAATTCACTTACACCAGCTGTTAGTGTCATGGGACTACAATTAACTGATTTCTTCTTTAAAGTGAGAAAATTATACAGTTATCTAATCATGTGGAACAATTCCTGTGTGGAACAATTCAGCGTTTGGTTAAAATACCAGCTATGTCTTGCGCATATTATTTCTGAATACTATTATAACATAAGAGCATGGCAGTCTGCTTTCAAGGTACATGGAATGTGACTTATAGCAAATGTGCTTCAATTATCATAACCATTTTTTTTCCTACGCAATGAAGTCAGCTATGGGTATTTGTCATGCTTTTCTGTACTGTACTGTACTAAGATTGTCAGGTTGTTGTTATGAAAAGAAAGCAGGTTCACGACACACACACACACACACACACACACACACACACACACACACACATATATATATATATACAGACGTTTTCTGCTTTCTACGATACTGTACATTCCATGCATTCTGGTTGTTGAGGGCGCAGCATAACTCATATCCTTACTGAAGAATTTAGACTACTGTATCAAAGAATGTCTCATGGAATACATCCAGATTCTGCTAAAAGATACTTTGGGGCCCCTTTACTCTTCATCCATCTGCCCTTATATGCTGGAAAACTACCCACCAATAATTATGCACGTCTGGATATTATTTTTTTCTGTGGAGAAAGGGAAGGTTACAAGTTTAGGCACAAGAAAATATAATGGATAAAACAAATAAGGCAGGAAAGAATGGAACTAGAACAGAAATGTACCACAAACACAAAACTGTAACATTTAATTGGGCTTTTCATAATCATTGTTACAATACATCATTTACTCATCAACTAGAGACAAATTCCTAATTTTAAATTTGTAATAAGCTGATGCAATTGTATACATGTAATATGAATAATGTATGCAGTACTGTGCTTCTTTTTCCCCTTCCACACATTTATCTGGAAAACACAAAATGTGTTTCTATGGAATAAAAAAAACGAATTTGGGTTTCATTTGATGTAACCCCTAGTTTTAAGACCTGTTATTGGTACTGAGTAAAATTTCTAGCTACTCCAGAGTAGACCCAGCCAGTAATTGGAATAAAATGTATCCTGGATTGAAAGTGTTGTACCTTTTCAAATACACTTTTAAGAGGTAAGCAGCTGTGAATAAGCATTAATACTGTCCATCCCATGGTTTGCTGACAAATACATAATTCTAACTATTTTGGAGCAGGTGCAGTTTTGAATTTGGGACTCAGAAATGAAGTCAAATCTTAGTTCTAAATGTGAAAAATGATGCAAAGTTGCTATTGTTTTAAAGTTTCTTTGACTGTTTTCTGTGATTAAGGACATGGGTATTAATCAATTTAGGTAGATTGGTGTCCTGTATATTTGAAAATGACATTGACATAGTAACTTGAGAAGGACAAAGACTTATGGATGTGAAGGACATCAAGTGTCTCATTTTTCCTTGCTACCATACGCAGTATATCAGAAATATAGAATAGATTTTTATTAGAAAGCAAAGTGCATAAACATGCCGTAACTGTTAACTGCAGCATCCCAAAATGTTTAAGAGCGATCTGCAGTTGTGGGAGATTTTAGCACCTATTTTATTACTTGTTTTTCCATTTATCTGCAATTCTCTTGCAAAGCAGAATTACTTTGACAATGTTGTTTTGGTAAGGAAAGATTAAAAAGGAACATTTTGACAAATCTGGAGAAATGATTAAGTATAACATTCATGAACTTTAACATCATAGTGCAGAAGTCTATACCTAATACTTTCTTTCTATAAACATTTAGATATCTTATCTATGTGAACTGTGTTATGTTTATTTTGCCATCTTCTCTTAGGGTTGTTAAAATATCCCATATATTTTCTAATTATAAATAGATTTTTAAAAATCATAACCCTTTCTGAGTCCATTGAAAACACACCAAGCTTTAGGTCATGGTTTCATATGCCTCACAGTGGGGACAAATGTTATATAAGCCTTTCTGGCGTAAAGTCTTAAAAGTGACCTTATTACAATGCCAACTAATGTAAAGCTCTTGCTTCCTACAGAGATTAGTGTCTTATTATGCAAATGATAAAACAGATGGAATGATGAGCTATAGAAATATGTAAATAGTGGCCAGTGGTCTTATAAAAAACTAAACTTTTTAATAGTTTCATTTTTTCGTGGTTGATGTGGCTTCCTGTTGGATTTTGTGACTACATATTCCTTGAAATGGTATTGGAACTTTAAAATAAATAAATACATAAAACAAATAAGTATTTTTATACAAATATGCACATAAAAAAGAACTGTTCACAGTTTTATGTTTCAGCCCACTAATTTTTTTATTCAATGCTTCATACAAACCTAGAGGGCCTGACAACCATTCTTAGTTCTGGATTCAGTCACATCCTAATGTTAAAGTAAAAATATTAATTTATGTTGAATTGCTCTAGTTCCGTTGATCTGCTTAGTTTCCAAATAGAATAATCCACAGTTATGCACAACTAGAACCACACTGACATGAGAACGTTGGTAGATGAGTGAACTAAACCCCTTTGTCTAGATCTTGAGGAAGAATAAACAATAGGTGAGTTTTGACTGATGATTTGGGTGGTTTAAGCTGAGGCCCTACTGCCCCAGGTTAGAACTGCCCAACGGTACCTTGTCCCCAGTTATAATAACTAGAGTTTGCTCAGTTATAGTTCGCACTTACCACCTAACAGAAATGTTTTTGAACGACTAGGCCTCTGTTTGTCTCACTATACCGAGAAGGCCTGAAAGTGTTTGAAACAACATTTTATTTCACTGATAGGTTGTTTCAAGCAAACATATATCAGTAATTCTGATGCCAATATATTTGCATTTCATCATCGTCCACAAACTGTGAAAATTATTTTCTTTATGGTAAATAATACAACCTTTTCTTCATATTAAGGTCATGCTATACTAAACTAATGGCTATTTGTACCTGTCAACTGCATACAGCAATCCACTACACATCTAATGCATAATAAACCACTAAACTAAGATCATTTTAGTGAAAACCCGTTGATTGTGAACACCATTTATCTGTAGCTATCACTGCTGCATGGAAAGAAAAAGGAATTTAAAGTACCTTATTTATTACCTAAAGAGCATGTTATGAGACTCTTCCAATTATTCATATTAAACAAACTCCTGTACTAGCACAGTCTGTCCTAAAATGCTTAGTGAATTATCAATGTCTTTTCGCTTTATTGATTTTGCCATTGGCCATTTTAGCAGAAACATAATTTGTATGCAGTCTGAGCTGTATTGCTGTGTTGGTTAGATGAAGGGTTATTCTTATTCCTGCAAAGGTATTTTTTTATTTTATTATTAAAACATCAATTATTCAGAACACAGCAGCAGATTGGAACATCCAATATAGCAGTGAAACTGCATCATAAAGATGACATGGAAGTTTGATGGGTCATGGGCATCCAAGTTTGCATGTTCAGGGAACTCACAAAGCTACTGCTCATTGTGGGTTGCACAGTTCCAAAATTAAATATGCACAAAAATAATTTGTTGCATACAAAACACACTGTGAGATAAAAACATAGAAGTTAACGGCCCATCTAGTCTGGCCATTTTTCTTGATGTCATGCATTTTTTAATCCCCTCACATTATTAGCCTCTACCACTTCCACGTCTTCTGGTAAAAACAGGATAAAGAAACCAAGAGCACTAGAACTAAAGTATTCTGTTTACTTTTCAATCCATATGGCAGAACAGAAAACTACAAATGTTTGGGGTATGCATTGACAAAGGGTAGTCACACCTGAAATGTTTGTGGAAGTGCTTTCCTTAGTATATCTATCAGATGGAGAGAAGACTATCTCAAAATATGGTAGATGTTTGTTATTAAGGTGGTTGACCCAAGGACATGATCATCCGATCATCTTTTAACATTCCTTGTCCTTGCATATTTAATGTAGGGAAACAGATGACACTTTGCTTTCAATATTACCAGACAATTTGATAGAATGCCAGTGTGGTTTGTGGTTTATTGATTTAATAAACATTTTTGTACACTAGTCATTTTTCTTTCTTTTATGTACTCTTCTGTGACATTCATTTTATTATCAAACCGACCTTGCAGAAGTGCGGATTTTCTAAAATAATGGCTAGTAGGTCATCCACTCCAGGCATTATTCAGCTTTCTGTCAGCTTTGAATCCCCATAGCTCACTCAACAGGAGAGTTACTCACTTCACTTTACGTTATTAAGGGCTGACCCCAATGAGCTTTTGCTTCAAGAATAGCTTGGATGGAGTCACCACGAATGATTGCACTATGCATTGTGCAAGGCCAGCCCTTCATGCAGAGAGATTTGTCAAGTATAGTCTTTTATAATGCACAGTGACCTCAATGAGTGGAAACCATAACTTTCCTGCATAATCTCTCTTCAGTGAATAAACTCCATCGATGTTAAGCACACTTTATGAGAACAGGGGCAACCCCAGGGTTGATGGCATCTGGATGCAGTATTTCTTCAAGGCCCCCCCTATAACTAGCACGTGTCTATACTAACATGCAAACTTGCTTTAATACCCACTCACTCAACCACCGTAGACTTACATACACACATTCTTTCTCCTGCTCATGCACAAGCATGCTAAGCCCATGCAACAATACATACACTGTGTGTGTACACACACTACATATGGATATACATACTCATGCTAATGCCATACACTACCACGCACACCATCCATACACACATGCTAACACTACACTCTTATATACGTGCACACACACACACACCCACTGTATGCCTGGGTATAAGCCTTATTCCTATGCATCATATCACTTAAAAACCCTTTTGCAAGATCTTGGACTTGAAGAGACAAGTGCATTGCTTCAACTTTGGCAAGTAGCACATTTTATTTACACCAAGATCCAAAATAACAGCTGAAATAATAACACTTGTTTTGCATGGAAAGTTGATATTTGTTAATCGGAAACTTATCTTTGAGAATGTATTTTCTGCTGTGTTTTGCATAAATCATTACGGAAAACTGCTAGCTATTACTCAGCTCAGTTGGAAAACTCTTAAGAATTCTGTATTGCCACATTCCCACAGTCATTTTCTCTCTACTTTCACAACTTGACTGCTGTTTTATGGAAATGAACTCTTTTTTGTGTATAAATACATTAGTTTAAATCTCTGGAGTGATGCAGAAATCTGGCATTTTAAAAGAATAGATTATGTAAAACACCAATCTTGTTGCCTACAGATAAGCATGCTTTACTTTTTGATGGTATGATTCCCTTGTTCATTGTACTCCCATTTTTACAGTAATTGTCTTTAGTTTATGTTAAATACTGCTATTTTAAGTAATTAAATCCTAACATTACTTTATTTTCACCACTGTGTTGCTCTAAAGGTATGTTCCTACTTTAATACTTCTTGGACTCAACATGGGTTGCATTGAGTTCACCATTTTTCCAATCCCTCCTTTTTTTAAATTCATTTGTATGCCAATGTGCTCTCACTAACTTATACACGTACAAGGATAAAATGTTTTATATAAGCTTTGTCCTTGACTGCTGGACATGATGTGAATGTGAAAGCCATCGTTATTTGAAGTTTCTCTGGAAATATTATGCGGCTCATATCATTTCTTCACAAGACAGGTTTATGTTGTAGCTGTAATGAGGAGTGCGAAATCCAAAAGAACATCAATGGTTTTTTTTCAGAGGAACAAACATTTTAGGTTCCTCAATTAAAGATATGCTGCCATTGCACATGTTATGTCATATCAAGCCTTGTTTTGCCCAGTTTATTTGCAGGTCATGCTCTGTTACTATGCACGCTAGAGACACATTTTGACATTGCACCTAAGAAATATTGAGATGCTGGTTAATAATATTGGTGGCCAGAGGGGCCACTTAAGTCTGTTTTCCCTTGCCCCTCTAGCCTCCAAACTGCAGGAACATTTAACATGCAATCCACTTTATTTTCTGTAATTCCATGCTTGGCCCTTTCCAATCCAGTTCGTGTCCCCAACATTCTTCTGAGACAATCCTTGCCAAAATGACCGACAATCTTATCTTCGCTAACACAAAAGCCTTTGATACATCCTGTGGCCCATTCTCTGGCAGTTGCTCGTCTCCCTTGCTTCTCTCTGTTAATGTGCCCCAGGGTTCAGTTCTGGAGCCTGTTTGCCTCTCTATCTATACCCCTCTCTTGTAAAATGAATCTATTATTTTAATTCCACCTCTATGCTGACAATATGCTAATCTCTTGACCTTTCACCCTCTCTTCTAAATTGTTTCACTAAGCGTTTCTCTGAAAATGCATCCTGGATGGCAATCCATTTACCTTTGGTCTTCAACTTGCATGTCTCTTGAAACACTACTTATTTCCACTCATGTATTCAGGATTTTGCTTGCGTTGTAACTCTTCTCTTCATTACTTATTCTAACAGCTCACTTAAAGCCCACTTGTTCAGAAAAACAATCTATCCTCCATGTACACAAACTGCATTCTGAAGTGCATTTACCTTTGAGATCTCCACTGACTTCTACACATAACCCTCACCCAAGCAGTCCCTCACCTTCTGTCTGATTGCCGAAATCCTCCTAGTAGATTGTAAGCTTGCAAGATCTCTTGTCACTCTGTATGACCTGTATGTCATAACTTATAATGTTATTATTGTTAATTTTGTATATTAGCAATAAACTTTCATAATTTCACTCTCTCCTACCGTACTAGCTCTACAGAATCAGCTCATGTTCTATAAATGTAACGTAATATAATGTGATCTAATATATTATATTTCTTTCCAGAGATCATTTTGTGTGTGTATCTATGAAGAGATGAAAGACATCGGCTAAGCTTTAAGGGTTAAGGTTTTTTTTTCACTCATATCAAGAGATCTAATACATACTACTTGTGCACTTTCCTACAGTATCACTCATAAAACAGTTACTAGGAGCTAAGATCCTAGTCCAAATTTTGAAAGGTGGTCTTAACAACATATCAACCAAAAGCAATTTCCAGTCAGTAGGGGTATTCCATCAATAGCTATGATTACAAGACCCCTTTTTAAACATTACATCATAATCTTGCACCATGCAACTTATCTCAAAATTCAGTAGAATCAACATAGAAATAATGTAGACTTGGCTCAGTTCAGAACATAGAAAATGCACTTAATCAAAAGAACTCCTAGCCTAACTGGAAATGTACCCATCATGATACAGCCAAAATATTGCAGGTATACTGTATTTATCATAAAACAAAGTCTACAGGCGCTTGAGATAATAAACCCATTATCAGTGTACAGGCCTTAGGACTATGACTGCCAGCTAGCTGGCATTTTGTTAGCATGCCAGAAAATCAGCAGAGCATGATTTTCCAGAACACATTTTCAGGAGGTCACATAGTTGGGTGGTTGTTGGGTTAGGTTTCTCGCCTAATCACTGATGTCCCATGCTGGGAAGCAAATAGGAATTTCTAGCTAAGTTGCAGGAAAGACACTGATGTTCTTTGGCAGGATCTTCTTAAACTGTCTCCAAATTGGTCTGGCTTGGCGCTGCTGAAAATCATAATTGCTGAATCAATAAAAAATATTGTTAACAGTAGACTGTTCTTACTGAGTTAATTTGAAACAGAGGCATGGTATAACAAGATAACGAGCCCCTCATCTTATTTATCAAGGCACATAACTACAAGTCAAAGAGTCAATAGAACAAGTTTTGAGCTTGTCTGTAAATTTAGTGTACCCTGCTCACCTGATCTCTTCTAACTAAAGATGAGTTTGCATTTCACAAAGACCTTTCACATTTCACACTGACTCAAAAGTATCAGACTCTTGTGTATTGAGCACTTTATTTTGCTGACAATACCAATAATATGCTAGCCTTAGACATTTCAAATTAACTAAACAGAATCACAAAACAGGTAACATCAGTTGTACATGCAGTGATGACATCTATGTTCTTTGGTGAAGATCATAACCCTGGAAAAAATACGTGTCTACAATTATTTTAAGTAACACTTCTGGGATATTTGTAAGGGGCATATGTGTAAATAATGTATTTTTTAATACAATTGAATTTAAAAATGTCTTCTATGTTTAGATGTTCATTATTTTGACAATTCATCACTGTACAAGACACTCATAACAGGAACACTTTCTGAGGTCCTAGCAAATAGGGGCATTAAAGGAGGAAGGAATTGTAAAGAGATTTGAGTTCCCATGAGGGACACTTAGGAGTTATGATTCCCCTATCTGAATTAATTTTGCGACAGCCCAATATATATATATATATATATATATATATATATATATATATATATATCCACATAATACAACAGTGAGTCGCATAGTCTCCTTTCTGCTTCTGGACTATGTCTTCTGCTTAAAAATCCCCCATGATTAATATATTAAGTTGAATGGAGACCAACATGAAATTAAGAACCTGCCCTTCCACCCATTTGACAGCAACATTCAGTAAATTATCCTTCAAGCAATAACTTATTACATTAAAGTAATGAGCTCCATACAAAATCTCTGCTAACCAGGAATGGTTATGGTAAACTATCATATAATTGTATGTTTCATTTGTAATAAACCAGCATAAACATTACATTGTTAACACATCCTACTGAGAACAAAGCGATCAATTTGCAGAATTAGCATATCTAGATTATTTTCTCTCTGTGAAATATAAATTGTCTTCAGTAGAGGCTGTAGTGTTTGCTTTTTGTCTTCAAAAATCATGCTGAGCTAAAATGTATATGACATGGAATCCTGCATTTCAAGGTTAGGCTGACAATAGACTTAATGGTACAGTAATCTTTAATAATAAAAAGAAAAAAATAGTATTCTCTGTTCTGAATAATGCTGCACACACACCCGGAGAGAGAGAACTATTTTAAAGAGACCTACCAGAGTAGTAGTAGAACTTCTTCACCACTCCTCGTTCAAATAACAGTTGGCAAAATATACTAAGTGAAGGCTGTGTGAGATACCAAAGGGAGTTATTATAAACTCAACTCCACATCACTGATCTAACAAGATGTCAGCAAACACTGAGGCACTTTCCAATACTAACCTTTTAATAATCCATCAAAGGGTAAGATTATTCTGAATTAAATCACATGAATTCAAGTAGGGATTTCCCTTTTAATGTACAAGAGTACAAAAAGCACCAACTGGGATGCTCAGACATCATCAAACCACAAGAATATAAGGCAGTCAGCTCCAGACTTCTGAAAATGTTCTCATTCACACTGCGATGGGAGCAAAACCTCAAAGTCTGTGACTTCCAAGGCATTTGTATTGTAATGTTTCTGAATAACTCAATTTTCTATGATTGACTATTGTGGTCATTTATTCAAATTGGCAATCTCTGTATGGGTTAACCTCTCATTGAAGGCTGCTGTGTTTTTGTTTCTCTATTAGGCTGCTTAAATATATTCGATCCATCGTCATATTATATACCCAAGTTAGTGACAGCCGCCAATTGTTAAACCCTTCTATTCGGCCTACATTGAGTAGTCTGTTATTGCGGGTACAGTTCAAATTTTTAAGAGAGCCATTGACTGAAACATCTATATAATTAGGGACACACAAGAGCTCTATTGCAGAAAACATGCAGGGTAGA
This sequence comes from Spea bombifrons, assembly GCF_027358695.1. Taxonomy (NCBI): domain Eukaryota; kingdom Metazoa; phylum Chordata; class Amphibia; order Anura; family Pelobatidae; genus Spea; species Spea bombifrons. Next base: position 85,853,298 of record NC_071089.1, on the reverse strand, counting down.
CATAATCTTCAAGAAAGGGATTCAGTGAAGCTGCATTAAACTGTGTAGAAATTGATGTGAATTTGTTTAAAACCCTCATTTTGCTGATGAGCTTGTTACGTTTATAACATTTTGCATTGAGCAAGTGATTTTATCTTCGCTCAGTAAAAAATACCGGTATTATTGAAATGGACTTGCCATCACTGCAGCATGTTAATCTCATCAAATACACAAGGGACACATAATCCCACATCACTAAGTACGACAATACACAATAGAAACACTGAGATATGTTTTCAGAACGGCCCGCCCCGTTATCCTGATTCTGCCCAGATGGGGACAAATGGATATTTAATCTTGAAGCATGTAATCCTTTAATTAAATCATATAAAAGCATTGGTGATTGAGCCAAATCCATTGTGTTTATATGATCTGTAGAGTTAACTCTTTATTATGCTTAATTTATTTTTAAAATCCACATTTTTTAACACATGATGTTGCCTTTGATCTTTTGTTTGATAAATGTTTCATAATAATGATGGAGATTTATTAAGCCCCTGTTGTATATATCTAAACACAGGTTTAACAATTGTTTGTCACACATAGAGAAGCATATTTGGTATATTTTGGTATGTGGAGTTGCATGTAATTCTGCCCAATTTTCAGTTAATTTTCTTTTTGGCTGCACAGACTACATTTTCCATTTTGAGCGCTTCCTACTTTCCCTATCTTACTAAAACACTGTATAAAATGGATTAAATAGGTGGGAATGAGCAATGGAAGACCCTGTATTATTGGACCACTAATTTGGGAAGCAGGGCCTCCATCAGAGGGTACGCCCAGTACTGGTGTACACATATATGTTTTTTGTTAGTATGTGTGTGTAAGTATGTTAGTATGTTTGTTAGTAGTGTGTGTAGGAGTCCCAGCAGTTTTTGTTAGCAGCCCAACAGTGTCTGTGTATATGTGTATGTGTGTTAGAGTCAGTGTGTGTATTTTATATACAACACTATACATATATACGCACACAAACATATTATACATACATATATATACAGTATATATAGTGTTATAGTCAATGGGTGTGTGTTAGCGTATGTTGTTCGATAGTATGTGCATGTATATAAAAGTGTTGTGTTAGCATGTGTTAATGGTGTTTTGTGTTACTATATGGCATTAGCATAAGTGTATATCAGCATGTAGTATTAGATTGTGTGTACTGTTGTATGATGTTAGTATGCCTTTGCATTAGTATATGGCATTAGCATGTGTGTGTTACTGTAAGATGTTAATGTTTGAGAGCATATGATGCCAGCATGTGTGTCAGCGTATGGTGTGGGAGAGTCAGGGGTGAGCATAGGGTTAGTAGTGCCTGGGTGAGGGGAGAGGAGGAGCAGGAGAAAGAGTGTGTGTGTATAAAAGTGTGTGTGGCAGAATGGGTGTTAAAGTAAGTTAGTATGTATGCTGTTAGTTATAGGGGGCATTGAAGAAATACTGCACCCAGAGGCCACTAACCCTAGGCTTATCTCCTGTTCTCATAACGTGTGCATATGAGAGGATCTTAAGGCGGAGTGATGGGTGGAGCGATGGGTGGGACAGTGGGTTGGACATGGATCGGGTTGATGGGAGGAGTTAGGGGGCCCAGGCGTTAAGAATGTTCTGGGCTATAAGATTTCCGAATCCCCGATATTTACTAGTTGTGTGCTGATGTTACTTTGTTGTGTTTATATGTTGGTCATTTCAGCAGCACCCATAATCTTTTAGAGTTTGCTTTCTGTTATAACTAAGCTAAAAGTTAGATGGAGAAATGTTCTCTGCTGTGAATTTGTAGACACGTACACTCAATCTAGTTTGCTACGTCCACAAGGTACATCACTAGTGCTGATCCTAAAGGATGTGGCATAGTCATTATAATCTGCTTTCCTGTTAGAGAGATGCACCTTTTTACTGCTCAGGATAAAGACGAATGTTTTATTACTGATTTGATGAGGCTGATGACCTAACTCTCATTTAAATGCAGAATGCAAAGCACCAAGATTAATAACCTCTGAAGATATCACCTAATGATGCTTTTCTAGTTACAATTTTCAGTGGTGTTAAACTCATAGTTCTCTTGTGAAGCAGTTTATGCATTATTTATCTTGTAGTTTTTCACATTGCCAAACCCTATACAAGTCATTTTTATGAGACATAGGACCTCATCCTCTTACATAATATCCTACATACTTGCCTGAAAAAAGTTTTCTTTTTAAAACCAAGCCTGGCCATTCCATACTTTTTTCAGTACTGGTATCATGTTTATTTGCCAAGAGTCATAGCTTGCCAGCTGCTGGGTGGAAAGCCATAAATGTTTCTTTTTATATATATTTGGCAGCTTCTGAAGAGGAAGTTAACATTAATGTCAACTCAACAGTGGAATGATTTCTGGCTGCCAACAACCCAGACCCATATTACTGATTTCAGTAAGAAGAAGAATCAAATCTCTGGTAATATTATCTTATCAGAAGATACATTACATACTTACACATTTTAGGAAATTTTGTTTCTTAAAGTGGACTCATAATCCAAAAAAGTGTGGAAGACAAGGCTCACGGCAGGTAAGTATGACACTGGGGGTTTTACGATTTGGCTGCTCGAATGCTCCATTCTGTGACACAGCTGGGAGAGGAATGTGGTGCAAGTACAAGCAGCCCAAACAGGGGCCATATTTCAAGTTTTATTTCTATGCCAGCAGAGATAACATAGTTGCCAACAGTCGCAAGTTGCCGGGACAGTCCCTTTTTGGGGTCCTGTCCCATCAAATTCAGGTCTGTCCCTTCATAAAAATTGCCTGTCCACTGTAACATTACTCATGGACATGGGGCAGTGGAAACTTGTTCTTTGGAGTGATGAATCATGCTTCACTATCTTTGAAGTGTTATGGACCACTCTGAGTTTAGCAGATGCCAGGAGAGCACTACCAGCTGGCATGCATAGTTCTTACTGTAAAGTCTGGTGGAGGTGAGATTATTTACTATCACATATATTCGAAGCTGAAGGGGGCATCCAGCCATGTTCAGTCTATTTTTATTAATTTTAATTGTTTTGCATTCTTGTGCATTCTACGATGATTTGCATACATGAGTGTCATCAGTTCTCATACTCAGTGAAGGATGTTTCCTTGTCCCGGAATGAAGTCACCTGGGACATGGGATAGATTACCCAATTCTGAGACCTGGGATAACCTTTGTGCCACGTAGCTGCCTATATGAGTCATGAGAGTTGGTATCCTTTTTCCAAAAAATATCTGATCATTAGCTCTTTTCTGTGTTATTTTATGGAGTACAATATATTTTTTTCATGCTTACCAAATACCCATAGTAATTACTTTCCTCTTGGCATGTTGGCTCCCAAAGAGACAGATTGCACACTTTGCATTGGTATCCTCTATTTATTTGAGCCTTTTGCACACAAAACAGACCCTATTTTTATTTGAAAAGAAATATCAATACTACAGAGGAGAAATAAAATACATAATTAACAAGAGCTGTAAAAGATCACTCACACCTGGAGGGGTGATATTCTTCTAGTATTAGTAAAAAGTCAGTATTCTTGTAATGTCTGTTTGTGCCAAAACACGAGAAATGTAACCTGTAATTTTTCAATGAAAAAGGTGAACTGTCGACAAAATATGTTAATCCCATGGATCCAGTAATACATTGCATGGGCTAGAATAACAAATCAATAAGCAGAATGAGAACACAACAGCAGCTCAGGGGGACAGTTCTGAAAAGAACAGAGTAATTGAGAATGAATACAAATCACTTCCTCGTGACAACTTTAAGATTTTCATTATTACAAGAAAGTTAGAGGCTCACACATCACCTCTTCCCCTAGGTTCATGAAGTCCTATATAAATATATAAATACTGCTCTATTGGTTTTCAGGGTTTATATTGCTTGTGAAGGTGTTAATCCTCTATGCCCCAAATCCCCTTGTCTCTCTATTCACCCCAGATATCTCTGTTATCTAGAAGTTCAGAATGTGTAAGAGTGTATCATAGTTTTCTACAGCTTTAAAAGTGATAATAATTAGACTTGTGCATTTGTATTTGGGCAAACATAAAAATTAACACGAAGGGTGCGTTTTCATTGTTCAGCCCGAATACCGAACATACAAACATGGCGGAGACACACAACTCGAAGGAACTTTGTGTTCGTCTTTGTTTACTAAACTCCCTGGTCCCTTCCATTGGTCGCCTGCTGGGGCCTCCTATGGCCAAAGGAGGCCCTGCAGGCGACCAATAGTGTCGCCTGCATGGCCCTTTAACTCCTGACGGTGGAACTTGGCCTGGGGAGACCATGGTCTCCCCGCTCGAAGAGTTAAAGATCTGTACGAGCGACTCTATTGGTCATTCATACGGACCTTTAACTCTTGGAGCGGGCCAAGTTGCAGCACCAGGATTTTAAAAGTCTGGACGAGCGACTCTATTGGTCGCGAGCAGGGGGCTTGTCTACATTCAACCAATGAAGTGCACTTGCACTTCATTGGTTGATGGCAGAGGAGGCCCCTGCCGGCGACCAATAGAGTTGCTCATATGAACCTTTAAAATTCTGGTGCCTAAGCTGCTGCGTAGTGTGTACCGCGTTAACCCCGTAATAACCCCTTCTACAAAAAAAACTAAGAAAAAGAAACGAACACGAAGAATGTACATGAATATTCGCCCAAACCGGACACAGGAACGGGTGAATATTAGTGGAATACAAAGATTTTTTTCCCCACGGACACGAAGAGTTGGCTGGTGCCCAAGTCTAATAATAATGTGTATAGAAAGAGCAGAAAATTGGTTTATAAATACAACTGTGTGCATAAAATACAGTATTGGCCTTTGTAAAGATCAATAAATAAGTCACATAAAAGATTTGTTAAAGCCTGAACACCAGCCACACTTCTAACCATACCCTCCTTAAATCCAAATGTACCTCTTAAGCTGTTTGTAATGAAGGTATGGAAGTATGATGTCTCTAAAATTATAGGTTACTCTGCTTGTAGCAGAGACTCTGCCAGCTGTTCATACTCCAATAATACTGTACAGAAATAAGCAGAAGCCAAATTCATGTTCTCATACGTCTATTCCTTTATGCCTCACATCTGGGTTTTCATGTCTTCAGTATTTCCTTTCTTTCAGAGCATTCATCTTTTCCCCACTCATTACAATGTCTTAAAGACTTGGTTTTCCCTCTAACCAACACTGTACCTTATCATGTTTACAAGTTGTTGTCATTTGTTCACTTGGTAACCCACATGCGTACGATACATATGTTAATCATCTACCTTTAGACAGATTTTATTTCCCAGTTCTGATAATTGTCCTCAGGAAAAAAAACACTGCCCCTACCAATGAATGCCTCTCTTTTCTCTAAACACTCATGCCTACCATCTTGTCTTTTTTAGTTTTTGATAAATAAACAAAACATGACAGAATATATAATATATATATATATATATAATTGTAAAGAATTTCATTCTTGCCACCTCTGAATTTACAAAAAGTCAATATTCATCAATGAGGTGGAAACCCAAGTGTGAAGGAAACTTGTGAGGAAGCATGGCTTAAAGGACTACATGTCCTTTTGGCTTTAAAAGCATAACCATATTCTTTATGAGAAATACACATAGAGAATGATTATCTGCAGACTGTCATTGTCAGGCACCTACGTTGACGCATCGGCGTGCCTCCCAGGGTGCCTGCCGTCGAGGGGTCAGGGGGTGCATGGCGGGCTGTCGCTCCCCTCCGCCTTTGTGGCAAGCTATGCTCTTTCCATGGCACATCTTTCCATCAGCTTTATAATTGACCTCACATTTTTCTCCTCAGGATACTATTGTCCTTGTTTATGTGGATGCTCAAAACAAGCCAATTTATTTTCCCTGCCTAAGTTATATGAAGAGCTCGAACTCCACTGGAAAAAGCTTGACCGTTTCTCTTGAGAGCTGCACATCGTTGTGGCAAGGCAATCGTTGTCCCCACTTGGTAAATAGAGATTGCCAGTGACCCTGTCTTTCTATTTTATATATATATGCACTATTTAGGTCAAATGTCTTTGTTTTTGAGAGAAAAGCAACTTTTGTCCATTAAAATACCATAAAATTGATCAGAAATACAGTGTGGATATTGTTAGTGTTGTATATTACTATTGTAGGTGGAAACGGCTGATTCTTACTGGAATATCTTCATAGGCGTACAGAGGCCCTTTATCAGCAACCATCACTCCTGTATTCAAAAGGCACGATGTGTTAGCTAATCAAGGTTTAGAAGGCCAATTGATCATTAGAAAACCCTTTTACAATTATGTCACACAACTAGACATTTTCTTGTTAGGTAGTGTATATATTTGTTAAAGAATTTGTGATTTTTAAATGGTAATCATTTATTCAGGGGATGGATTGTATGTTTAGCTAAATTTTGCAAGTTTCAGTTGAGGACATGCAAGTTTTCATGTAGTCACATGTATGCACATTATCACCTATGCATTATAAAAAGGTTTCTTAAAATGTATTTAGCGATGCATTATACTAGGCCAGCTGGGCCATTTTTGCATGAGAAGGCCACTGAGGTTTCTCTTAGACAAAAGATCAGTCAAATTATTTAATCTGTATTGTGTCTTTTTAATAGTAGATGTTACAGTGGTTTTACCCGACAAACATGTGATTCATTACTTTGTTGCTTAAGTTGTTACCTTACAGATGGTCTCCTTCATCCCATATCAACATCATTGTTCTCCAAGGCAGAGGAGTAAGGGATATAATTAGTGTATATTATAGTCTATTCAATTGTATTTCTTTGCTCAGAGGAAAAATAATGAAGCCATCTAATTACCTTTTTTTCAAAGGCTGTGTGGGCATTTGCCAAACAGCTAACACACTTATATACATTTAGCACTTTAAAAAAAAATGGACATGAAGGGAAAATCATATGTACTAATAAGTGTGTTCTTATATTGGCTTATATGTAGAAAAACAAACCATAGAAACATTCACTTTATGCTTGAAGGGAAGCTACCTTCTTTACACATTTTAGTATCTTTAAGCATAAATATTATATTGATATATATGGATGCTTTTGTGTCTGGCATATATGTCAAATGTTGTCAAAGCTTACCTTGACTAATCATTATTGTTATAATCTTTTATTTATTAAGCGCCAACAAATTACGCAGTGCAATTTAATTGGGGCGGTTGACAGACACATACCAAATATACATTAATACATACGGATATATTAGGACAGGGGTGTCCAACCTGTGGCCCTCCAGCTGCTGCAGGACTACATCTCCCATACTACTCTTTTAGCCAAGGACCTGGCAGAGAAGTATGGGAGATGTAGTCCTGCAGCAGCTGGAGGGCCGCAGGTTAGACACCCCTGTATAAGGAGTTGAGACCCCTGCCTGTAAGCTTGCCATCTAGCCTTATGGTACGTTTACACAAAGTTCCTGGCAGAAACGGTTGGATTTTGAGGGCCCCGCTTGTGAGCTTACATTCTAAGGGAGTACCGTATTTTCCTGCGTATAAGACGACTTTTTAACCCGTGAAAATCTTCTCAAAAGTCGGGGGTCGTCTTATACGCCGGGTACTGAAACTTACCGAGCTGGAGAATCACGATTCCCCACAAAGCCACGTATCTCTAGGGGAGGGGCGAGCGGAGAAGCCGCCTCCCCTGGGCCGGTCTTCAGGGCCGCGCCGAGGTAGGTGCAAGATCGTGATCTCCCCAACTAGCCCTGATCAGCGGGCGCCCGATGAGCAGGGCTGGTTGGGGAGATCACGACCTCCCTCTAACTAGCCCAACACTAGGGAGCTCGAGGTCTGGCACTTCAGACCTCGGCTTCCGTGCTCCCTAATCACTATGCGCCGGCTATTGATGCTGAGCGAGGGGATCCCGGCGCTCAGCATCAATTGCCGGTGCGTAGTGATGAGGGAGCACGGAAGCCGAGGTCTGAAAATACGGTAGTATGGTAATTGAAACAAAAAGAGGGAGTTGTAGCTCTTTTGTACCATTTATTAGGGCTAAGTGGTTTCAGGATGCAAAATAGGATGTATAAATAAAATAAAATGAAGGAGAAGGGTGGGTTTCAGATGGTGGCTTGCAGAGGGCTTGGAATGTTACATCAGTGTGGGGAAATCCCAATCGCAAAATTATCTGTGAGCATAAAATACAGTGCTGTGTGCAGAAAAATATGTTAAAATTAAAAATGACATCAAATCCATGTGATCTATGTCTTAATGGCCCCCAGCACCTTCTAATGCAGACTATGGGGACTGTGCTGAGTTGGCACAGCCTCTATACTATAAATGGGCTTGTTGAGGAGATCAAAGAACTCCCATGAAACTGTGCCGTTGGCAGTGGGAAACTGGGGGCCTTATTGCCCATGAGGGCGATCGGCTTCCCCTGGTTTGGCAGCAAGAATGCTGCCCCATGGACTTGCCACCTTAGGACGACAAATTGCATCAATACGTTTTCACAGCACAAGCATTAGAAATGTATACACAGAACGTGAGAAGGATGAACTGAAGAACTCCACATGGTTCTCCATCTTTTTTGTTTTATCGTGTATATAGCATTTCTCTCACTGCCGGGAAGCTAGTTGTGTGGAAAGAGTTATTTAGGTTTTGAAAAAAATGTGTAAGGTACTGTGTTGTTTGCCCCCTCCTTTTTTTGCTCATGGAATTCTTGGACACAGTACTTGCTTTTCTTAATTGTATTCTCCACGGTGTCTCACAAAAGAAAAGTAACTAATTAGTACTTCAGCTTTCATTTGTTATTTTCCATTATTTTAAGTTTTGAAGTGCTTTCCGCAGCACTGCACAATTTTAAACATACTGGTGAAAATCCCACCACGCATCGGGAGAGGATAATTGATTTTCAGTAGTACTAGCCTGTAGTTAAGTATTTAAGGCAAGTGGACCATGTATCAACTAACCAATGCTAAGGCGAATAGAACTGGGAAAATAACTTTGTAACTTTGTTCCAAGTATTATCGAAAAGGGAAGTCCGTTTAAGGTGAAAGTGTATCATGCGTCGACCTAGGCTATTCCTTTTTAACCCTTCTCGAGTCTTGTTAGATCCTCTAAGGGGATCACAGCTCAAGCAGACATGGATAGTTGACTATACCTCCTGAGGTATGCATACTTAAGAAGGTCAGTCTCCTTGACTTCTTTTTTTTAACTCTGAGAACTCATCCTGGTACTGAAGGCAGGTACAAAGCCACTGACTAACTGTCATCACTGTGAAGAACGTTGTCCTTTACTAACCGCCTCTCCTCCAATAGCAATATCTAATCTCTTGTAACCTGCTCTGTCCATGAGGCGAAGATACACCCTGACATGGACTTCTTCAGATCTTGAATACATACAATGAAATTAGGTCAACCTTTGGACACATCATTTCTAGGAGAAATAAATCCAAACTACCCATAGGCACGGTACCAGCCTTTTTGATGGATGTTGTTTTAAACATGTCATATATTTGAAGAGAATCAGTAAAACATCCCAATTACAATGGAATCTTCCCTTTATAGTGAACACCATTGCTTACATGTTATTATTACAAATTACAGTTCTTTTAGAAATAACACTGTGTTCCAGGAAAATAATGGATTCATAAACATTAGCATATTTTCTATAGGCAATTATGCTCTATTGTTTTTTGTTTTATTTTTACTGATCAGACATTCTTTCTCCAATTATAAAAGATTGGTCCAACTGCATACACAAACATTTGTGTATCTGCAAAAAACAAAATGTAAATGTAAAAAAAAAAATTAGAGTAAGCATTTTAGTTATTTTCTGCACTGCGGGGAAAACATTCTGAATTTGGAAGATATCTCTCAGATTCAGATGACATCACTCCTAGGGTCAAATATGGGAACATGCTGCATCTACGCACTGGATACAGACATAATCAGATGTAAGCAGATTCTGGTGTTAATCACACAGCAACATTTAACCTTCTGATATCATTTTAACCCTTTGAGTAGCTGAGGAGTAAATTACACACTGAATAGCTTCTACTTTCATCTTAAGCTGTCCGGTATGTTGTGCCACTAAAAGGATTCCAGTATCATATCACATGGATTTTGCATTCTGCACATACATCTGAAGCTTTCTCTTGTGCTGCTGAGAAAGATTATGTCAATTTGTAATAAAACTCTTGTGGAATGATTACATTCAGTCCATGCATGTCAGCATTTTCTATGAGGTACATAAGTCATGTCCAACTTGTCCTCTTCTTTAACATAAGGGCTGAAAAAAAATCCCAGAAGTGTGCATCAGTATACAGTTTTGTTAATTAAGTCCATACAGTGTCAAAAAGAAGTGAAGGGATTTGATGTTTCCTTAATTAAACGATCCCCTGAAAGAACTGTGTTTTATTAATTATCTGAAGATGCAGTTACTGGTAACATAAGGTTTCTCATTAAAAAAGGAGAAAGAAAATAAAATGCAGAAAATGGTGGGGGGGGGAATAGGGAGGTGGAGGATGCAAAAACAAGAGAAAGAAAGAGATAGAGAGAGAGAGAGACAGGGAAGGGGCAGAGAAGTAGAGGCTGTCAGGGAGAAGGGGATTAAAAGGGAAGCAAGCAGAAGAAGGAAGGGAGAGAAAGGAAAGATTCAAAATCAGATTTAGTGCTGAAATGTCCACAGTGCCATCTTTATTCCATAGCAACAGACTTACATCAAGATGATACGCAGAAACCAAATGGAATATGAATGTGAGCCGGAGGATGCAGGACAAAAAACTGGGTATATCTAAGAATCTTTCAACAACACCAGAAATCTCTACATGTAATACATTTAAAGACAAAGAATATACCGTGAAGATTAGCTGAGATAATATGAGAATGATGTTTCTCTGATGACCTCTAACATCTTGCAGCCTCATCGTCACCTGCGTCACTCACATGAGAATTGGGAATACTACAAATGCCACGACCAATAGTTACAAGAGAATTCCATGTAATCATAATTTTTGGTAACATGTAATTTATAATGAAGTATAAGGTACAAGCTGTGCTCTAATCTTAAAGGGCATCTCTAAAACATTTTTCATGCATTACCTACCACATGACTCTTCTTCTGCTGTTTTTATGAACATCTTCCTTAAAAAAAGATATCCATATCTTACCTCTCTAACATGACTACTTCTTATAGATCAAATTACTTTTAACCCTGGATTTTAAAGAGTTGCCAAATTATTAATGTAACTTTGCTGGGGTCCTAGACACATTCTGATAGACCCAGATAATATTGGTAATAATTTCCTAAGCATCACCGTTTACTTGTTAAGGTGGGAGGTAATATAATATAATTAACATTATAATTATTAGTTTTTCCCAAACTTATACTGAGCACCGAGTTAGGTTATTAGGTGCAGAACATTTGTAAAGATTAAAAATGAAAGTCATAAGGTAATACCACCGTGATCAGTTGAAAAATGTTAATTTAACTAAATTGTCCAGTAGGACAGAGGCCCACAGACACAAAATAAAAAACAGAAATCTAATTATGCAGTATGGATCTTTATTTCAAGGTGTGGGGTTTCAATAGTCAGTTCTTCTTAGTGTCTTGGCTGCTGTTGCTTGGGGAGGATGACAGTAATTGGCATCATTTCAAAATCAAGTTGGAATGATCTCTTTGAATGTGACATTTTTGAACCTTCTCTAAGAAATCATTCTGTCATTGGCGGATGTGTTTTTGCCTACTGCCACATATTACCCACTATTTCCTGTTTCTTTTCCTTATGCTCACCCACTTCCTGGTCATCTACTGCATACAAAGCCATTTTAGGTTTGGCAGTAGACTTTGTGCCTGAAGATGTAAACTATGTAAATTTGGTTATAGTCAGGGATTCAAAAGACTAAATAATCAGTATAACAGAATGGTGCCCTCATGCTGCACTTGTTTGCAAACCATGTCCTGTGCACCAGGAGCCATATATTACATTAACAGACTTGGAAAACTATAGACCAATCCATCAACCACTTTCTTTTTTTTTTTTTTTTACAGAAACACAGTCAGGATTTACTTAAAAAAATCTAAAGCCTGAGAAAAAAAAAAAGAAAATTAATCTTTCTCAAAGTTTACTGCCGTATTCCTTGGAAATGCAATGAGATGCTGTTCCTTATGGAGATTCATGGTGCTTTAGGAGAAGGCGGTAGATTTATGGTCAGGAACAAACAACGTTCAACAGCCTTGGGATTCCGGCCAGACCTATATAAGCAAACATTAAGCTGGGAAGTTGTTTATAATTTAAGTAGAAAGTTACTCTCACAGGTGACAGAAGGGCATTTTTCATATTGGATTACTGCTCTAAACAATCACGGATCAACAGAATTACTTTAACCAGCCATATATGGCCTAAGGTTGTCCTTGCAATATACCAATGCACTTAATCATCTCTGCTCATTCAGAATCTGACATCTTAATTTAAGGAAATATGATTTTCTGGATGCCAATTTAAAATAATTCAAGAGACATATGCCAGTATCACCCAAGGCATTGAGCCCACAGATCTCGGGTCTCCCATCATCATAAAAAAATCAGAAAGACAAAGTGTCATCAGTGTTTGTCATGATTTTCCCAACCATATTTTCAAACTCTAAAATAATCCTCCCTTTGCAGAAAGCAAAGAGTCTGCTTGTGTTTGGTTTTTATAATAATATTTTAATTATCATACAATCCTTATTGAGACTTTCAGTTCACTACAGAATTAATAACACATAACTATAATTGCAATTGTATTGTGGGGTTTTTTTGTATCACTATGTAATTAGAAAATAACTAATAGAATTCTAAAAGGAAGATTTGAATTTTGGAATAATCCAAAACACAGAAAACAAATGTGCCATAAAATAAATGTGATTTATTGCCTACAAGTTTTTTCTCTGCCTTAGCTTGCAGTTATGAGTTTGCAATGTATTGTGGGCGATCCATAATTCCAGCTTTGTCAATTCAATACTGAATGAATGAATATTCTGTCATCAGCCTGTATGTTATATGACAGCAATGCATATTATCTACCGATTACATTCCACCTCATTATCTCTACTTTATAACCATGCCATATTATTTCAAGTGTTATTTTCCTGTCATTCCCTGTCTATCCAGAGCACTTATTCATAAAAAATAATTGTCACATTATCCAAGTGTACTTTATAATGATCATCAGTTTATTGCCAAATTAGACATCTTATCCTTTCTTCCCTTCTCGGTTCCTCTCCCTGTTTCTCTATCCCAATTCCTTTCCTTTTTTTGAGACTAGGTATTGATGGTGATTTTTCTTGAGGGCAAACATTTTGCATGAGATGAGTTATCTTTGTGTTTATTTAATATCCTATAACCTATTGAACTCATAAAGATATAACTTCATTGAGAGATATATACGATATGAGAAAAAATGTACATTCAGTTATGAACTTGACTTTAATCATTTATTCTGTTATTCCACAGAAGCAGAGAACATCTGGTGTTCTAGTGTATTTTTTTTCCTGGCCAAAGCTATTCTAAACAAAAAGACCACTTTTGACCACAAGTATTTGTTGATATATCAGTAATTATCAAAAATAGTAATTTGTACTTGTTTTCATGATTGCTTTTGCTGCTAAGTGTGACTTGAAGAGTCTAAAAGTCTGTGAACTTTAGCTGGACACTAAAAAAACAATGTGATATCACACAGACATAAGGGATGTGACAAGTTAGGAAAGGTCCTGTGTGTATCACCTATTGAGGTTTCAGTAGGGCATTTGACACTGTCCCTTATAGAAAAAAACTCAAAAATAAATGACAGTGCTTGAGTTAGGATATTAAAATAGTTGAATGGATAAGCCAATGGTTGAGTGACATAAGACAGATGGTTGTAGTTAATGGAGTATATGCTAAAGAAGGCCTTGTTTCAGGTGGGGTTGGTCGTGGTACTGGGTGTTGCAGCAGCAATATAATGTTGATACATGTAAAATAATGCTCTTGAGATGTTAAAATATAGCATTGGTGGAACAGTGCTGTCAGCAACAACAGAACAGACTTGGCAATAATTATTTCTATGAACTTAGAGGTAAGCAGGCAATAGAATTAAACATTGGGAGATGCACGCAGAGCACCAGGTTGTATAGCCAGAGGCATTCATAGCAGGAAGAGGAACTGGTCTTACCTCTTAGGTTGTCAAAAAATGCTTCACTCCACTGACATATAAATTGGAACCGGGACCCAAATGCATACTAGTACTGTGACTAAGACCAATAATCGGCCAAAATGCATAAGTTGGCATTCTTCGAGCATACAAGGTCGTTGGTGTTACTATTCTACTTACTATTGCACATTATGTGATTACAATAAAGATTTGTATACAGATATCTGGGTCCTGGTTCCAATTTATATATCTAAAGACTGATGTGTTTTTTTATAACCTTTTGGATTTATACGCAGTTTTGGTCCTTACCGACTCACCTGATGGCCAGAGTTCCCACCGATAACTCAGGCTTGGAGGGGAGTGACGAAATTCAATGCGGTAGAAGTCGGTTGTCATGCCGGTCATACCTCATCTAGGTTACTGTGTAGAGTTCCAGATATTCCACTTTCAGATGGATATTTATATTCTAGAATGAGTTCAAAGAAGGGCTCCAAGAATTGTGAATGGTTTGCAGAAAAGACTATTTGTAGGAGGAGAGAAGATAGAGATGGGAGTTAATTTTAAAAGAGAAGACTGTTAGAACAAGAGGTCATAATCTAAGACTAGAGGGTGAGAGGCTTAGATGTAATGTAAGGACGTTTTACTTTACTAAAAGAAACAGCCTCCCATTAGAAGTGGTAGGGGTCCTGGTTAAAGTATTGGCTGTGACTGGTTAAAGTTTGAGTCCTTAAAGCAGAAAAATGGCAAGATGGACTAAATGGCTCATATCTGCTCTCAAATTCTATGTTTATTTAAACGATCCCTCAGTGATATTTTAGGCTTCTTCCTAAAGGTTAGAGATACAATTTTACAGATTATTATTATTGTTACTACTATTATTTTTGAACAGGAGTACATGAAGATACAAACATACTTCACTGTGCTTAGGTAAGTAAAATGTTATGCATTCTTGAATAAACCCTGAAACAGCAGTGAAGATCTGATAATAACTAACTTGCGGAATACAACACAGAATGATATGATTTTTAATATCAATATAATACTGCTGGATCTTACAATACAATTGATCCTTTTAGATGGAAATTCTGCGTATTTGTATGGCAGATATTAAGTTCAGCTTCAAAGTTCCATACAGTAACTACCATGTTGAAGTTGTCAAGCTAAGCAACCTTGTTGTGAAATGAGGAATATACATGTTGGATAGATCCAATAGTGTTGTGTGAGATATGTCAGTATCCTGTGTCCTAGATATCAAAGAGAAAGCACTATATAGGGCTGCAACAACTAATCGATAAAATCGATAATAACCAATAATGAAAATTGTTGCCAACGAATTTCATTATCAATTAGTTGAATCGATTTTTATCGATTATAAGATGAGGGTTTTTTCAAAGCAAAATGTCTTTCATTCAGTGTGACTCACAGCAGCAGTTACTACTTACAGTCCCTCCCTGCAGTTAATATGATTACTTGCCCCGCCCATTTTTTCTCCCAGTCCCTCCCTGAAGTCACTCTGATGATTGACCCCACCCATTTTCTTATAGCTTCCACATGCTTAGCAATTCATCAAACTGTGAGTATAAAATTAATATTTGGGCTGCTGAAAGTTAGGGGAGGTGGGGGTTAATTTAGGGCCAGTTATGATTAATGGGGTGTTTAGGGTTAATTTAGCGGCAGCTATGGTTAATGGGGTGTTTAGGGTTAATTTAGGGGCAATTATTGTTAATGGGGTGTTTAGGGTTAATTTAGGGGCAATTATGGTTGATGGGTGTTTAGGGTTAATTTAGGGGCAGTTGTGGTTGATAGGGTGATTAGGGTTAATTTATAGACTTGGGCACAGGGGGCTCTTCGTGTTCGTCTTCGTGCTCGTCTTCGGGGAAAAAAAAATCTTCGTATTCCGCGAATATTCGCCCGTTCCTGTCTTCTCTTCGGGCGAATATTCGCGGACATTCTTCGTGCTCGTTTAATCTTCGTTTTCCTCCTGGTTGCCTAGCAGGGGTTAATACGGGGTTAATAACACATCACAGCAGCAGCAGCTGCCGTGAAGGTACGTGTGTGCAGCTCTATTGGTCGTTTCGGCAGGGGGCTGGTCTGGCATCAACGAGTGAATTGCAGAACTGCAGAATGCACTTCATTCGTTGATGGCAGGCGAGCCCCCTGCCGAAACGACCAATAGAGTTGCACACACATACCGAGGTGTACTGTCCATAGATGTTTAATAAAAGAATAGGGAATATTTTACATTTTTAAATTGATTTTGGACCACTTTACATGCCTAACATTTGCTACCTATTTACAATGGCATACTTTGCAACAACCCAACTTACTTATTGGACAGGACTGGAAAATAGCAGGACTGTCCACCAAAATCTTGGGTGTGTTGGCAGGTATGCTGATGGAAAAATGTTGGACAAGAACTAAAAAATAGCTTAGGGTTAATGTACGGTTATGTTTAAGATTAGTAGCAGTGCACTGGTTTGGTTAAAGATGGATTATGTCTAAATAATAATAATTTAATTTTAATGTTTTTTTTAAAAAAAAAATAGGGGTTTATTTAAATGTATTTTAAAGTTAGATTTATTATTTAGTACTTGATTATATTTATTAAATGTTTATAGTAGCGTTACCTACCGAGCTATAACTACCTATGTGTATTTGCATTTTGCATACCTAGTTTAGCTAAATTAGATGGGACAGGACTGGAAAAAAGCAGGACTGTCCCTGAAAAAGTTGGGTCTGTTGGCAGGTATGTGGATGGAAAAATGTTATAGGGTGAAGTGTGAGTTATAGTGTTAATGTAATGCTATTAGTGAGTGAAGGCCAGGGCAAATAACAAGGAAAAGGTCCTTGTGTTTTGTGCATTGTAAGTGTGTGTGTATGTGTGTTATGCGTGATGTCACTGTGTGTTATATGTGTTATATGTGTTATTGTGTGTGTTATGTTTGGTTGGTTGTGTATCAGAAGGAAAATAATGAAATGGAAAAGGAAATGGGAAAGGCAAATGAGTGGGCAATTGGCGACCCGCTCACCTGTTTCACCCCAGGGCAAAGCACCCAAACACTGTCAGTCTTAGACGTTTGGCAGCAGACTTCCAGAGCTCAGACACAAGGCCCTAGCGTAAGCTGGCCACTCCGGCGGAGGTAGCAGGCGTTGCCACACCGCACACAGAGGCAGCCAGGGGGGAGAAACTGCCCTTACCATTAGGGACATTTTGGGCATGACTCTAGCCAGGAAGCGAACTGGCAGAGAAGAGATGCTGGCACCACCACCAGCAGCAGCATTGAAAAGGCGAATGAGTGGGCAATTGGCGACCCACTCACCTGTTTCACCCCAGGGCAAAGCACCCAAACACTGTCAGTCTTAGACGTTTGGCAGCAGACTTCCAGAGCTCAGACACAAGGCCCTAGCGTAAGCTGGCCACTCCGGCGGAGGTAGCAGGCGTTGCCACACCGCAAACAGAGGCAGCCAGGGGGGAGAAACTGCCCTTACCATTAGGGACATTTTGGGCATGACTCTAGCCAGGAAGCGAACTGGCAGAGAAGAGATGCTGGCACCACCACCAGCAGCAGCATTGAAAAGGCGAATGAGTGGGCAATTGGCGACCCACTCACCTGTTTCACCCCAGGGCAAAGCACCCAAACACTGTCAGTCTTAGACGTTTGGCAGCAGACTTCCAGAGCTCAGACACAAGGCCCTAGCGTAAGCTGGCCACTCCGGCGGAGGTAGCAGGCGTTGCCACACCGCAGACAGAGGCAGCCAGGGGGGAGAAACTGCCCTTACAATTAGGGACATTTTGGGCATGACTCTAGCCAGGAAGCGAACTGGCAGAGAAGAGATGCTGGCACCACCACCACCAACACCACCACCAGCAGCATTGAAAAATTGGAAAGGCGAATGAGAGGGCAATTTGCGACCCGCTCACCTGTTTCACCCCAGGGCAAAGCACCCAAACACTGTCAGTCTTAGACGTTTGGCAGCAGACTTCCAGAGCTCAGACACAAGGCCCTAGCGTAAGCTGGCCACTCCGGCGGAGGTAGCAGGCGTTGCCACACCGCAGACAGAGGCAGCCAGGGGGGAGAAACTGCCCTTACAATTAGGGACATTTGAGGCATGACACTAGCCAGGAAGCGAACTGGCAGAGAAGAGATGCTGGCACCACCACCAGCAGCAGCATTGAAAAGGCGAATGAGTGGGCAATTGGCGACCCACTCACCTGTTTCACCTCAGGGCAAAGCACCCAAACACTGTCAGTCTTAGACGTTTGGCAGCAGACTTCCAGAGCTCAGACACAAGGCCCTAGCGTAAGCTGGCCACTCCGGCGGAGGTAGCAGGCGTTGCCACACCGCAAACAGAGGCAGCCAGGGGGGAGAAACTGCCCTTACCATTAGGGACATTTTGGGCATGACTCTAGCCAGGAAGCGAACTGGCAGAGAAGAGATGCTGGCACCACCAGCAGCAGCATTGAAAAGGCGAATGAGTGGGCAATTGGCGACCCACTCACCTGTTTCACCCCAGGGCAAAGCACCCAAACACTGTCAGTCTTAGACGTTTGGCAGCAGACTTCCAGAGCTCAGACACAAGGCCCTAGCGTAAGCTGGCCACTCCGGCGGAGGTAGCAGGCGTTGCCACACCGCAGACAGAGGCAGCCAGGGGGGAGAAACTGCCCTTACAATTAGGGACATTTGAGGCATGACACTAGCCAGGAAGCGAACTGGCAGAGAAGAGATGCTGGCACCACCACCAGCAGCAGCATTGAAAAGGCGAATGAGTGGGCAATTGGCGACCCACTCACCTGTTTCACCCCAGGGCAAAGCACCCAAACACTGTCAGTCTTAGACGTTTGGCAGCAGACTTCCAGAGCTCAGACACAAGGCCCTAGCGTAAGCTGGCCACTCCGGCGGAGGTAGCAGGCGTTGCCACACCGCAAACAGAGGCAGCCAGGGGGGAGAAACTGCCCTTACCATTAGGGACATTTTGGGCATGACTCTAGCCAGGAAGCGAACTGGCAGAGAAGAGATGCTGGCACCACCACCAGCAGCAGCATTGAAAAGGCGAATGAGTGGGCAATTGGCGACCCACTCACCTGTTTCACCCCAGGGCAAAGCACCCAAACACTGTCAGTCTTAGACGTTTGGCAGCAGACTTCCAGAGCTCAGACACAAGGCCCTAGCGTAAGCTGGCCACTCCGGCGGAGGTAGCAGGCGTTGCCACACAGCAAACAGACGCAGCCAGAGGGGAGAAACTGCCCTTACCATTAGGGACATTTGATTCATGACACTAGCCAGGAAGCGAACTGGCATCGAAGAGACACTGGCACCACCACCAGCAGCAGCAGCAGCAGAATTGGGAAAGGCGAATGAGTGGGCAATTGGCGACCCACTCACCTGTTTCACCCCAGAGCAAAGCATCCAAACACTGTCAGTCCTTGGCGTTTGGGAGCGGACTTCCAGAGCTCAGACACAAGGCCCTAGCGTAAGCTGGCTACATTGGCGGAGGTAGCAGGCGTTGCCACACCGCAGCAAGTGCAACCAGGGGGGAGAAACTGCCCTTACCATCAGGGACATTTAAGGCATGACACTAGCCAGGAAGCGAACTGGCAGAGAAGAGATGCTGGCACCACCAGCAGCAGCAGCAGCAGCAGCAGCATTGGAAAAGGCAAATGAGTGGGCAATTGACGACCCGCTCACCTGTTTCACCCCAGGGCAAAGCATCCAAACACTGTCAGTCCTTGGCGTTTGGGAGCGGACTTCCAGAACTCAGACACAAGGCCCTAGCGTAAGCTGGCTACATTGGCGGAGGTAGCAGGCGTTGCCACACCGCAGCAAGTGCAACCAGGGGGGAGAAACTACCCTTACCATCAGGGACATTTAAGGCATGACACTAGCCAGGAAGCGAACTGGCATTGAAGAGAGACACTGGCACCACCACCAGCAGCAGCAGAATTGGGAAAGGCGAATGAGTGGGCAATTGACGACCCGCTCACCTGTTTCACCCCAGGGCAAAGCATCCAAGCACTGTCAGTCCTTGGCGTTTGGGAGCGGACTTCCAGAACTCAGACACAAGGCCCTAGCGTAAGCTGGCTACATTGGCGGAGGTAGCAGGCGTTGCCACACCGCAGCAAGTGCAACCAGGGGGGAGAAACTACCCTTACCATCAGGGACATTCGAGGCATGACACTAGCCAGGAAGCGAACTGGCATTGAAGAGAGACACTGGCACCACCACCAGCAGCAGCAGAATTGGGAAAGGCGAATGAGTGGGCAATTGACGACCCGCTCACCTGTTTCACCCCAGGGCAAAGCATCCAAGCACTGTCAGTCCTTGGCGTTTGGGAGCAGACCTACAGAACTCAGACACAAGGCCCTAGCGTAAGCTGGCTACACCGGCGGAGGTAGCAGGCGTTGCCACACCGCAGCAAGTGCAACCAGGGGGGAGAAACTACCCTTACCATCAGGGACATTCGAGGCATGACACTAGCCAGGAAGCGAACTGGCATTGAAGAGAGACACTGGCACCACCACCAGCAGCAGCAGAATTGGGAAAGGCGAATGAGTGGGCAATTGACGACCCGCTCACCTGTTTCACCCCAGGGCAAAGCATCCAAGCACTGTCAGTCCTTGGCGTTTGGGAGCGGACTTCCAGAACTCAGACACAAGGCCCTAGCGTAAGCTGGCTACATTGGCGGAGGTAGCAGGCGTTGCCACACCGCAGCAAGTGCAACCAGGGGGGAGAAACTACCCTTACCATCAGGGACATTCGAGGCATGACACTAGCCAGGAAGCGAACTGGCATTGAAGAGAGACACTGGCACCACCACCAGCAGCAGCAGAATTGGGAAAGGCGAATGAGTGGGCAATTGACGACCCGCTCACCTGTTTCACCCCAGGGCAAAGCATCCAAGCACTGTCAGTCCTTGGCGTTTGGGAGCAGACCTACAGAACTCAGACACAAGGCCCTAGCGTAAGCTGGCTACACCGGCGGAGGTAGCAGGCGTTGCCACACCGCAGCAAGTGCAACCAGGGGGGAGAAACTACCCTTACCATCAGGGACATTCGAGGCATGACACTAGCCAGGAAGCGAACTGGCATTGAAGAGAGACACTGGCACCACCACCAGCAGCAGCAGAATTGGGAAAGGCGAATGAGTGGGCAATTGACGACCCGCTCACCTGTTTCACCCCAGGGCAAAGCATCCAAGCACTGTCAGTCCTTGGCGTTTGGGAGCAGACCTACAGAACTCAGACACAAGGCCCTAGCGTAAGCTGGCTACACCGGCGGAGGTAGCAGGCGTTGCCACACCGCAGCAAGTGCAACCAGGGGGGAGAAACTACCCTTACCATCAGGGACATTCGAGGCATGACACTAGCCAGGAAGCGAACTGGCATTGAAGAGAGACACTGGCACCACCACCAGCAGCAGCAGCATTGGGAAAGGCGAATGAGTGGGCAATTGACGACCCGCTCACCTGTTTCACCCCAGGGCAAAGCATCCAAACACTGTCAGTCCTTGGCGTTTGGGAGCAGACCTACAGAACTCAGACACTAGGCCCTAGCGTAAGCTAGCTACACCGGCGGAGGTAGCAGGCGTTGCCACACCGCAGCAAGTGCAACCAGGGGGGAGAAACTACCCTTTCCATTAGGGACATCTGAGGCATGATTTCAGCCAGGAAGCGAACTGGCAAAAGATACTGGCACCACCACCAGCAGCAGCGTTGGAAACGGAAAAAGGTGAATGAGTGGGCAATTGACGACCCACTCACCTGTTTCACCCCAGGGCAAAGCATCCAAAGACTGTCAGTCCTAGGCGTTTGGGAGCGGACTTACAGAACTCAGACACTAGGCCCTAGCGTAAATTGGCTACACCAGCGGAGGTAGCAGGCATTGCCACACCGCAGCAAGTGCAACCAGGGGGAGAAACTACCTTAAACATTAGAGAGAAAAAATTTAACTTTCCAAGCTAAGAGCTGGGTAACCCAATTTGGGCAGATTGAATTTAAGAAAGGCAATCTGCTCCATCAGATGAGGTGCCATGCGTGAGCGCTGTGGACTCAGTATGTTTCCAGTCATAGAAAACACGCGCTCACTTTGAACAGTGGTTGGCGGACATGATAGAAGCTGCTGCGCAACCCATGAGAGTGCAGGCCACACACTCTTCTTTTCATCCCAGTAGCTAAGAGGATCAACATTAGGAGCAGAAGGAACTTCACAGAGGTAAAGTTTGACCATTTCAGCAGCACTACTCTCCTTTCTGCTGCTAGCTCTGTCAGATGGTCCAACTATACTGCCAAGTGCCTCTTCCCAAAACGCAGCTGCTCCACTCAGCTGTGTTGTGCTGCTTGTGGCACTGCTGCTGATGCTGCTGCTAGGGGTAGCAGACCACATCATCTCTTCCTCCTCCTGCACCTCACCCTCCTCGGACAGCATTCCCATTTTACGCTGCCAGTCACGCACCTTGTTGACCAATTGCTCCCGGTAGCTACTGAGAACATTGAATTTCAAAGCTAGCTTTCCCTTAATTCTTGGATCACAAAGGCACGCTAGCATCATTTCGGGACTCTCTTCCATTCGCTTGCGAAGGTGTACTTTTAGCAGATCCTTCAGCTTCCTGACTATGGCTGCTACGTCAGGATGTAGAGTGCCACCTTGAACAGCCTCACGGTTTCCAAGGAACACATCCATCTTGCTGCCTAGATGGGAGAACACTGGGATTACCTGGGCCAGACTGGCAGTGTTTGAGCTTAAATTTTCTGTGGCATCCCTGAATGGTTTAAGGACTGCCACTAGCTGGGCGATCACTGTCCAATCCTCCCTATTCAATGGAGAGGTAATCCCAATATTGTGCTCTGAGGCAAGATTATGGATTGCCCTCTGCTGCTCCAAAATCCTCTCTAGCATGTCTAACGTGGAGTTCCACCGTGTACTGACATCCTGACGTAGGCAGTGTACGGGAAGACCTGACCTCTCTTGCTCTTCCCTCAAAAGTTGGCTAGCCTTAACACTATGGTGAAAGTGCCCAGCGATCTTTCTGCAGCGGGACAGAACTACTGCTGCCACATTAGTTCCTTCTGACATTGCTGCCTTCAGTACAAGATGGATGATGTGGGCTGCACAGCGCACACCAACAATATGACCATCTCGCAGCGCTTTCACCATATTGGCACCTCCGTCAGTTACCACAAAACCAACTTCAACATTGGTGCCCGCCTCTGCTCCCACCCAAAGGCTAAACATTTTCCTAATCGCATGCAGAATATTTTGGGAAGTGTGCTTTTCATCCATCACTTCTGCATGGAGAAGGAATGATCGGTAGCCTGCTGCAGCAACTTCCTTAGACACACCGGGCTGCCACCAGTGTGCTGTCAAAGAAAGAAAGGCATGCTGGGCGCTAGGTGCACTCCACAAATCTGTAGTGAAATGAACACACTGACCAGCAGCCTTGGAAAGCTCCTCTTTCACTGCTGCAACACAGGACCGATACAGCGAGGGGACAATGTTCCTGCTGAAAGTGGAACGTGACGGAACTGTGTATTGTGGAGCCACAGCCGCCATCAATTGTTTGAAAGGCTCCCCTTCAATCATGGAGAAGGATGCCCCTCCAACAGCAATGAACTGACCAATAAGTCGCGTTACTTTATTGGCCTGCTGTTTGGGCATCGTTCTCTTGGAGTGGAATGCCCCAAATTCTTCCAGGGTGGGCTGGGCATGCAGTGCTCCAACCTGCCTTGGTCTCTGGCTGCCAGCACTAGTTGCTGCTGCTGCTGCTGCTGCTGCTATTGGCTCAGAAGAAGAAGCTGTTGGGGTTTTTCCACGGCCACCAGCTATGCTGCCTGCACTAAGTTTTACCTCTGCATCTTTCCCCAATAGCACAGCGTTGTGTTGAGTGCTGAGGTGATGCTTCATGCTAGCACTGGTAAAATGGCCAGACACTTTCCCTCTGCTTATTAGCTTCCCACAATGTTTGCACTTTCCATAGCGCCCTTCTTCAACATTTTCAAAGTGCTCCCAAATTGGGGCGCGCATAGCCTTGGAGTGTGCCTTGGGTGCTGCTCTTACTGCTCGGGGTGGATGAACAGAGGCAGAACTAGTGGTGGTGGGACTGGTGGTAACAGTACTGGCCATAGTGGGACTGCTAATTGCTTTAGATTTGCTAGGTTTTGCTGCTGCTGCTGGTGGTGGTGATGGTGATGATCGTAGCGGAGAAGGTGGAGGCTCAGGGGAAAATTGTGCACTAGTCATTTGGACACTGCTCCCTGAGGAATCTGATTCCTGACCACTCATCTCCTCTACTTCCTCTGGCTCATAGTCTAGCTCTTCATTAGCCAGATCGAATGGAATTCCTGCTAGGCTGGAGCTAAGACTGATATCGTCGTGAGACTCGTGACTAGTAGTAGTGCGAGCAGGAAGAATAGACTCTGCACTTGGCCTCTCAGTCTCAGGCTCCTCTGCTACCTCGCTAGGTGGAATTCCACTATGTGTAGCCCTCTCTCTAACTGTCTTTACAAAAATTTTGTAAGGACTTGGTGGCTTGCTAGAGGTACTAGGAGGACATGGCGTGGCGGTACCAGTGGGAACAGTAGGCGCAGCACTAGTGGTGGTAGAGGCGGTAGAGGTGGGGGTGGTGGTGGTGGTTTTCCCTACAAAGGAATGAGATCGCTTTGGTTTGGGACCCCTCTGAGTCTTGCTGCTAATTTGGCTCTGCTTGGTACCTTGCATGCTGCTGGTGGATGGGGAAGATGCTGCTTGGGGCAAAAGGCACTTCTTTTTAGTCACTGGGCTGGTACTACTTGTGCTACCCTTTAACTTTGAACGTGCTTCTGGTGCTTTAGGCTTTCCGTAAAAAACCATAGAGCTTGTGGGCCTAGCCGCACTACTACTGCCTGCTTTTGGTGCCTTTCCTTTACTTGATGATCCTTCAAGCAATGCTTCCCCAAATGATAAGCGAGAGCTTGGCCTACTTGGCCGACTAGACTGACGCAAAGGCTGCATCTTAGAACTGGTGGTGGTGCTGCTGGTGGTGGTGGTGGTGGTGGTGGTAGATGGAGCTTGTCCCTCCTTAGTCCCAAAAGGAGGATCCATTTCAAATTTTGTGTTGTGTGTGTAGTGTAGTGTAGTGTAGTGTAGTGTAGTGTAGTGTTTAAAAAACTATAAAAAAAAAATAAAAAAATAAAAATAAAAAAAAGGAAAAATGAATTAAAGACAAAAAAATTAGAGGAAGTTCTCTTCAGTGCTACTGCTTAAAAAGTAAAACTATGCACTACTGCACTGTGCTGTGTGCAATCTGCCAAAATCCTAAAGTTATTTAAATTATTAACTCAAGATTAACTATTTAATAACTAGCAGTATTTTATTTTTAATTTGAATTTACACGGGCCTAAGAGCTTAGCCTACTACTATGCTAGCCTAAAGCTATATTTCCTTACTATAAGTCTACCTCTAGGCAGACACTCTCAAACCCACTAAGCTAAAGTGAGGTTAAATCAGATTCAGTATATGATTTATTAATTAATATTAAGTTATATAATATTAATAGATTAGAACTAATTTACTTATATATTATGTATTATAGATAGAAGAATATAGATTATGAATTAGAATTTAGAATTAGAATTACTTATATTATAGATTATGAATTAGAATATTATTATTTATGATATATTATAGATTAAGATTAAAGAAGATTAGAATTATTTTAGTACTACAGCTAGTAGCTTGAAGCTTTGCTTAGTACAGCTCGTCACAGTCAATTTTTCTTGAAAAGAATTAGAAATAAAATAAAATGTCACAGCAAAACAGTTATCTTCACTGCTTGCTGCACTCACTAGCCCAACAAGTTCACTTCACTGATGGACTGAGGTGAGCAAAACACTAAGGGTACTTTTAATAAAATTGAAATAAAATGTAAAATAAATGAGAAAATCTTTGCAAAACAGTTAACGTCACTGCTTGCTGATCAAAAAAAAACACAGCACTTATTCGGCTGCACTCACTAGCCCAACAAGTTCACTTCACTGATGGACTGAGGTGAGCAAAACAAATGAAATAAAATGAAAGATTAATTAAGAAAAATTGACTTGGTCTCTTACTGTTGCTAAAACAAAGCACAAACTATAGAGCTGCAGCACCAGTACTAATAAGATTAGCTGAACTATACGCTAGTAGTAATTAATTAATATTATTACTTTTATTTATAGCTAATTTAATTAACTATTAAGATAAGAAAGAATTAGAGAATTATTGATATTACTGATTTTAGATTAGACACTAGTAGATGTTCTGAATGTCTACAGTACACTCTACACTAGTATACTATTACTAACTATAACTGACAAATATATATATAATTTTATAATGAATTCAATTATTAATTATATTAATTAATATTACTGATTTTAAATTAGACACTAGTAGATGAATGTCTACAGTACACTCTACACTAGTATACTATAGTATATATATATATATGACTGACAAATATATATATATATATAATATTATAATGAACTATTAAATTATAGATTCTATTAAATTGTAATTTATAAATTCTATTTAATTTATTTAAGCAGGACAGGCAATAGGCACTAGTGCCAGCCCAGGGCAAGGGCACCCCAGTGCCACTGAGGCACTGGGTGCACTGTCAACTCAACAGCACTTACACTAAAGTTGATGACAAATTAATTTAAAAAAAATTAAATTAATCAAATTATTATTATTAAATATATTAATTAAGTAGCACTGAAGTGAGGATGAAGTACACAGTGAGAAATGGCAGGCTAAGGCTTACCAGTCTCACACAGAACAGAACAATCTCTCTCTGTAACGCTCGGATGCAGCACAGCAGTGTTGCCAAAGCAGTCACAGCGAAAAATGAATGGATCTCTCAGGCAAGCTCTGGTCTTATAAAGGCGCCTTCAGAATTCAAAAAACAGCAGCACAGGCATTGGATGAGACCCTTAGCGTTACGTCACAAGAGTGAGCTGATTGGACAGACGAGGATCAGCTCACTCCTGTTTGAAATTTTGGCGGTTGCGCGGCAAAAACGAAGACGATCGCGAAGAATCTTCGATTCTTCGTGATTGTGAGTCTTCGTCTTCGCCTACGGTTTGCCGGCACTGTATTCTGTTCTACGTTCCTTCGGAACGAACAAAAAAACGGCCTCTTCGTGCTCGTTTTCATGTTCGCCCGAAGACGAATGCACAAGTCTATTAATTTAAGGGCAATTATGGCTAATGGGGTGTTTAGGGTTAATTTAGGGGCAGTTGTGGTTGATGGGGTCTTTAAGGTTAATTTAGGGGCAGTTGTGGTTGATGGGGTCTTTAGGGTTAATTTAATGCTGAGGACTGATGGTTAATTTAATTAATTCATAAAGTTACCTTAAGGTGCAGTTAGAGGTAAAGGGGGGGGAACTAAAGGGAATCTAAATCCTGGGGGCAGTGAAGATAAATCCTGTATTTATTTATAAAAGTATTGTGTCAGTGTGCTGTGAACGAGTCTGTGAATCTATAAGGGCACTATGGGATATCTGGGGGTATAAGGCATATCCGGGGAGGACGGAGTGACATATCTGGGGGGTATAAGGCATATCAGGTGGCACAGTGGCATACCAGGGTATATAAGGCATATGTGGGGAGGGCAGTGTGGCATGTCTGGGAGGCAGTGTGGCATGTCTGGGAGGCAGTGTGCCATATCAGGGGGGCAGTGTGGCATATCAGGGGGGGACGGAGTGGCATATCAGGGGGTATAAGGCATATGTGGGGAGGGCGGAGTGGCATATCTGGGAGGCAGTGTGGCATATCAGGGGAGGACAGAGTGGCATATCAGGGGGTATAAGGCATATGTGGGGAGGGTGGAGTGGCATATCTGGGAGGCAGTGTGGCAAGCCTGGGCTCAAATGTGCATAACTGGGGGGGGGCAGATTGGGAAATAAAAACAAGAAATGCATTTTATCAAAGTTTTTTTATTCTGACATTTGTTTTTAAAAACCTGTTTATAAAATTATTTTAAATAAAATAATCGGCCAGCTAATCGATTATGAAAATAATCGTTAGTTGCAGCCCTACTTATATTCAGGCTTTTTCTTTTTTCCTAAATTAATATTCAAATTTTGGGGGGTTGTCTTATCAGGGTCATCTTATAATCGAGCAAATACCGTTTATCTTTATCTTTAATATATTTAATGCAAAAAGACAAAATAGACATAGATAGGTAGTTACATTTCATGATAAACAAAAATCCTATTATATATTTGATCATTCTTTAAACGACTGAATGAATGAACAGTTAAATGTACATCATGATATATATTAAATGCACACATATATATATTTTAGTTAAACCCCTGGTTTAGAATGTGCATTAAACTGTATCATTTAATGAATCAGCCTTTGCTGATATTACATAAGAGCTTTGCTACAATTTCCTTTTTTTAAAATGGAAAGGATGCATTTTTATTACTGAGTTTTAAGGTAGACTTTGGATACATTGCGTTGTTTTGGAGACTTCTTGTCAGTTGTAAGGCGTTATGACATCATAGATACTGCAGCATAACAGGTAGTGCATGCCAGGCACGGTACATTCAGTTGACTTGCTGTCAGTTGGACTGGTTGCTGTATTCTGAGTATTTTGGTATCGACAAACCGCGATCAACAATGGCTGAAGGAGAATTTGTCAACGAGCCTCCTCATCTGCCTCTGTATGATCGGGATGGTGATAGACACATGACGTCTCTGTCAGAACTGAGCCTGGAGGTGAATTTATTTCCAGAGATGCCTCCAACGCCCCTATACGATCGGGATGGCGACATTCACATGGAGACCGTGTCAGACCTGAGTTTGGAGATACATTCATTTGCCATGATACATCCAACGCCTCTATACGATCGGGATGGCGACATTCACATGGAGACCGCGTCAGACCTGAGTTTGGAGATGCATTCATTTGCCATGATACATCCAACGCCTCTATACGATCGGGATGGCGACATTCACATGGAGACCGTGTCAGACCTGAGTTTGGAGATGCATTCATTTGCCGTGATCCCTCCAACTCCTCCAACGCCTCTATACGACCGAGATGGCGACATTCACATGGAGACCATTTCAGAACTGAGTCTGGAGATGGATTCCTTTGCCGTGATACATCCAACGCCTCTATACGATCGAGATGGCGACATACATATGCTGACGGTGTCAGAGCTGAGCCTGGATGTGAGCTTACAAGCCGAAAATCCTCCAGCCAGAGTGACAACAAAGGATAAAATAGCCAGCTTCTTCAGGAGACTGTTCAAGCCACGGAGATGCAAGGCAAAATTCATCTGCATTTGCGTTTGTGAAGTGGAGTAAATTTCCTTTGAAGATCTGGGAAAAGTTGAACCTCATAGATTCTTCCCTGACCCCCCCCCCCGCATTATCCTGTCCCCAAACCAAATTGTTCTATTAATAAACAAAAATTACCAAAAAAAAATTTATTTTAATGTATTACATTTTTCTCTTACTGTCTATCAAAATAGTCTGTTCTATTATCTTTTAAACCACTGAGTTCAGCAGCAATAGGGTGAAGTCTAAATATAAATGAACTCGTGACTTCTTATTCTACTTAAATGGATAATTTTGCCCTCGACAATGTCTTGTATTAGTCACTGAAATCATTAACAGTCTATATCAGTTGCAGCATCAAAGGGCTCACTTGTATACTAAGAATCCTTGGGGCCCTACAAGACATGGGGGGGCTTCATCACAGGGTTAGAGGGGTCATTCTTTACTCCTCCGTAATGACTATATGGGATGTTTCTCTATTTGTGTGATCAGTATACAGACCATAGTCTTCCACCTGTACATACTATACCTGTGTGCATAACTATACCACCTCAATCCATAACTGGGTATTTATTACCTTCCCTCTATTTCCCACTAAATAACAAACACACATACTCGTGATCACACATGGAACAATACAAACAACCTTATTACCCAATACTATTAATAGCCGCTGTACACATTATCACCCAGCTTTTTAAATAAATAAATCCACAACACTCTATATACTGCTCACCCATAATCTTAATTTTATTATATTGACAACATGTTGTCACAAATCTTCAACATTTAGTAAAAGCATAACACAACTTCATAGTTTCTGGATAGAGAGATGAGGAATGTAATCCATAAGCACTCAAGCACTCAAGAGAAGCCCCCCGCCACAAGGTGCTATGGCTTAAAGGACTGCCACCCTTACCCCAGGGTTCAAGAGGTTGATATATTAACCAGAAACACACAGGTTCCTATCAGGTTGATCACAACATATATTGTTTACAAAGATCATGTTCCTTTCCTCCACCACATCCTTGTTTGCTCCCATTGCAAAGATGTGCATGCATTCAAGAACAGTTATGATGTTCTCGAAAAATCTGACTACAAGTATGCAAACTCCCCTCCTAATTATTGACTTTAGGTGTTTCACTCACACTCATTGCTAGGTGTATGAAATTAGCACAAAGCAGCCATCTCCGTATACAAACATTGACAGTAGAAGGGGTCCTACTGAAGATCTCAGTGACTGTGAATGTGGCACTGTCATAGGATGCCACCTTTGCCAGTTGGTGAAATTTCTGCCCCGGTCCACTGTAAGTACTGTTATTGTGAGATAGCAAAGTCTAGAAGTAATAACAGCTCAGCCATGAAGGGATAGACCTAACACACTAAAAGAGCAAGGCCAATGAGTGCTGAAGTGTGTAGGGCATAAAAATTGCCTGTCCTCTGCAGCATCACTTACTATAGAGTTCCAAATGGCCTCTGGAGACATCAGCGCAAGCACTGTGTGTCGGGAGCTGGATGAGTTTGTTGTTGAAGAAGTTGACTGGCCCCACAGAGCCATGACCTCAACCCCATCAAACACCTTTGGGATGAACTGGTACAGAGATTGGGAGCCAGACCTTCTTGGCTAACGTCAGTGCCTGCAAAGAGGGGGTATTCTATGTTAATCAGTAGACTTGTGCATTCGTCTTCGGGCGAATATGAAAACGGGGTTAAAAGGAATATCATGGAAGCAGAGTGGTATATGGGGGTGTATAATGCATAACTGGGGGCAGGTTGGCAAATAAAAGGAAATAACAAAAAATGCATTTTTCTCAATCATAATTTTTATTAAATATGAAGAAATAGTTGACACGTGAATGAATATTTACTCGTAAAACTTTGTTCTTATAGGGTAGTCTTATATTTAGGGCTGCAACAACGAATTTCATTAATCGATTTTTATCGATTATAAGATGAGGGTTTTTTCAGAGCAAATGCTCTGAAAAATACCTCTCATTTTATAATCCGTTCCATTCAGTGTGAGTCACAGCAGCAGTTACTACTTAGTCCCTCCC
The DNA here is from genome assembly GCF_027358695.1 of Spea bombifrons. Classification (NCBI taxonomy): domain Eukaryota; kingdom Metazoa; phylum Chordata; class Amphibia; order Anura; family Pelobatidae; genus Spea; species Spea bombifrons. The sequence continues at coordinate 85,821,802 of NC_071089.1, read as the reverse complement.
TGCAGTCACTCTGATGATTGACCCCCCCCATTTGCTTATAGCGTCCACAACCTTAGCAATTTATCTAACTGTGAGTATAAAAATTAATATTTGGGCTACTGAAAGTTAGGGGAGGTGGGGTTAATTTAGGGGCCGCTATGTTTAATGGGATGTTATGGTTAATGGGGTGTTTAGGGTTAATTTAGGGACAGTTATGGTTAATGGGATGTTTAGGGTTAATTTAGGGGCAGTTCTGGTTGATGGGGTCTTAAAGGTTAATTTAGGGACAGTTATGGTTAATGGGATGTTTAGGGTTAATTTAGGGGCAGTTCTGGTTGATGGGGTCTTTAGGGTTAATTTAGGGGCAGTTGTGGTTGATGGGGTCTTTAGGGTTAATTTAATGCTGAGGACTGAGGGTTAATTTAATTAATTCATAAAGTTAACTTAAGGCGCAGTTAGAGGTAAAGGGGAGGGAACTAAAGGGAATCTAAATCCTGGGGCAGTGAAGATTACCGTATTTGCTCGATTATAAGACAAGTTTTTTTCCAGAGCAAATGCTCTGAAAAATACCCCTCGTCTTCTAATCAGGGTTGTCTTATAATCAGACCTCAACTAGGTCTGACTATGAGACTAAGATCCAGATCCCCCGCAGCGATGCAGGAGACCTGGATCCTACTGTCCCCCTCCCCCAACTTACCAGTGCTTCTGAGTCCCCGGTGCGTAGTACGGGCAGCGTGTAGAGCTCTACTCGATTCGCGTACACAATTTCCGCTGCAGCCGGGAGGAGGTGCGGTTAGTAGCGGGTGTTGCCTGCGTCCGGGGGGGGGTAGGTTATTCTGATGTTTGTTTTTAACAACCTGTTTATTAAATTATTTTAAATAAATGAAAAATTTACATTAATTTATTATCCGATTAATCGAAAACATAATCGGCCAACTAATCGATTATGAAAATAATCGTTAGTTGCAGCCCTAGCATTATTACAGCATTTCCTGAAGAAATTCAGTGCTGTTAATTTATGAAACATTGTTCACTGCTCTTTTAATTTGTAGGCTTTTTTGTAATGTATTTCTTTGAATTAGGTTGGATGCACCTATGAAGAATAAATTACATTTCTTGGGGACGATTCAGACTTTAGTACCTGGCCTTGCAATGTACACAGCTGACCTACATATTGGATTGTGTTCAATCACAATAGAGAGAGCCTATGCTGCTTTAATTTCAGTCCTACCTACATTTTCTAGGACTGAACACCATTATCTTGTAATAGATTTTCAGTTTAATAACCTTGAAGTTATGTTTGATACGTTAATTGTGGTTGCCAACAAATGCATTCTTCCAATAGTGAAATACACCAAGGTTTACTTTAAAATGATGTATGTATAACAAGATCACCTAATTTAACCATATTATCCCTTTTAGCAGATAAGGCATCCATCACAATAATGGTGGAGATCTTTCATATTGACACAATAACATAGTTTGTTGTAGAGACCTTGGGGAGTGCTCCAAGGGAAGGATATAAACCTTGCTTCCTAATTTCTCCGACATTCATGCTCACATGATCTCTGCAGTGACCAGAGAAAAGTGGAGAAAAGCCTATGGAGAAAATGAATCACAGACACAAAATAAAATTTAAAAAACCTTGCAGTCTCTTCTGCATAGTTCATATATGACAGCAATATTGTTTATGGGTCAAGCTTGCCATTATGCTTCTGTATAGCTATAGTAACTGTTTTAACCCACGACTGCATTGTTTAGTAATGTTGCAGTTATTTCAAAACAGGATTCTCATGCTGTGCTCCCAGGTCCGGCTTTAACTTGGGGCAAAAGGGGCCTGTCATTCTTGGGGGCCCATAGCAGCTGCCCCTTGAGCCCGCAACAACCACAGTAGCAGGGGTTGCAACAGGGACCCACCACTCTGCGATCACCTCAAGCTTGCTGCTTACCTCTTCGTTTCTTGGACCACCTAGGGGAAGCAGGGACACAGCAGGGTCACCTTACATCACGTGACCCTTCTGTGTTTCTGCATTTTCCTCCTGGGAGTTAAAAGTGAAGGTAAGCTGCCGGCCAAGTAGAAGTCTGCGAGCACCACAGACAAAGATGGCACAGGTAGCCTACTTAGAGACAAAGATGGCATAGGGAGGCTGTTTTACTTCATTGACAAGCTGTTTAGGGCAAAGATTGCACAGATATGCTGCTTGGGGACAAAAAAGGCGGAAGTTCTTCTGCCCAGAATACCGCTACCAAGAGAGAAGCCCTTAGTAGCAAATCCAGGTTTTAGATGATCCCAACAGCAAGGAGGCCTTAGTGCTAGCAGGTATATAGGTACTGAGTCAATGTAGCAAGGTATAGGTACAGCTTCAGGCAGGATATACACAGGCAGCATAGCACGGTAGGGGCACAGGATAGCTGATTTGGTACACAAAGAGGGTAGTCGTACAAGCCAGGGGTCAAACACAAAGTGGGTAGTCAGACGAGCCGAACTGGTACACGAAAGATACAGGTAGAGGTGCAAAATCACTAAGCTGAGAGTAGTCATACAGGCAAAGGGTCAAAATATCCGAAATCAAGAACACAGGCAATGCTATGCTGTAATGGACCACAACAGGGTGCCAGAGAGAAGCATTTCTGGATTTTTAAATCCGGCACCTGCTCTGGACCCAGCATCCTACCTCATGGCCACGCCCCCAGCCATCCTTCTTGTCTAACATCAGTGCCTCAGCTCACAAATGCTCTACTGGAGGAATAAGCAAAAATTCCCACAGAAACTACAAAATCTCGTGGAAAGCCTCCCAGAAGACTGTAAGCTGTTATAGCTGCAAAAAGAGGGACCAACTACATATTAATGTCTATGTACTTAGAATATGATGTCAAAGTCCCTGTTGGTGTAGTGGTCAGATGGCCTAATTCTTTTGCCCATATAGTGTGTGTTTTTGTATATATACAGTATATATGTATATATATACATATTCTAGAGACCACCCAGGACCCCACATGACCTTGATCCGAACCTGACCACACAACAAAACACAGCACCTCCAGTGCAGCTGTACAATTCTGTCAAAATGCTGTTGCTGTTATTCCATAACAACCAATATATTTCATAAACAAATAAAACAAATAGCCAGTAATAAAAAAAAACATGAAAACAAAGATATATAGATACAAAACGCATGAGTCAAAAAATAAAGAGAATGCTAGCTATACTAAAGAGAGGGCTCCACCGGAAGTAGGAGGAAGGGGGAGAGGGGGAGTAGAAGAAGAATGATTTAATTAGTCATTTAACAAGTCCAGTACTATCCTTAACCTCAGCCAGCTAATTGGTCTCAAATTGGTCTCAAATTCCCTATTGAACTTCTTCTATGCATGTATTTTTTGTTTCCATGGCAACCAGAACAACGAATGGGATTTCTGAAAATGAAAATGTTGGCCGAATTTCGTTGAACACAGAGATGGACGAATTTCATAGAATACAAAGAAAAAAAAATTCGCTGAAAACAAACACGAACACAAACGCAAACTTTCCGCTGGATCCCAATTCTAGTGTTAACACAGGTGTGTGTTTCAGCAGGGGTGTTGCTAAGTTCCAAAAGGATGTAAGGCTTTTAAAGCCCAATAGTAACTATGAAATATGCCGCAATTTGAGCACCGCTAACATTTTTACCTAACTTCTCGGTGATTCCTTTTTGTATATATGCATTTAATCATATATATTATGTGGTATAAATATCCCCAGGGCCCAAAGCTCCTTAACATGGCCTTGTTATATAGAACACGTAAGGACCTGTACAAAATGGACTTCATATTAAATAGACTAGATGCGTGTTCTAGTACATATCACTACTTAAGTGTTTCTACCAGTTTCTGGTCATTTGTCTGTGTGTAGCCTATAAAATGGATATTGTTATAACAGCCCAAGAGAACATTGTGTCTTCAGTTAATACTTTTCATTGGACCAGTATTAGACAGATGTTACGATGAAAGGAAAAGACCTCTGATGTCTCAAAAGTATTTCTAAGTTTACACATTTTGCTATGTTGGCCCAATGAAAAAAGATATCCACTTCAACTAAAGACTCCATGTAACTTTTAAACACACATCTCCCTCCATGTTCCACTTGGCCATTTTATTGTGACTCTTATTGGCTTCAATGATGTTTATGCTTTGTGCTAACCCTGCATGTGTGATCATGGCACTGGAGCTGTCTGGCAGTGAATATACCAAGAATCCGGGGGATCTATAGGGGAGGGATTCTGATAAATTCCTCCATGCATTTTTTGGTAGACAATAGTTATTCTTAAATTAATTAAGTTAATTTAAAGGGACACAGCTACCACATGGTTTAAAGTGCATATGATGGCTTACATTTTATACAGTGTATTTTTATATATTTTAAAAAGACTGTCTGGAGGCTTATGGAAATGGCATCAGAACCTTACACTAGCATGTCCTTGAACAGCATAGGAAGATCTCCTGAAGTGATTACATAAAGTTAAATTGAATTAAGTCCAGATGGTATATACCCACAGGTACTTAGAAATCTTAATACAGCAATAGCCGACAGCTATATTTAATCCTAAATGACTATATTATGCTACTATAGATTATGTTTTTGAGGATTTTAAGCTTCACACGCATAGTGGTATATTACTGATAAAGGGTAATACTACTAACCATTTTATATTCAAAACTAAGTCACGGATGGAAAAGTATCTTTTTATATATGGAATGAGAAACGTTTTATGACTTGATTACACTGCTTTTTGTTAACTGATTCATTTTTTTTTGCAGTGACTCCTGCATTTCAGAAAAAGATTGTCATAAGTCACAATGAGACACCTTTATAAATCACCTGATATAAAAGCCGAACTTAATGTACCATATCTTTTTACAACCTACATGTGTCATTATAGCAATTTGCTCCATACTAACTACTATTAAATATTTTTGTAGTCATGGCATAGACAGCTTAATGTCACACAGTCATTTCAGGGTACAGAAGAGTGTTTCAGAGTATATTTTAGATTACTTTTCTATTTCACTACACCAATATCTATATTCAATAGCTCTTGACCCTTATTACACCTTTCTAACCACAGAGAAGATCGCTACTTGGACTTTTGCTTAATATATACTGCCATTGACCTATTTTGTCTGGCTAATAGCTTTCACATACATAACAAAAAAGACATGCTCACTACCTGACATATATAATCTTTATTGAATGTCATAGCTCTGCCTTATGCAGCTCTAAACTCTGACAATAATTCTATTTAAGGGTTTTTAGGGATGGCATGAAAAATCTAGGTGCAGAACAAAGAAGACATCTCTGGCTAGAACATCTGTCATATACATTAGTATTTATTGTAGATCTCCAAGTCTACAGATTATTATCTTTAACTTCGCTTCATTTAGTGCTGCCATTAGCGAAGGGTGAATATATACTGCTTCTGAAGCACAACTCCATGAGTCATTTAATGGATGTATTAATATAATGCAGAAATATAGAATTTATTAACTTCACAAGTTATTTCCAAGTTATTTCCATGTATATGACCGTCATTATTGTTATTGGACAGTTGGCGCATAGAAGGGTATTTTTTTTTTAGTTATTTTTTTTAAACAAATAAATATTCAACCTATACCTGTATGTTTTTAAACCTTTATATACATATTGGGTGAAAGGTTTTGCATTGATTGCTCAGATAATTTTTATTTGTTTTGTGAACTGCAGAATGTTTTCCATAATGAATGGTGATTAGGGTAAACAATGACCCTCATTATAAACACAGTAGCTATTTAAACAGGGATGCGGGCAAATGGAAATGCAGTTGTCTAGAAAATGAAAGTCTTAATCGGTTGATCTGCCATACAGACCGAGAAATGGTGATTAAGAATAGAACAACAATATATTTGATGGGAATGTGGTACTCTAGGAAGCAAATACTCGGTTACTCTGTGAGCAGGCATATAGCGTGGGATTATGAGAAGGGTGGTAGGCTGCTCCCAAGTGCCTCCTAAGTAGCAGTATGCACATGTCGTATACTGAGCTATATCAGCCACTATAGAGTGTCATCTGATGAATTAGAGCAATAGGGGAAAGTGAAACATAACAATGACATTAAAATTCACAATATACAAAACTGACAATAACATTAACACATTGGGCGACAGTTTGAGGCATACATTCTCTATCACCATGTCCACAGATGGCAAATAAAAAAAATGAAATGGTAAGTGTATGCTTCCACATTTGGCCTATGTATTCTGTATTACCCTATCCACAGACAGAAAAGTGAAAATTAGATGGTATATGTACCATCTTTAAAATCTTTAAAATTTAAAATCTTAACTTTTACTTTCAAAGCCCTCCATAGCAGTTCCCCTATTAACATCAACTAACATCACTATACCAAGAGAGTTGTAGATAAATAGAACAGCCTCCCCTTATAAGTAGTGATGGCTAATACAGTAAGGAAATGTAAATATGATTGGCATAGCTATAAATCTACCCTGAATCTAAGACAAGGAGACCAAGGACTGATTAAGGTCTGAGCTTCTACATCAGGAAAAATGGGCAGACTAGATGGTCGTTTTCTGCCATCAGATTCTGTTTCTATGTTCCACTTATCTCAAAATACACTCCTACCTGGACTCTCTGCTTATCTGATGATATCTGTCTGTCCTCTGCTCTGATTCCTACCTCTCATGTATGCATACAAGACTTCTTAATAGCTGCCCCCATTCTCTAAAATGCCCTTCCGTGGCTTAGCCAATTCTCCCCTTGCATTTTCCTCCTATGTAATATAAACAAACTTTGTCTAGATTGTAAGCGTGTTTGAGCAGGACCTTTCTTAACTTTTGTTTCAGTAAGCCCAAACTGTTCTGTTATGCACTCCTTGTTATGTCTTGTTTACACGTTGTACGGTGCTGCTGAATATAATGGTGCTACATAATTCAATACACAATGATATCTTCATTAGTTAAACTACAACCTGCTCTAATATGCAATTTACAATGTTAAAGGGACAGTCTTCTGCCCAAAACAGGGTTACTACACATGAATGCATGTTAAAGTATTAATTTTTTTAAATCCTACTTTTTAAATTTTATTTATAAAAAATAACATGAAAAAAAAAATATATATATATATAGTCATGTGAAAAAGAAAGTATAACCTCTTTGAATTGTATGGTTTTACAAATCAGGACATAATAACAATCATCTGTTCCTTACAGCTCCAGAAATGAGGTTAATGCAAGATGAACAACAATACATGACATATTACACCTTGTCATGACTTATTCAACCAAAATAAAGCCAACATGGAGAAACCATGTGTGAAAAACTAAATACACCCTTACTGCATCCATTGGAAATCAGATTCTGGTATGGAGCATTCAGGTGTATGCTAACAAAACGCCAAAGAGGAGAGACATCAGCAATGATCTTAGAGAAGCAACTGTTGCTGCCCATCAATCTCGGATGGGTAATAAGGCTATTTCCAAACTATTTAAAGTCAATCATTCTACAGTGAGGAAGATTATTCAAACGTGGAAAACATTCCAGACAGTTGGCAATCTTCCCAGAAGTGGACGTTCCAGCAAATTCACCCCAAGGTCAGACTGTGCAATTGCACGAGAAATTGCAAAAAACCCAAGAGCTATATGTCAGACTCTACAGGCCTCAGTGAGCATGTTAAATGTTAAAATTCATGACAGTACAATTAGAAAAAGACAGAATAAGTATGGTTTGTTTGGAAGGGTTGCCAGAAAAAGCTTGTTCTCTATAAAAACAATGTCCTTTGGACAAACAAGACCAAATTGGAGATCTTTGGCCCTAATGCACAACCCTATGTTTGGTGAAAAACAAAAACACATCATACTAACTGTGAAGCATGGTGGGTTGTTTTGCAGCCACAGGACCTGGGAACCTTGTGGTCTTGATTCGATGTATATTGTAGAGTCACATGTGAGGCCATCTGTCTGACAGCTAAAGCATGTCTGAAATTGGGTCATGCAACAGGAGAGTGATCTCAAGCACACCAGCAAATCTACAACAGAATGGCTGCAAAAGAATCAAGGTATTTCAATGGCCCAGGCAAAGTCCAGACCTCAACCTGATTGAAATGCTGTGGCGGGACCTTGAGAGAGCTATGCATAACAAATGCACACAAACCTCAATTAACTGAAGCAATGTTGTAAAGAAGAGTGGGCCAAAATTCCTCCACAATGATGTGAGTAACTGATAAAGTCATACAGAAAACGTTCTTCAAGTTATTGCTGATAAAGGTGGTTCTACAAGCTATTGAATCATAAGGTGTACTTGGTTTTTCACATATGGCGTATACTAATTGAGAAAGAGGGAAATGATAGTTGAAGAAAGACATAGCAGAAAGATGAAAGGTGCTCTGGTTGTATATTGTAAATAGATTTGGACCTAAGGGGTTATTAAGTACTTTATGAAGTATAAAGTACAGAATGTTTTCCTGTCACTTCTCCAATAATGCAACTGACCTTAAACCCATCGAACACCTTTGGGATGAACTGGAACGGATATTGCAAGCAAGGCCTTCTTGTCCACCATTTGTGTCTGACCTCACAAATGCTCTACTGGATGAATGGGCGAAAATTCCTGCATAAACACTACAGAAAGGAGTTGGATCTGTTGTAACTACAAATAAGGGACCAACTACATAATGTCTATGTATTTAGTCATTATATGCAATGTCATAAAAGTCCTTGTTGGTGTAATGGTCAGGCGTCCCAATACTTTTGTTCATAAAGAGTAGCTTTTAAACAATTCTTGTTACCACTTCCATAGTAGCAGTACCCCTGCCAGACAATGGAATCTATTCACTTACAGAAAAGTTACAGATTACAGACATTTGAACATTCAGCTCCCTGATAGTCTATAGTATCAAGGGCAAACCTCAGTGAACCATTCATGCACAAAGGCCTGAGTTAGCCCTATATTATATATAGATAATGTGGTTGGTTCCACTGATTTAACAATGCATTATACAGGGTCACCTCATCTTCTTACAAGAGAGCTTCACTGGGGTTGGCCCTTCACACTACATAGTGATAGTGGGGAACTGAAATGTTCAACTCTATGTGTCTCAATGCTATGGTTCTTCGTTTGATATAGTGAGTTCAACATTTAAATGTATTTGGGACCTCTGACTTTAGCAAACAGACAGACAAACTAACTAATAGATAGACAGATAAATATATTGACATCATGTAATAAACATCTCCTTTTTTATTCAACTTATTGAATATATAATTGAAGCTAGAACTTCACTAGTATTTATTTTCTTCTTTCAAAAAATTCTCAGACACAGATAAAACGTGACTCATTTTATGTACCTTGTAGTATTTGTTTAACTTTTTAGTCTTTGTAGTGTCTGGAACAGAATGAAATAGCATCCTTAACAGCGTTCATTTCCTGGGTTGCGGTTTATTCTGTTACTTTCTTTTATCTTTCTTCTTAAACCAGACTGCTTTCCTCTCATCATCATAAAACACCGTGTCTCGCCGGACTCGTTAGGCTGTACTGCTCAGAGGGGAATGTTATCTGGACGCACTCAGCATTGCTCTGGCATCCAGAGTATTCACCCTGCTGTTTCTCTTGCATTTAGGAGAGGTTTTTAAAAGGGAAGATTTTGAGACATATCTTTTATCATTATTGGTAATTTTCAAAGCTTTTTTTCTTTCATAAATAACTTTTGTAAGCAGCTGGTAGAAACTAAGATAATGGAGTCTGTATTTAATATTTATCAGCTTCTATTTCTGTTCGCCTCCTGGTAACTTGGTGTCAGTTGCCGACATGTGAGTAAACAGAAGATCTATATAACTGAACTAAATGGTCCACCTTGCCTTCATCGAGCCATGACCCCAGTTATGCCTTCTTGCAGAAGTGACGTGAGCATAGCAGGAGATTAGGAAACTGGTTAGGGTTCTTACTGTTTTAAAGGTCCCCTCAGAGAACACGAGAGGCTGAGGCACAAATCCAACTTAATGTTAGATCATTGTATTTAAAAAAAAAATTAAATGCACACATATAATTCTTCATTCTATTGGGTCCCAAAAAACCTAGAATTCCCTATGTTAAGTTGTTTTTCAGCTGCAAAGAAGAGTTGGCAGGAGAGTTGTGGTTTCAACTCCTTGACTTCATTATACACTATGACAAGGGTGTCCAACCTGCGGCCCTCCAGCTGCTGCAGGACTACATATCCCATACTCCTCTGCCAGCCCCTTAGCGGAAAGAGCATTATGTCCAACCTGCGGCCCTCCAGCTGCTGCAGGACTACATATCCCATACTCCTCTGCCAGCCCCTTAGCGGAAAGAGCATTATAGGAGACGTAGTCCTGCAACAGCTGGAGGGCCGCAGGTTGGACCCCCCTGCACTATAATGACTCAACCCAGTAAGTTTCTGCTACTGAAAGAACATGGCTGGTTCTGTGCAAGGAACATTTAAAATTAGTGAAATGTGACCTCATCCATTAAAAATTACGCAGCCATGCAGGGCCAATTCTTGTCAGAAGGACTAGGTTGTCCCCTTAGTGAACAGAAATATATAGCCAGGGAATCAAAAATATATGAACTATAATATATGGTGTCACCACAACTCACCCGCAAACCCATGCAAACCTATATATCAGCAAAAGATTGTATTAATTCCCAGTAAAGGATAAGATACGGTCTCAATAGAAGAACAAATGTGAATTTTGATTTTTACATATAGCCGAGATACTGCCATTTATTCACTAGACAGTAAATTATAGGTCAGGTGTGGTGAAAAATATCATCTTAAAAGACAACTGTAGTGAGAAAAAAAAAGTCTCTTAAATCTCCTTAAACACTAATAACAACATAATTGCAGTAAAACTTGAATGGAAGAATACTGGAAATACCCTTTTTTCAGCTCCCACGGTATAGCTGGATGCATACATATTGCATAACATACAGTCCCCGTCTGTACTTGACGGTTCAGTTTAATAGTTATGCCTATTGAATCATGTTGTATATAAAATGAAAATCACACTTGTAAATGTGTGGATGACATCTGTTTAATTTATGTGGATTGCTGGCTAAAGATGGAGTTTTTAAAAGATGTTTTGGCAAACAAGCATGTTTACAAAGGCCAAAGCTGTAAAAATTCGAGCTCTACAGAGGCATGTATCTTATCATTAGAGAGGTGATCGCAGTGATACAGATATTCAGTGCTTGTGGTATTAAAAGCTAATCCACTGAAACAATGCCTCATTTTTTCTTTTTTTAGGAAAAAGCACTCAGTAAAATATGTATTGAACTCAAAATTATTTTGCAAACTGAATTGGTGATTGTCTTCAAACTAAATCTGATCTAGAACATTCTGCATTAAAAAAATATATATATATGCAAGAGGTATGTCTGTTTGCAAATGCATAACATCATCGTAATGGGAGTAAGCAAGAAAAAAAAAAGAACCTAAAAATAAAGAATCCGTTGATATCCGTCTTCTGAATAATTGAATAAGATAGAGCTAAGAAGCATTAGCAGTACTGGTAGGTAAGGTGATACAGGTTCCTGCAACAGGATCGATATTCTGTTTGACAGACAAGAAACAATGCAAGATAAGTAGTACATTAACACCATCATTAATGACTTCTCAGAAACACAGAGGCAAAAATAAACCATAACGTAGTACAACTATAGATTTCCACATCAACTGTTCAAGGCTGAAGTGAGTTCAAGAACTCAACAGTTGAAATACCATAGATTGCCTAACACTGGTTCAAAATTCTGGGGGAATACGTATCTAACTGTATTTATTTAATTATTACATCTTGGCTTCTTGTATGTCTAGTTTTATATTATCTTGGATTAGTGTAAATAAAAATGTCACAGCAACTACAGATTTACAAGATGTTTTTTATTTACTGTGACCTCAATACATACAATTAAAGCCCAAAGCTGGGATCATTGTTTGTGGACTTTAGTGTTTAAAGGTATTCCGATAACAGTGGTAATAGAATATGCATTTGATTATACAATAGTAATGTATAGGGATTTATTGCTTAGTAATTCTGTATTCTTCCCATATACGTTGAGCATTCCTTGTGCGCATTTTCTTTTGGTCCCAAATCTGTGTGTCCTTTTTCACTTCTTTTCTAGGGGGATCTGAACGTTTGCTGGGTATAAGTGTCTCACAGTGTTCTACAGCCCTATAAACCCATAGTCATTTGTTTAGAAACAAGAGAACATTTGTTCGCACATTAAATTGTGAAAGAAAATTGCATTATTCTTCTAAAATAGGTCACATAAATAGTCTTTAGAAAGACCTACCCAGCCATGCTTCTAATCATACCTATTAAAACAAAAGTGTTCCTCTTTGGAAATATTAATTTATAATCTGCTCTCTCTCTCTTACAGAAAGCATTATATCATTTCCCTGTCTGTCTCTTGGATCCTGCTGGCATTTTCTGTATATTTCACTGAATGTTTTGTCCCCAAGGAATGGAAAACCTGAAACATTTCTTTACTGGAAAGTGTTATGGATAGTTTTATAAATTGTTACAGGAAGGATGGAGGGAGAAGATAAAAAATGGAGGGCAATATGCCATTGATGTGTAAGAGGACCTTAACGATTTAAGCGCCAATGGGCTATGTAATGGATTGTCAAACACGGCACTTTGTTCAGTACATGCAGTCAACGGCAGGATTCCCAAATTCAAAACATAGCATACTAATAACAGTGGCTTGTATCACAGCCACGGTGCTATGCACCCACCCATCGATGTGTCTACATTGTGCTTTTACATTCATAAAGGTATGCACTCTAACATTGAAACGATTAACTACCCACATGTACAAGGGTTTTGCACCCCAGCTCTACTTGAGCATTTGAAGAGACTGAATATCCTTATGGAGGTTTTGCACTCTGGCACTGAAGAGGTCGATGGCACACATGTAGATGATCAGCACTTTAGCAGTGAAGTAGTTAACTACACACCCAATCATTGCTGTACTACTTGCTCATTTTATTTATTACAGTGGGTCCCATTCACTGATTATCTAATTTCTAGATTATTAAAAAGCACCCTGCTAAATTATTACAAAGTAGCAAACAATTAATTTTCAATGGCACCTAATCAAGCAACTTTGTATCTCCATAAAACCCACACAGTTTTCAATTATTATCAAAGTAATGAACGATTAGCTGTAAAACTGGGTCCAAAGCCCTTTTGATATGAACTGAAACTCATACAAGACAACCTTTACATATATATTCAATACCCTATATACGATATATCGTATTATCATCATGTGTATGTTATTATAACATTATTATAACAGAGTAGCGTAATATAATATCACAATTCACAATTGTTGCCAGCATTTCAAGGGTAGTTTTTAAAATCATTTATTAAAATTCTTTTTTTTTTTTTACCTTCATACAATTGTATGTAAACTCAGAGTTCAGAGCCCTCTTGAAATTTACATAGATACCTGTTTATTGAATTCTGCAAAAGTACTTGATCTTTTTATTACAAAGGATACTTTTGTATTAGCGCAGGCAGAGGTCCCATAAAATAGTTAAAATTGATAAATTGATAAATAATTAAAAAAAGATATTTAAGTCATGTAATGCTTGCCTTAAACTTTTCATTTCTTTTACTTATTCAGTAGTTCTTTCCTGCAGTTATTGTTATCATAATGTTTATTATTATTATTGGCAATTATTTAAATAGATAGTTTACATATCCACTACATAAATGACACTGTTAGATACTGTATTGCACTGGAAATGTTGTCTGGAAATGAAAGGGTTAGTGTCTTTAAACTGCTCTGTGCATGAACTGCATGTTCGCTTTAGCTTCAATCAGTGTGCCTTATTGATCTTAGATATTTATATGCATTTCTAGAAGTGATCAGCAAAAAAAAAGCTAGCTACAATGTATAATGTTTACAGGTTTACAGGTCACCATATATTTTCACCTTCATGAAAACCAGTTTAAGGTTGAGATGGTCATTAAATCAAGCATTATATACTGTATCTATTACATTGTGCATACACTTTCTAGTGTCTGTATTTGAAGTGTAGCGTGTAACCGCACTCCTGCTGTCCAAATACACCCTTCTACCTGCAGTAATGAGTCACTTAGGGTATTCAACCAGCAACCAGCTTCACCTTTTAAAAACAGGTCAAGCTGATCAAATACCAGCCGCTAACCAATGGGTTAATCTGATTAAATTTTTAAAGAATTGCAACTAAACCTCTTCTGGGATTCCAGTTTATTAAACGTTTTTCACCTACTTCCCGCCAAAAGAAAAAACTGCTGTAATGAGTACTGGGTGGACCGGAGGGTCCCAGGCCCTCATTGCCATCTCTCCTGCACCCTGAGCAGGCAACAGGTGGATAATCACTTTGATTCTTCGGATTAAAATGTAGCTCCTCCGCAGGAGGTTTCTTATGAGCCAGGTCACAGAGGAGGACACAACATGCCAGTCAGGATGCAGAAAAGGACCAGGACATAAATTACTTTTTATGTGCAGTAAGAACAATGTTATTGGGAGAAGCAAACAGAAACAAATTGAGTTGTTTGCCAGTATCTCAAGCCAATGTGCGATAAGTACCTAGCATGGCAGATTGAACAAGCAGTGCGGAACAGTAACCATAGACAATGGGTAGACACTGGAGAGGGACAGGGACAGAGACAAACTAAAACAACCAATACATACATAGTCAGGGGTAATGTGACAAATGGGGAATGAGGCTACATTTTGAATGGAACTGCCGGGGTAGAGATGCTACAGAATTGGGGGGGGGGCATTACCCACCACCAATGCTATATGTGCCGATGGCCTTGCACAGTGTGAAAGGTTTATGACAGGAACAAGAGAATGGTGTTACAACCACTATAAGCACCCTTATCTTTAATAATACCTGATTTATCTTCCTATATTTAAACACAAACAGCTGCAGAAGGAAACACAAACTGTTTTAATTTCCTCACAGGACAATATTTTCTTGCCTGTGTCCTTCCTTTCCCACTATCTGACAGCTGGAGTTGAAGGAGATTTGATTAACTTAATCTCTGTTCCAGTGCAAAGACCTCTTAAAACAGTTTCTTTCTAAAATATAAAGACATTCTTAATATAGACAGATGTGTTTTGTTTCTTAGTTGAATTAATTAGAAAATGTATGTTACTGGGCAATAAATAAGTAGATAAACAGATCTACGCAGGCTTCTGGAGTGCTTGTGGTGAAGCAGGGGAGCAATTGTTATGGGTCTAGAAATGGGTTCATTGATATCGGCCCTCCTGAACAGCTAGAATATTTTATTCCTGAGCATGCACAAGATGATTGTTAGCATACACGCTAACATGTTCTAAGACACAGCCATTTATATCCAAAACAGGATTCATACATGGAGAGGGACCCCTCAACACAGCTTGCAGGAGGCAGGAATTGGCGTAAGGCCACTGAGTAGATATTATGCTTCTCCATATTAAAAACTGTTAAGTAAGCAAATAAATTAGTTTGTTTGTTAGTAGATTGATTTAAAATAATCACATCTACTATGGTATTATAGGTCTTCCAATTATGCTTTTGATTTATTATATGCTGGTATACTACTGGGTAGGTGACACCAATAGCTAACATTGGCAAGCCACAACTCAAAATATACATTTGACCCACAGGTCTTTAAAAAATGTCCTGACCAGCTGTGCCCAGTATCAATTAGTACACAGCAGACTATTCATTTTATAAAAAGATGCCTTTCATGGTCATATGTTACATAAAGACATTAGTGCCCCAAGTTATTCAGAAAAACATATGGGTTAATGATAACACAGCCACCTTCACCAATTATCTCTCAATCTTTTGTTTGTTGGTGGTACAGTTATTCATTTTTTCTCAGATTTCTACCTCTTGTAGTCTTTTTTCCTTCTGTTCTATTCTTTCCTCCATCCTTGGCAATTTCTTTTGCCCTATCTCTATTTTGCACCTCGCTTCCTGACATCCTTTTCCTGCTTTTTTCTATACCTTCTTCCCTTCTTTTTCTCTTATTTTTCTTGTCTGATTTAGCATTTTTCATCCTATTATATTCTGCCCACCACACACTTCTCTATAATAAGATAGACTTGGGTAACTAAGTGAGTAACACAGTATGTCATTGCATTGTTTTCAAATCAAAGAGCTCAGTAACGGCTGTAATAGTTTTTTAAAGCTAAATTAATGGCAAAATGCCTACTTACCTTCAAAGTAAAATACACTGTCATAATTAATATAATTGATTGCTAACCAGTGTCATGCCCTAGAGGCAATTTTACTGGAATTTTGCCCTTATGTCCTTGAGCCAATTTTACTGGCATTATACCGCAATTAGCCCTTTAGGCTAAAAAAACTTTGGCTGTAAGTAAATATCGTGCATTGTTGCAAATATGAGGTATTCTAAATGATAGCGAACCTGTAGCCGGCAACACTATTGTTTACAGTAGTATGGATATCATATTCATTTGGCACTCAGATAATGATTTTCCTTTCATTTTGAAACAAAGAACATTTCCGGCATGTAAGTGAGTATAAACAAAAGTCAGGGTCAGACTTTAAGTAAGGTTGGCATATATTTGTCCCAACCCATATTTAGTTATGGACAAATGTATGTCAGATTTTCTAGAGGTACAGCTGAAAAGGCAGTCAAGGTGAAAATTATTCATACTCTCATTTCATATTTTGTGAATTTACATTAATATGTAAGAATTTCCATCCTGTACACTGTATCTGTGGCTTTATTATCTAGTATTTAATCAATCTCTCTCTCATTTACATCATCCATATATGCAATTACAATGAACACCATGTTGACTATGATGTGAGAGGATCATGGATAGACAAATACTTGCATTAAACATCTAGGTAAGTAACATTTTAGAACTATATATTAAGTATTAATTACATATTTAATGCTTCATTAAAAATATCAGGCAGAGTGGTGGGTCTCCTCTATAAATAAGAAAGCCTTCATTCAAAGGTTAAAATTGGCCTGAGCCAGTCCACAACAATCAGCAGCTCAACAATATATGAGCAAAACATAATGTGGATGGGATGTAATTCGGATCCTAAGAAAAGGGAAGTTTATATACTTTTCCCCATAGTATACACAAGGCTGGTTTTTAATACATAATATATTGGGCATCTGTCAATATTCTCTAGTTTAATTAGTAGAACTGTGAAATGCAGTAGTTTAATATCTACTTTACAAAAAATAAATACATTAGTCAAAACTTAATTGTGACAACTCATTTCACTAGATTATATAAGCCTTTCGTCAATTGCTTTCTCTAAAAATATATACAAAATGTCTCTCATTTAATTTATGATTGATTCCTGCCATTTAACAGTGATTGATTGTAGTGATCTAAAATGGAACCTTGGTACAGTTAGGACCACCCTTAAACTATGCAGGTGGTCATGACGTATCTGGAACAGAGAAAAAGCAAGTTCAAATAGCCATTGAATTTCAGGTCATGGCATCCGGGATTCTGTTGCATAGTCATAAACGTAAAGCTACTGAATGGATTTCTATGTATTGGTTCCCATGGTAATCCACAAAACACAGCGTAAGCGCACGAGACTTAATGATTCAACCATGAAACGGAAAAGGGATACATATAGAAATTATTACCCTCTCTGGTGTCAGAAAGGCCACAGATGAATACAATAGAAACACTTTTATGAAATAATGTCACATTGTAAGAAATGTTGTAGCTGTCAGCACAAGTGATCCAAAAACTGAAATGTGTGACGTTGAATCCACTACTACCTGAAATACCATTTAGCCTAGAGCATCATGTCATTAGGTTTGGAATGTCAACCACGGCCTTACCCTAAAAGTGTGTTTTTAAATGTATCCTTAAAGATTTCTCCCAGTACCCTAACGCGTCCACCAACCTGTAGAACTTTGTTAAACAGCATGTTCAGAAAATAGGTAGGAACATTAGGTTCTAAATATTTAGTGACTGAAGAATTGTGGAGCCCAGAAAAAATACAATTATTCTTAGTTCACATTCTAATTTTCACGCTCTGCATAAATATTGTAACTGTATACCCAGGTACGTTTGAAACCCATCTGCTTCTTTGCCCACTGATCTTATGTCTGCTGTTAATAGACAAGCACCTGACAGCATTTTCATATTAAAGATATTGCTACCACAGCATTAAAGAATGAGTTGTATTATTTCATAAAAGATGTTCTTTTAGCAAAACAAAGAGGGTTTTCAGAAGGCTTAGCAGCTGGAAAAAAGTACTTTATTAAAATAAGCCATCTATAATTTTAACCAGTGATATTAAAGGATAATGACAGACTGTACTTAAGAGAAAAGCTCACAGTTGATGGAGATCAAACAATTCACGTTACGTTAAATAACATTGGAGAGGCTCCATATTTACCTGCGCTGTATATGCTCCACTTAAAGGGGTCTCATGAAAAGAAATCCTTGAGCTTTAAATACAGTGCTGTATTCAGTAATTTGGGTTAGCATTGCCTAAAACATGGGTTTATCTCTTTTTTCCAATAATTATCTGCAAACCTGGAAAGTGCCATTGTCAGTCATATCATTTAATGTTTTGGGTTACTTCCATGCTCAAACACCACACTGAGCTGATTCTTTAAGGCAATGCTAAGTAAGTCCATTCCTCCATAGACTTTCATTAGTCAAAGTGTCCAGTTGGGTGATTGTTAGTAGATTGATTTAAAATAACAGAGCTAGAACACATACATACGACAATTATACAGGCTCCCTATTCTATGGTCCGATGCTTCTCACCACTGAGTGGAGCTGCCATTCAGTGGGATAAACATGGTAGTAAAGTGGTAGCTTGCACAGAAAGTGAGCAATGCACCAAAGATAAAGACCCCAGCATGAGGTAAGATGAAGAGGGGGAGACGGAGGGAGAAATCAGTATGGTGTTAGTATAAGTTTTTGTTTCAGCATATAGTGTTAGAAGGTGTGTGTCAGTGTATAAGGCATTTGCCAAAGGGACATAATGGAAATATAAAGGGACCTCTTAGCATACGGCTAGGGTATTCCTTTAACGTAATTTAACCTTTTCTGTACAAATAAACATCTTCTTCAAATACAAAATGTTTGTAGTTATCCACTAAATGAATCTTGGTGTGGCTTTCTTTTATGATTGATATTATTGTGCATCAAATGTGATTTATTTTGAATTACATGTGAATCAGGCAGACAACATTAACTACATTAACAACATTAACTTTTACCCACAAAATCTCTGCCCTTAAAGCCTGAGACTTTGTATCTCCCCATTTATAAATAGCATCTAAGCGTTAGTAGTCTTTAGCATTTAAAACACCACCATTAAATTCCAACCCTACTCTTTGTGTGTGTGTGTTTTTGTGGACAGAGATTGTTTTTACTTGTGGAACAGTTATAATTAAGTTCTCACGAACGACTATAAATGTTTCCTAGACAATGTTCAAAATGTTTTTTTTTATTTGAAAATAGTTCAGGCTAAATTATAACTTGTTGCCAACACCAAAATTGCTGCCTGACCCTAGTATAAAAAATCAAACATTCCAGGCAAATGTTAAAGTGGCAGAACCGAACATTAGGTCACAGTATTATAACTACAATATAAAATCAATTAAAACTACATTTATAACCTTATAACACTATAACATTTTCCCTGTATTTGCCTCCTCCATGGTACGATGTATGCTGTTCCCATAAGCATATCATGGCTCTGCCCTTTTGGGGAAGTATTTCAAGAGGTCAAAATAAGCCAAACAGATTCATGGAGAGAGGTGTAGAAACAATATTCTGGCCTCTTGGAGTACTTTCACAAGAGGGCAGAGCCACTGTGTGCACTATGGGGACAGCCTCTCCCCTGTACCTCCAATCAGAGGAGAGGGTGTGTGCCAATGCTCCACCCTCTTTTGAAAGAATTTCAGGGGGGCCTGGTTAACAAAGCTGATACCAGGAAGAAGCGGGTGAAGAAAGAAGACAGAAGAACAAGAAGAGGCAAGAGAAGAAACAGAGTTATGAAAACCGAGACAGGGACACAGAAGAATTCAGTGGAGAAGGTAGGGAGACATTGTGTGAGGGAGAGTGAGAGCAAGAGTGAGTAAGAAAGAAAAAGCAACTAAATGCAAATGAAAATTCAACGCTCTATGCTTTGTTTTTGCTTGTTTCGTTGATGGTGCCTACTTGTTTTAAAATGTAAATTTGTAAATTTTAATTTGTGATAATGAAAAACTACTCTAGTGACTTAAATTCAAGTATAGATTATCATTATTATGTAACTCAATGGAGATTCATTCTCATTTGCCTATTGAATGGCACCAGGTTTCCTCTCTAGCTTTTATCTCCTTGAACTGTTTCACAGGATACAAAGGTGAAGCTCCAACTTGCTAATAACATTATGCATTATAAAGGGTAAATTACAGCGAGTGTTTCCTGTTAGAAGAGCTTTATAGACCCTGTAGAATGTGGCCCTTCTTGCAGGAGAAGCTGAATGGAGTTGGCCATTTATAATGCATAATGAAGTCAGAGAGTTGAAGCTGCAGTACTCCTGCAATCCCTCAATTCCTTAAATTAATAAACCCGAGCATAAACTTTACATAGTATGAAGTGACATTATACCCTCTTTGATTTCAGAGACATCTTGGTGACCCATGATATCTCATTATATAATGTCATACAACATAGCTCAGATTTAGCCAGCAGGTAGGAATACAACTTCCTCAATGTTCCACCAATATCCTAAAATAAAAAAAGAAAAAAATATTTTTTACAAGTAGTGAAGCTTCCCAAAGTTATAGTTCCACAACAGCTGGGAATGTTCCTGTTGGCTTTTTCTGACACACATTATCCTTTTCCACAGAGAAAGCCATTGTTTCAGCCAACTCTGCACCACTAAATATTAACGACAAATCAGGCCACGGTTTCAACCAGAACAGATTTTGATTAATTAAATCTACTGTCAATGTGTTAGTTGGGGCTGTCTGATTGTATTTAACAAGTCATGCAAAAAGTAAGATTGCTGATAGGCAATCTCAATTATATTCAAAAAGAATAAAAACACTTGCATCTTGAGTCAGAGTTAATATAATTAGTTGCAGAAATGGGTCATATTTCAAAGAAAAGAAAATAGACCTAATTAGTTTATCCTCACAGAACTCTTCTAAAACATAAACTTGCAGATCTATTTAAACTGTAGATGTTGTCGTGCTTAATGTTGTTCCCAAAATGTTATACTGCTGTGATCTAAGAAGACAGATGTGATAATAGCTTTCTGTTACATTCTGATCTGTAAAACCCAGCCTGGAACATTGCATAATTTGCATAATTGCTGTATAATAAGAAGCACCTATTCCTGATTCCTGTTTCTTTTACAAAAATAGATGCATTGGCTTATAGGGTGTACTACTATTGCAAAGTCACAGAAATATTTTACTGACATGGAAGTGCACAAACTTTCCATTTCGAAATATAATTGAATTACTTATATGGGAGAAGCACCTCATTACTTTCCATAAATCAGTCAGAAATCTCATTACATATACTTACTTAAAAATGTGTTCTATCTGAATAATTAAGCAACCACTGATAAATATAAATGTTCAGACCTATACTCCTTACAGAAACATGAAGAGTTTGTTCAGGGATCCACTATCAGTGTAATGAGAAATTGTTTTATTTGAGAAAGATCTCGTTTTAGTGAGCGTGGTCTGACTTGTCTAATTGACATGTTTGTATTAGTAAACTTTCTATTTATTGGTTTCACTAAGTCAAATCATTCATATACTTATTGCTCCAATAAGACAATTCCATAAAAATATGCTGAAAGATCCATTTGATCTGCTTGAAGAAACCTCAAACCATTATCTTGTCTAATGTTCTGGATATAGTTATGCTTATCC
The DNA here is from genome assembly GCF_027358695.1 of Spea bombifrons. Lineage (NCBI taxonomy): Eukaryota > Metazoa > Chordata > Amphibia > Anura > Pelobatidae > Spea > Spea bombifrons. The sequence continues at coordinate 85,799,879 of NC_071089.1, read as the reverse complement.
AAGATACGTTTAAATTCCTTCACTGTATTAATCAATTGTCTCGTCTAACACTAGATTGTAATGACCATTAGAATAGAATTATAAATTGTACAACTGTATTTTTCATGACAAGCATATTCTAATTGTTCCTTTCCTCCTTTCTCTTTGCCTCTCATTTAGGCACTTGTTGGCCAGGATTTAAGATGCAGAGTCAACAGAGCTGGTCTTAGCACCAGGCATCCCACCCAGCTGCCTGAATTGCCGGAATTGTGTTGGTACCAGCAGGGCCGGCCCAAGGCAAAATGCCGCCTGGGGCGAATTTTGAAATGCCCCCCCCCTTATCTACCCTTCCTCTCCCTCCATCCCTGCCCCCCCATTATCTACCCTTCCTCTCCCTCCCTATTATCTTCCCTTACCCCCCCCCCCTTGTACTTACCTTTCAGAGTCCTGCAGCGAGTCTCCCTGTTCGGTCTCGGTGCCAGCTTGTAATGCTGAGTGCCGGAAATGACCGAACAGGGAGACTCGCCGCGGAGCAGAGAGAGAGGGATGCCGAGCGGGTACTGACAGCTTGGTTAGCGAAAACCACTCGGCGCCCCTTTCTCTCTCTTTCGCTTTAAAAAAAAAAAAAAGGGCTTGGGGTGGCAAAGTGCCGCCTGGAGCGGTTGCCCCACTCGGCTCCATTGTCCGGCTGGCCCTGGGTGCCAGGTAGTGGTGTATTCTTCCTATAAAGACAGGCATAAAGCAGAGGCAAGGGCTGCTTTACTAGGGGCAGATCAGATATAGGGGATTAAAAGGCATATCATGGGGCAGAGTGGCATATAGGAGGGTATAAAACATTTCTGGAGGCAGAGTGGCATATAGAGGGTTAAAAGGCACATCATGGGGCAGAGTGGTAAATAGGGGGTATAAGGCATTTCTGGGGGCAGAGTGGCAACCGTGGGGGCAGATGTGCATAACTGGGCAGGTTGGCAAATAAAAGGAAATAAAAAAAATATATTTTCTCAATCATAGCTTTTATTAAATATGAAAATATTGTTTACATGAATTAATATTTACTAGTAAAACTTTTTTTCCTATAGGGTAGTCTTATATTCAGGCTTTTTGTTTTTTTCCTAAATTAATATTTAGATTTTGGGGGGTCGTCTTATAATCAGGGTCGTCTTATAATCGAGCAAATACGGTATTTGCTGGTTATAATTGTATCACAATGTTCTACAACCCTTAAATGTAACTAAAAAGACACTGGGGTGGTGGCGGCACCTGGTCTATTTGGTTTTCTGGACTGTTCCTGCCTTCCTCGGTGACTTTAACAATTATCTAATTCATCAGTCTTCTTCAATAGTGACTCCATATATCTTGTTATGCATGAATGCAGGGTTTTTTACCTACACTAACCAATGTGGGTGAGCTTTCATCTGTTATATTGTCAGAATATTTAGGGCAAAATGTAACCCTTTTGACATTAAAATTAGAGGTAAATTATAGCTTGGGCCTTGAGCAGCACTTTAAGAAGAAACATGTGCCACCTGCAAGGGAAATGAAAACATGAGCTCCCTAAGCCCATGTCTTCAAAATGATAAAATAAAGTAATTATTAAGATGCGTGCTCAATTATCTGAAATACTGAAAAGGTTCTGTCATTCTCCCCGCTCAAATGATTATCAACATTAGCACACACTCCAACTTGTGGGACTGGCCTGGACAGACCCTCACTGCTCCTGAAGTAAGAAATGTTTGCTTCTACATCAGGGGTGCTCGATTAGTTTTTTTGTCCTATGGACCTGGGTTATTATTGAGTTACACTGTACCAGCTCATCAGTGTGGCAAACAGTTTATAAGATTGCTTTCTAAAAATCATTACTATATCTTAAGCTAAAGTGTGCTTTACCTTCTTATTCCAAGTCCGATTCCAAGTCTAAGAAACTGTACAGATACATTTCTTTACTTTGCATTTAACACTTTTCCCCCCATGTTTTGAATAGAAGATTTTTGCAGTATTGTAGGCCTATAATTGATGTGAATTAACTACAGTCTTTGACACATAATACGCATACGGTTTAACCTACAAAAAGTGCAGAGAAATATGCCAACACTTCAGGTTTGCTTGATTTATAATAATGATGTTTTGCTTGGGATAAAAGCACATAGGCTTTCAATGACTCATCAGTTGTCCAGGACAATGACCATTCACGGCAAATGTGTCCTTCATTTTTGACCTACTTTTTTCTTTTATCCTATTTTCTTGATGATTCTAACATACTGACCTTGTCCCCATAATCAAGGTTTGAAAAAATGTTTCTGTACTTCTATATGTCATATAATAACAGAATAAACTAGGCTAATGGTCACTGCAATTACATAGTAAGTAAAGTCATAATGTATAAAATGTAAAGAAAAAAGTAAAGTCTAATCTAAATCTAAAGCTTTCACTCATATTGTACCTTGAAAGGAAACTGAATAATTAAAAAAAAAAAAAGTGGTTTAATGTCATGAACGAAGAATAGAATGTTCTCTTTTGAGAATAATAAACGGGAGGTATTATCTAAACCATTACTAAGGTATCCGGCACCCTGTCAAGTTTATTGCAGATTTGGTTCGTCAGCTCTGAAGAAGCTCACCATTAGCTAGGGTGGACCAGTTTTCAGAGCTGGGGTCTATTTACACTATGGAGTATTGATGCCCACAGGGTCTTCATAGACTGGAGGGGGGCTTGACAGGGATGCAAAGCAGGGCAAGGTCAGGGGGTCATGTAAAGTTCAGTGCGGAGGGGGAGGAAGTGAGGGGGGTATATAAGGTTACGTGAAATGGGGGTTCTGAGCTGCTTGGTGTGCCAGCTTACCCTGTGTTTATGTCCCACCCTCACTCCCTTTTATTTTGAGATGTTTTCCTGTTGTTATGTTCTTGATTGGTGCTCATGTTTACTAATTTTCTCTGTTTCTGTTCTAGGCTTTTTGTCACAGCCGGGGGGGGGGGGGTTGCTTGCCAGGTAACCGGGAGGGGGGGTGATATGTGGTTATTGCCACTGGTGTTAAAGAGTCAGTGGGAGGTTCCTGGCTTGGCGTGGATATCAGATGCATATTGTTTTGTGGATATGTGTCCACAAAGGAACCATTTGTCCAAGGAAGGAGAAAATATAACTTTATCCATACCATTTCCGGTATCATCCATTTGTGGGAGATGGGATTATGTAAAATTGTTACATAAAATAAAAGCACTTCTTCCATAAAGATCTTCTATGTCATTTTAAAACACATTGCAACTTCTTTCAAATAGCATTTATAGTTCCACTCAAGACATTTTCAGCATTACATTTAGAGATCTGACACCGTTAATGGAGATGCTTCTAAGTTTGCTAATGGTGTCTCCCATGACAACAACTTGGAAATCTCACATAAGGTGGGATGTTGTGTGTGAGAGTGTGTGACAGCCATTTACAGACAGATGGACAGATATAATGGAGGTTATGCCCATCTGAGTGCCACGGGGGCGTTGAACTCTTTGAAAACTAATGTATTGCCTCTCAAATAGCTTTCCTATGAAAATAAATATACTAAAAGAAATTGTTTTGAAGCACTGGGAACCTTGACAGTGAATTCAAATGATGCCGGTAAGAATTTACAGTTTCTGATAATTGGTTGTTTTCTACCATTTCCATTATTCAAAGAAATAGAAAGAAAGTGAACAAAATAATGTCCCTTTCAGTTAATGATCTTCTTCTGTTATAAACATTAAAGCATTTATTGTAATATATTGAATTAATAGTTGCACAGCAGGGGTATAATAACCATTCAGGGGGAAATATGCTATGTTATGTCATTCCGTTGGCTAAGTAATAGGAGAGCAATGAAACATATTTAGGATACTGGATAATATCAGTAGCTAGCTTAGTGAATTCTTTGGGAGGTGGAGCAGAACACGACTTGGAGAGAAGGGACGGGAGGACACATAAGCATAGTTACCTGAGTAGTGGTATTAGGAGTGAAAAGGCAAATAAATCATGTTTAATTTCCACTGATCATTTTATAAACCAATCCAAACCTGCTAACCCTTAAACACCTTCCTTTTGGATGTTTCATGTCAGTAGTATGTCAGCTCCTTTTACCCCTTGCTGGTAATCAGTTTATCTGAAAAGAAACATTCTCCATCTCAATTCTTAGTAGCACGATTACTTTCACAACATGGGGTGGACAGTTTAAGAATGAGAAATACCAACAAAGTATGGTTCAGCAATCCAATCACTTATATACCATACAATGTGCAGCTTTGGATCCATTAGTTGATCATTCCTTCAAGAACCAAAATTAATATCCAAAGCCTGACACTAAACATTCCTCACTATTGCTTACCTTCTCAAAGGCCCATCCTTTTTATCCTTGTGGACTCCTCCTTACAAGCATTGTGTGAGCCCATCTATACTGCTGGAATCCAGCACTACTGGTGCTGTAGTGTGATTCATATATATGGAATAAAGAGCTTGTTGTGTTGGGTGATGTGGGAGGCCAGATGGGGCCCACATGGCGGATGGGTCCCTCACCTAGAGCTGGGGGTTTTGCATAGACAATTAGACATAAGTGGAATATAATCAGTGATGACAGAGTCAGCTTCTGACTTCCTGTCATGTGACAGGATCTACCAGAAAAAAACTGCAGTCAGTAAGAGTGGAATGGGTTACTGTGTCAGGACCCCCAGCTATGGGAACTTTTGTCTGTGGCTCCCTTCCTGTCTTCTTAAATATAGCGGGGCATGGTACTCCCTGGGGCTATACAATGGCTTGCAAATGCACTGTGTGTATGTATGTATGTATATATATATGTGTATATATATATATATATATATATACAGTATATATATATATATATATATATATATATATGCATGTATACAGTTCTGTAAAAAGAAAGACCCTCTTTGAAATCTATGGTTTTTACATATGAGGACATAATAATCACAATTAGGTAAATATGACCTCAGATGAACAACAACATATGACATATTACACTTTGGTATACAGAGGAGTCCATGGTCAACTCAATGACTGTAAGATTCCCATGTCCTGTGGCTGCAAAACAAGCCAAAATCATCACTCCTCCACCACCATACTTGATGGTCTCGTCTGTCCAAATGACAATGTTCTTGTGGTCTGTTCAGATGCAACTTTGCAAACCTAAGCCGTGCTGCCATGTTTCCAAACAAACCATACTTGTTCCAGAGGCATATCTAAGGTATGGCACCTATGGCTCGTGCCATAGGTGCCATTTGAAAGGGGGTGCCAGTGAGCAGCTTTTAACGCTCTTTTTTTTTTATGCAGAGGAGAGGGGCGTCTAGCAACCGCTCGGCGCCCCTCATTCTCCTCCACAAGGCCTCTACCTCCATCGCGGTGCCGGCATTTCATGCTGAGCGCCAGAATATGATGTCATATTTCGGCGCTCAGCAGTGAAGCAGTGGGCAACTAAGCAGAGCAGGAAGACAGAAGTCTCGTGCTTCCGTCGTTGGACCTAAAGGTGACAGAACTACAAAAGGGGAGAGGGTAGATGGTGAGTAGGGTTAGAAAGTGATTAAGTTTATGTATTGTATACATGTATAAGTGTATGTATTTGTATGTCTGATTCTGTTTATTTGATATATACCTTCAGTGCTGAGATCACAAGCACATTTCAATTGATCTATACATGCAAAGCTGCGTTCGTGTCTTAATGTGTTGATCTATACCTGCTATTGGCAGGGTCTAATAAATGGGTTTTAGATATTTGGACAGGGGCGCAATTTCAGTCCTTGCCATAGGCGCTATTTTGAGTAGATACGCCTCTGACTTGTTCAGTCTTTTTTTCTAGTTGTAATCTCATTAACTTTAATATTTAACAACTGTAGAGAATGAGATGCACGGTCTGATCTTGGGGTGAATTTACTGTCCCCTCCTTTGAAGATTGGTAACTGTCTTGAAGGTTTTCCACTTTTGAATAATCTTTCTCACTGCAGAACGATGGACTTTAAATTTTTTGGAAGTGGCCTTATATCCCTTCCCAGGTTGATGGGCAGCAACAGTTGCTTCTCTACCATCATTGCTGATGTCTTTCCTCCTTGGGATTGTGTTAACACACACCTGGATACTCCAGATCAGCAAACTGCTAAAACTTCAGCTTTCATAGAGGTGGTCACACTTGCTGATGTTCAATTATTCAAGGGCATATGATTAACAGCACCTGTCTGCTACTTAGTATCTTAATTCCTAATGAACCAGTAAGGGTTTTAACATATTGCTTCTCCATTTCGGCTTTACTTTTGTTGAATAAATCATGACATGGTGTAATATGTCACGTGTTCTTGTTCATCTGAGGTTGCATTTACCTATTTTTAGACCTGCTAAAGAACTGATGATTATTATTATATCCTGAAATGCAAAACCATAGAATTCAAAGATAAATATATACCGGTATATAATTATTCTAAGATCCCACCTGATCTTAATCCAGATATATACCGGTGTATGTATATATATATATATATATATATATATATATATATATATATATATATATATAAACATATGTTTCCATACATGCACTATTTGACTCAGTTTCTCTACAGGTTGCCAGTTCTGCTGTATAAGCATTTCACTTGCCCCAATCTCTTAAAAATGAATGCTTGTGAATAGGGCTATGTTTTGGTTTAGCTGTCTTCCAAATTGAGTTTTGTAATATCCTTCAAGCTCTATTTTTAGAACTGAGGAAATTGTTGGTGTGCTATAAATAGCTATACCAATAAAAACACCAATAACAATCCCTCTCTGGACCTAAAAGAAGTGATGACACATACTGGACAGTTTGGTTCTCAGTTCAGAAAAAAAGTTGGGCAGCTATTTTAAATCTTTGATAAGGACTGCCTATCATGTTTCTATTTTTAAAAGATCCTGTAATACTTAAATTTAGTATGATGGAATTACAATTCGCTGTATGTAAAAAGCAAACAAAAACATCCTATGAAATCCTTTTACATAAGATGCAACATGTGAGATCAAAACATGTTATAATGCACATAATGCTAACAGATCAGAGGCCGAAAAATTTGGTGAGAGTTATTGTTGGGCTTTATCCCAGATCCTAGGAATACCCCTGTTTGCCAGGACGTCACCAAGCTCTTTCTCTGCATTTTGTGTCACAACCAGTGATGTATTTAGGCATTGTGCTGCCCCAAGCCTCACCATACTCACATGCCTCTAATGATGTTCAATCATTTTCATGGGTTGCGTCGCTTAATAATCTTTGTGGGCAGTGCTGCCCATGAAAATCACTGATTGGTATTGCTCAATTCTTCTTAATCCCCTTCCTCCTGCTCAATAATTTTCGTGTGTGCTATTGTGCAATAGTCATTGTGGGCAGCATGGGCAGCGGGATCAGTTCTTCTTCGGACGGTTAGGAGTGTCCGCACAGGTGGGTGGTGGTGGCTTTTTATGCTGCCTCCTGTAAAGTGCCACCCTAAGCCAAAAAACAGCCCTGCTCACAACAGTTGCATGATGTAATTGCCAGTGGGGACCTCCATGAAAATCAAATTACCCTGGGTCATGCACCCCACTAGGGAGGCCCCTGCTTGGCCCTATACATTTAAACTTTGATGCAGTTGAGCAGAGCATTTACCATGCTGCATAAGGGTCTCTACTCCTCCCTTAATGGCCCATTTTCCAATGAGTTTATCAGTGCACTATAGCCCGGCCTCAATAATATGTGCATAAAAAAACAGAAAATGTATTTACAAAGTAAATTGTGCGAATGAAAGTTTTTTGCCTTCTAAATGCCTTACTTAGTAAAATACACTACTATCAATGGGTATTTTAGGAATCACATCTTTGCAGCCAGTGGGTTATTTGTACAGACCTGGCATGATGTCTGAGTGGTCCAAAGCCAGCTAATGATACTGTTATTCAGCATAGTACAGCATCAAGAGTAATTTACATTTCTGGGTCATATAACGAGAACACAGCGTTCTTTACCAGTTAAGCTAAATTTTCTTCAATTAAATTAACATTAGCTTTTTGGGTGTGATAACATGACTATACATATTCATACTAAATTAAACATTGATGTAGGTAAAAAAAAAACACAAAAATGATAATGTTTATGGATTATATATGTTAAATTTGCATATTTCTGCAATGTCTATATAATCACAGAGGGGCAGTTACATCTGTACAAAGAATCTGCACCTCCTATATGGGGAGACTGACATAAATATACTTTTGTAAAGAAGTATGGACCCTGAAAAATTTTGAATATTAAACTTCATCACAGGCTATTCACTACATAGCCCACGTTTGAGGAAAGCTAGCTCAGATGTGCAACTCACATACATATGTAGGTTGTGCCTTGGGGTTTGGGTGATATTTATTTATTATTACAGTAACAATTAGGTTTAGTATAGCAAATAAAGAAGAGGGGAGCGAGAGAAGAAACACAGAGGGAAGAAAGGAGAGTGGTGAAGAAAAGGAGAGGAGGCAAAAAGAAGAGAAAAGTGCTACAACAGGACAGGAAAAAATAGGAGAGAAAGGAGAAAATGAAGAGAGAAGAAAATAGAGACACAAAAGAGAGAAGGAAGAAAAAAAGAGAGAAAATTCGAAAGGACATGACAGAAGAGAAACGGAATAAAAAATAAAGAAAAAAAGAAGTAGGAAATGAAAGGAGAGCAAATAAGGGGAGAAAGGGATTGGAAGTAAAAGAACGAGAATGGAAAGAAGAGAAAAAGGGGATGAATAAATGTACTTATTATAAATCAAAAGCATCTTAAAAGGTAGCAAACCTGTCACCTGTTCACCTTCAGTGCTTTAGACAGTGTCAGACATCCTCTTCTTTACAAAGAATGTGCAGTGACAGAGGAATGGTTCAACTGCACAGTCTACAGTTCTCCAGCCCGTGAACATCTAGATACTGTAGCACAACTTTCCTCCCACATCTCAGCCATAGCACGCACAGAACATCAGCTTCAATCCCAGCCCATTCTAAACATTGTCCCTGCTAAAACTAAGATGGCCACTAGGCATAAAGAGACAAATCCAAGATTTTGGATTTTCCTCTTTATTCTGTGCCCACACACTGATCAGCCATAACATGATGACCACTTACAGGTGAAGTGAATAAAAGTGATAATGGGATCAGTGGGTGGGATATATTGGACTGCAAGAAAACATTTAGTTCTCAAAGTTGATGTGTTACAAGCAGGAAAAATGGACAAGTGTAAGGATCTGAGCGACTTTGACAAAGGCCAAATTGTGGTGGCTAGACGACTGGGTCAGAGCATCCCCAAAACGGCAGCTCTTGCGGGGTGTTCCTGGTCTGCAGTGGCCAGTACCTAGCAAAATTGGTCCAAGGAAGGAAAAGCGGTGAACCGGTGACAGGGTCGTGCCCAGCCAAGGCTCCTTGATGCATGTAGCGGGATAAGGCTGGCCAAACAGTCAAATCCAACAGATGAGCTAAAGTAGCTCAAATTGTTGAAAAAGTTAACGCTGGTTCTGATGGAAAGATGTCAGAACACACAGGTGCATCACAGTTTGTTGCATATAGGGCTGGGCACCAGTCAGGGTGTCCATGCTGACCCCTGTCCACTGCCGAAAGCGCTTACCTGAAGAACACATAGAAACATAGAAAGTGAGGGCAGATAAGAACCATTAGGCCCATCCAGTCTGCCCAGCCTTTGAGTACTTTCCTTAGTACATACCCTTATCCTATATCTAGCTTGACCTTATGCCTATCCCATGCTTGCTTAAATGTCTTTACTGTATTAACATCTACCACTTCTGCTGGAAGACTTTTCCATGCGTCCACTACCATTTCCGTAACATAATATTTCCTGATGTTACCATTAAACCTTTGCCCCTCTAACTTATGACTATGTCCTCTTGTTGTGGTAACCAGGATGCACTACAGGAAGAAGGCAAGCCTGTAGAGCCAGTGTGATGCTTTGCGGGATGCTCTGCTGGGAAACCTTGGGTCTTGTGATTCATGTGGGTTTTACTTTGATACGTACCACCCTATCTAAGCATTGCTGCAGACCATGTACACCTATTCAATAATGGCATTGGTCTCTTTTAGCAGGATAGTGCGCCCTGCCACAAAGCAAAAAATGGTTCAGGAATGGTTTGGAGAACACAACAATGAGTTCAAGGTGTTGACTTGCCCTCCAAATTCCCCATATCTCAATCCAATTGAGCATCTATAGGATGTGTTGGACAAACAAGTCCGATCCATGGAGGACACACCTCGTCTTGGTGCCAGATACCACAGCACACCTTCAGAGGTCTAATGGAGTCCGTGCCTCAACTGGTCAGGGCTGCTTTGGCAGCAAAAGGGGGACCTACACTGTATTAGGCAGGAGGTCATAATGTTATGGCTGATCAGTGTATATATGCTTATTACATTGCTATTGGATTATCTGTGGTCTAAGGGGTCTCATAGCATGCTTGGGAACTTTTGGGCTCCCTAGTGGGACGCAGTCAGGAATATCCACTGATATCAGTGGGTGGTCCAGCTGATGTTGTGGGCGTTCCTGCTGATGATAGTGGGTGGGCCCTCGGATGTTGTGAGACACCCCCCCATTTAAGGGGGAAATGAGTAGGGAGTGGGGCATGGGAATCAGCAGGCAAAAGTCAGAGAGTTCCCAGGTATGCTCATAGCAACTTATTTGGTATTTATATAAGTTATTGAAAACCTAAAGCAATTTAGGAGCTAGAAATTTCCTAAAGTTTCTAAAATCAGGCCCCTGTCAAATTTATAGAAACTCTACTTATGAATGATGGGAGTCCCTAAGAGAATGGTGAATTCAACAAGCACTCCACCCTGAGCATTCACAATGTAGGTTGATTTGGCACTGAAATGGGCCTTAATTTAGCGCACTTTTAACTCAATATTTAGTGAATAGACACTATTTTTATGAGGCCCCAATATGTATGTTTTCCTCTATGTGTTGAAAATCCTATATCGACACAGATAAGCTTCAGTTTCAAAGTATAGCACCTTTTTTCATTTCAGAATGTTTATGAGCAGTTAGTGAACATAAGAAGTACTCAGTGTGATATTAAAATATGTATTGGGAATAGCTTATCAACATGTTATATAATGCTCATATTTGTAACAAATAACAAGCTTAATAAGTCCATTGCGTAAAATTCTCATTATTTTTTTGATTGTCTACATATTATTGTTAATTTGCATCATTATAGAAATTAATGCTAATATGTTCATAATCTAATCAGTCTATAAGCGAATCTGTGTCTGACAGTACTCCCATATGAAGTAGTGCAAGTACACAGCTGTTCAAGGACAAATCAAGATGAAATGTACCCATTAGAGAAGCACATTGCAAAGTACAGAACAGAGACACGCAATTACACGCAAAAATCTGCATGTGGTTCATATATTATTGTTATTATTAATTTCATTTATTAATGAAGCATCAACAGGTCCATTGGTGCTGTAGAATATGTTAGAATGCATAGAGGAAATAAGAATAGAACCTACCGTGGGTCAATATATGACCCTTTTTAGGGTCAAAAGAGCAATATATGTTATCGTGATGGCACAGATGTTTCGGTGGTTGATTATAGTCTGGGAGAGGTCTGGCTTCTATAATAACTTAATGTATTGTTTTCTGAAAATATGTCATCATGTTGACCTTTACGCGTATTCATCAATAACATGTGCAATATATATGTGTCCTGGAGAAAAGGTTAATGGAGGACATCTTATATGACACATGCAAGCAAATTAAAGTAAATCAGTATTTATTATTACACCCCCCCCCCAGCTTCCTTGTAGCTTCCTTGTCGCTTCCTGTGGGCCCTTTTTCTGTTCTTGGCATCCAGCTTTGTCTAGCATAAGCAGAGACTGGTCGCCTCTCAAAGACGGTGTCAGGAAGCAGTTTCAGGCATACTCCAGGCATTGTAAATGCTTTAACGCATATAGTAGCTGAGAGCTCCCCTAGCATATACATGGGGAGGGGGGTTCTACAGGTTCTTCCTATAGAAGATCCCCGCAAGATGTGTGCTTTGCCCTGATAAACTTACCCCCAGCACTGGCTCATGAACACTACGGACAGGGATCTGTTGAGACCCATATGCATATGTAAGGAGAGCCCATTAGTGGCGAGAATCCTTAGGCCACAGAGGGGATGGGAAGCTGCATCTCTATTGCAGCAGCATCTCCTTAAGGTATTCACAGTTTTTATCGATACTTTTTAGCTCTCAACAATGCAGATGCAAGTACACATTGTTTAGGACTGGAGTGTCCCTTTAAAAGTGAGCAGTGTTTTCCAACATGTCACTGAAAAGGACACACTTTGTTGTTACTGATCCCTCAGAACCCGAACATAATTACCCCCTTTAAAAAATCACTTGTATCTTACTCTTTTGAAAAGGCTGATAAAATATTACCATAATCAAAAATACCCTCAGCAGCGCCTTTCTCCGCTGGCAAACAAGGTGCCTTTCAGCAGTGCCTGAAGAAGGTGCATTTTGTGTAAACACAGTAAAATTGTGTCAGACATGACGAATAATGACATGCTAGTAAACTGTAACACATCTTCCAAAGCATTTCAGAACATTGTGTGAAAGCTTTTTGTTAAAGTTAATAGACGGGTATGTAATGATGAATCACTGTGGTCTGTGAAGCTTTTCTGTAAATTGGATGAAGTTATGTGCAGATGAAGAAAAGTGTGAAATATTCTTTTCCTGTTGCTTTCCCAAGGCTGTAGAAAAATACCAATTCCATAAATAAACTGATCGTATAAGTGTGGATGTGCGTGGATGTGAGTTTTTATACTCGTGTAGTGTGCGTAAGGGCATATCCAGGTTCTGGCCACATGCTGCAGCACCCAATCTGCCCCTGGAGCATTTGCCTGGTGTGCAAGATGGCCAGCGTGGGCCAAACTATAAACAGCCACAGGCAAAAAGACACTGCTACTTGTTGCCAAGCCTTTAGGTTTTTTTAATACTGCAGAACAATCTATTTAAGAAGAGCACACAAAAAATCCAATTTAGAAAGCATTGACCTAAATAGATCAAACAATTGTTCCTTGTTCAAAAATGTCATATTTGTTGCATAGCTGCCAATCTTCCAGTATATCCAAGGGAATTATATAAGCGCAGAACTGTCACTCACAAGGCCTCATCATGTTTTCATGCTCTCAGTAGGACAGGTGGCTCTTTCAGGAAAGCAGAGACCTGGATTGTATATGTACTTGGTAAAAAGGCTGAATATACATCTCATATGTTTCTGGGCCCCATTTCCCATTTCTGGTCGAACAAATATACCTGTCTGTGTATGGATGCGCTACCTGCACTTTTCAGTAAAGTGTATAAGTTTATTTATTGGCGCAGTGTGCAAAACTTGCTAGCCTTCAGTATCTCAGATGGTCCTAGATATCAAATAACTCACTAAGCACACACCAAAAAACATACAATGGAAGGTCAGCTAAGTGTGGTAGTAGGCCATCTTTGTTATTCACCCCAAGGGTCCCCATTATGCCTGTGTGTGTATATATATATATATATATATATATATATAAGGTGGTATGACACTTGAAGGAACATTACTATACATCTTTAAATGCCATTTAGTAGCTCTTAGTTTCTATTTATTCACACAGAATACTATTGGTCATTTATATAGTGGTAAAAAAATAAAAAGGTAAAAAATCATAGACACATAACTTGTACATAAATTAGATGGGGTTCTTCTCTACACCATGCAGTCTTGACAAAGTGAGTTATAAAACCCAAGATCTTGAGGAGTTTATGGCACAATGGTAGTTTTGGGGAGCGATCTGTTTTCAAAAATGGGCCACTTATTATGGCTCTGTATAGTATTCCCGCCTTGTATCCCACTCGCTAACTGTGCCTGCCATGCAAGTAGTAGAAGTCCCTAACAACTGTTTTGGCACCGATCTTGAAAAAGAGGGAAATACACATGTGCAGGCAATCACATGAAAAAACTAACATGGAAAGTGGCCGCTGAAATGTGCCGCTTCCTTTCAAAGTTGCTTGTCTATAAGTACAGATGAATATACTATGTGGATTTCCCACTACATTCATACTAACCAGAAAAAATGTGTTCTTATTTCTTTTGAGAATGGGCTATTTCTGTAACAAATGAAGAATGAAAGTTTCTCAAATATACATGTCACAGGTGGCAGCAACACAGGCAACTCATGTGATGTACAGAGGAAGTATTTAATATATACATATATATATATATATATATATATATATATATATATATATATATAGATAGATTTATTTTTCTTTAAATGATTCATCTTACATAAAAACCAACATTAGATATTTTACAAAAGGGTTAGAAGATTGCATAATGCCTTTTAATAGTACATTGGTTCTTCCAACCTAACCTACCCATATAATAGTAAGTACAGTAATAGCTACATTTAGTACATGCTTTTAAGAAAGTGGTCAGACACATGAATCTAGATATTCAGTATAACTGTTTCATTTCTGACAGAGGTTTCATATTCTATTTTGGAAACGTTAAGTGAAAACGCCCAAAACCTCAATGTGATATCTATGCATCCTCTGAAGCTTGAAAGAGATAAAACAGTGAAGTGTTCCAGATTGACTCAGCCAGTAACGACTCTCTAGTATAAGATAACTGGGTGTAACTATACACAATATATTTATCGTTTAAAAAAACTGCAGTATAATATGTATATATTTTTTAAATTGTTACATTTTAATCAGATACAACAAGATGCAGCACATTTGAAGAGGGATCTTAATTTGTCCTAATACCCCCTTTTTGATTTATTCAAAGATCATTTATGCAGTTATAATATATTGACTGGAAGACTAAGACAAACCGATGCATTAGGTAAAGAGGGCCCTGTAAGCAAGCTTACAGCTTAGTTTATTATGTAATATTCTATTCAATCTGAATTATTACATTAATTATTGTGTATATAATTCATACACATTCTTACCTTCACTTAATGTGTTTGTGAAGCTCATTTGAGCAGGGCCCTCCTCACCTGTTGTCGCCGTAAGTCAAATTGTTATGTTACATACTACTTGTTATGTGCTGTCCACCCATTGTACAGCGCTATGGAATTTGATGGTGCTATATAAAACAATAAATAATAATATGAGGTATACGGTTGCTATTTGTTAGTTTTGTATGTCGAATCACTTACTAGTGAGTATGCTGTTAGTGTTCGCTTTTTTCTTTCTGATTTGCCTATGTATCAAATTGAATTTGTGACATAAAGAAGGTGATGTGACCTAGCGATACTAGCACAGTGTTAGTAAATGGATATCTCTTACTGCAGAACTACAACACCCAAGATCATTAGTCAGGTGTTAGCAGCAGTCCAAAGAACAGAAGCTGGCAGCTGCCCCTGATCTAACGGTAGTGCAAGGGTAGCGGCTCACAAGTTTACATTATACTTTCTGTCTCTCAAAAGAAAACACTTAAGACAAAGATCCTCCTATTTACTGAGATCCACGTGCAAAGCTTTCTGTGCATTTAAATGATTAAGTCTAGCCTCAAACTTTTCTTTAATGTGAGATTTCCTATAAATCCTATAAGAAATACAAGAAATGTGTTTTGCCTGTTTTCTTTAAAAATAGTACATATATTATCAGTTCTCCAAGGGTATGTAAACCTTTGAGCACAACTGTATAACAGCTTCCACTCTTCTGGGAAGGCTTTCCACAAGATGTTGCCCAGTCATCCAGTAGAGCATTTGTGATGTCAGATACAGATGTTGGACGAGAAGGCCTGGATGGCAATCTCCGTTCCACTTCATCCCAAAGCGGTTCAATGGGGTTGAGGTCAGGGCTCTGTGCAAGGTCCATAAAGACCATGTCTTTATGGACCTTGCCGTGTGCACTGGGGCACAGTCATGCTGGAATAGAAAATGGCCTTTCCCAAACTGTTCCCACAAATTTGAAAGCATAGCATTGTCCAAAATGTCTTGGTATGGTGAAGTGGACATACCAAGCCATTGTGGCCCTTTAGCTATATTTGAAAACCCAAAGCCCAATTATAATTATATGTAAAGTAAGTAACAGTAAGTAACAGTGAGTATTTTTCATCCAATGCTTATCTAAAATATATTATTTTGATAAAATGTTTTAGAATTCCGCTTTTCAGCCCTTCTTTCATCCTCGGATGTGGCCTGTTTTGGCCAGCTCAGAAATAGAAGAATACTTCAGAAATCTCAGACACATTGAAAAATCCTTACGTTTTTTTTAACCTATGTAACCCAACTAATGATCTGCAAAACCACAAAGCCCTAGTAACTATTTTCTCAGACAACAAACTCTTCTGTAACTTTTTCAAATCCCTGTTATCAATGTTTTCTTTAACAATTACATCATATTGTAACTCTTCCCTACCAAATACCATCAACTTCTAAAACAAACAAACCCCAACACTTATTGACTATAAGACTCATGAATCACTGGCATGGTGCAATACTAGACAGTGGACAATATCAGTTGCTATTCCTAATAGAGGCTTAAGGCTGTTCCCTGTGGCAAACATACTGTATTAACTTGATTATAAGACGAAGGCAAATGCTCTAAAAAATACCCCTTGTCTTATAATCAAGGTCATCTTCTACTCAGACCTTAAATAGAGGTCTAACTATTAGACTTAGGTCCAAATCCCTGCAGCGCTGCAGGGGACCTGGATCCTCCTTTCGGTAACTAGACTTATGCATTCGTATTCGGGGAAATATTCAAATTTTGGGGGGTCGTAATCGAGCAAATACGGTAATTCTTTTGACATAGAGGTGAATGAACATGCAGAACAAATCATTATATTTCAGTTTAGAAAAGCTCACTTTTTATTTGGGAATCAGGAAATCCAGGTTAAAATTAGAAATATGCGATTGCATTTATTTACACCAGGTTTCAAATTCTATGAATCCTAGAACAAAACAATCTGTTACTGGGAAAATCGGTCATGGGGAAGAAAACAAAAATGTAAAATATTTTGCCTTGCAGGGTTATTTGTCACGCATTTTGTTAGCTGGTTAAACCTTTTAGCCTAGGTTCTGCACGTGCAGAAAATATGAACATTTTTACTTGCAAAGAAATGTAGAGATTGGTGTGCTGTATGACCCTTTACCTAGACATGACATTCTAGTATAAATAAACTTAGTTATGTCACTCAATAACACGTATTCAAAAAACTAGACAAACTTCCTAACAGTGTTCTAGTGTTTAGTTACACTAACGAAGCATGAGTCTTCCTGAAACTATTAGAGGTATACCAAATACTGATGTTTCTGTCATCAGTCTCTAATAAGTGTTTTGCTAGAAAAAACAGGTTCTATTTCAATATAAATTACAGTTTTCCGATGAGCTTCTTCTAAAAAGGACATCCCCTTACTGTCCTCGTGGTGACAGATGGTGGAGCTTCCTAAATGCAATGTGCTGTTCCAGTTAAATCTCCCTGTTTTCATGAAATTTTATTGCATCCTATATTAATAAATGCATTATTATTTATAATTTACTTTTATAAAAATGTTAACAAAATCAATTCAAAAAACGTATGCAGATGAAACATTTCTTGACCCCGTAGATGAAAGACCAGAGCTAGTGGCTGATGTACGTTGTCTTTAGCCGCACACGGCTTACCCATAAAATTAAAAGTGAAACGCTGCCAAAATCAAAGTGTAAGAACACATATTACAATATGAGCAAACTAACATTAACAAACAAATAGCGGTATGTTTACTTTATGAACTGGAAGATCTACTTTCCGTTGTCTATTTTGTTGGGCAACCGAAGTAGTATCTATGTTGACTCAGGCTGCGGAATAATATTCTGCATATGGCCCTGGGATTTACTTTTTCAGATAACCTGGGAGGTCATATGGATAGCTAGTGGCTGGAATAATCTGGAGGATGCAATGCTAATGTTTGTGTTTCCTAGTTTATAGCTCACTGCATTATTAAACCACAGATAACACTTTATAGATATGGTGAATATGGAGCTTCTGTATTTCTCTGTTAATAAAAACGGACATTTTGGCGAATTTATTTATTTTCCCACTTTTTCACTCTTGCTAAAACTAGGGGTTAGTTCCACATGCAGAATTATGATTATTTTTATGTAATATCCTAAAAATGTTTACTATAAAAAATAAATGGCGTATTAAACAAAAAATAAGCAAGCATATTAGATTATGATTTTAAACATTGTATTTAAACACAATAACAAACACCCTTACTGTGATTTTTTTTAATACATTCACACCTAAAATAACCACTGACAGTAGCCTGCCAAGTAAGTTGCCTTTACAGGATAAGACATTTCACCTGCATCTACCTTTTTATGTGACATAACAAAAAGCTGAAAACTCAACTATTATGGAATATTGAGATGCGAAACATGTTGCTGATTTAAGACCTACCATTGATGATGTGACCAAAAAAAGACTTAAGTACCCTACATGGAACACCTAAAGATAGCAAACAAGAACTTTGACCTTTTACCAGTGGAGCCGACAAGGATAAAGTCTGTTTTCATGGTACTGTGAAATGAAACAGATTCTGAAACCAGTATATGATAAAAGATGTCTGTCTGAAAACCTTGTTCCCAACCAACAATATTTAATAAAGAACTTTTAAAGAAAAGAAAATCTAGTTTATCTTTTTATCAGCTTTGTCTACAAACCGTTGCCAGCTATTGTGTGCATGCCCTACATTCTGGGACATTCATATTTCATTCCAAGTGTCCAGTTGCATCTGACTAAGAAAAACAATGAAGTTGATTTTGTCAGATTGGCAGTGGTGTAATTTTAGCTTCTGTGTCTAGCCAAAATGCCAGCCAGATATCGTGCCTTCTTCACTTACCTCTTCTGACATGCCACCTTCCCTTATTTGTAATCAACTGGCTGTTTATGTCTTGGGTCATGTTGTCTGCTGGCTGAGCCAGAAATGACATTCAGCATCGATAAACTTTCAAGAGAGCTGCTAAGCATTCTATGTGCTTACCTCACTTCTAGCTATACTGCTTTGTTAACTCATTTAAAACTAGTTTCTTCACTGTAAATTCCCCTTGCAGTAGGGTGATCAGGTATCACCATTTTCAGAGATCTTGTGAAACCTCTTGAAAACAAAGTTCCAGAAACCCAACTTAACAATAAAAGTATAATAAGGTTCAAAGCTTCTATAGTATTTTTCTAAAGTATTTAGCTTAGTCAAAGTCAGTTTCCACATTAGTGATAATGAGGAGAGAAAAATGACAATTTTAAATTAACATATGTAACATGTTTAGAGGTGTCTTTAGGTCCTGGTAAGCTTAGTCTTCTCCACAGCTACTTCAAAAGCCATCATCTCCTTCTCCACCCACATCTATAAAGGCCACAGTCTAAATGTGTTTTATCAATTACCTGAGAAGGAATTATATACCTTCCAGCCCTTAAAATGGACAGACACAGTTCTTGAATGAGGTGTAGGAGAGATCTGGCTATGACGAAGACATTTTATGTAACGTAGTAAGCTATATTTAAAAGCACAAGAATGGGTTCTTATATAGAACTATCTGATACGCTGAAACACTCTGCACTTCTTAGTATGTCTTTCTCTGCACAACATTGTACATTCATTTTTAATTTGTAACAATATATATTATATATTATTGTTGACAGCAATTAACTGAGCACACTTATCAATTACAAAGAACATTTCCAAATTATTTATCTCAATTGACTATAAAAATGTTTCTTAGTCCCCTCAGTATCATCTTTCTTGAGTTGGCATCGACCCCACTTAATTCATGTGCAACCAAAGTTAAAATTAACTTTTCATCATAATTCACAATAATCCATACATAACATCATATTTTGGGTTATGTGGCATCATCACATTTGCACATAAGCACATTTTATGGAGGAAGGAGGTACAAGCTTAAAAAATATTTTTTTGTTTTTGTAGAAAAAGCTATAAGATTCTTCTTAAACTTGATATGCTGGAAGTAGATAGAGTATCTTTATTTACATGTCATGGAAAAATGCATTGGCAAACTATACAGAAATTCCATCTCTGGTTTATGCTAGTAAAATTGCTTGCAGATGTATAGATGGAATGATATTGTCAGCTTATATGTGTATAACGGCAAGTAGTCTGGGGGCACACCCATGGTGGACTGTACATGACCCCAGAAAGCATTTCCTTCTATCTCTTGTATTAAGAAGACATTGGGAAAAACAATTGTGAGAAAGAAAAACTTTTTTATTTTGTTTTCAGAAATTCAGTGGGGCAAAGCGTGCACTCACAAGAGTAGCAGTAAAGAGGGCTCATCAAAATATCACTACTTAGAAGAAGAATTCAAGCCACTGTGATTTTTGATGAGCCCTCTTTACTGCTCCTCTTGTGAGTGCACGTAACACAAGTATACCGTATATCACCAGTGTGTTAATTTATTACACTATCATTGTTTTTTTATTTTTCCACATGTTCTTGCGCCTCATCCTTGATGTATATACTGTATGAACACTTGTGAGGAGTGTACGAAATACATTTTTTGTATTTATTTTCTTTCATTACTATTCACGTGACCGGTGGAAGCCTTCTTGTCTTTCTTATTCAAGTATAGAACAAGGAAAAGTGACACCCGATTTCACAGAAAGGACCTAAGTACATGTCATCACACCTGATCCCAACAGGTAATGAGATTACATTTCAAGTGCACCAACATTACCCA
Source organism: Spea bombifrons (assembly GCF_027358695.1). Lineage (NCBI taxonomy): Eukaryota > Metazoa > Chordata > Amphibia > Anura > Pelobatidae > Spea > Spea bombifrons. Next base: position 85,779,194 of record NC_071089.1, on the reverse strand, counting down.
AGTATCCTATACTGGTGGCACTCTGGGAGATAGTATGTTGTTTCTTTTTTCATCTTATTTTTGGTCCTTATGCTTCCATGCTTTATATATAATTATTTTGTAAGTTATTTTCTCCTTTTGCTATGGACCTCTTTGGTGGGGGCCCTGCCAGAATCTGTAGATCATCCTTGCAGGAGCAGGTATAGGGGGTACATGGTTCCTGTGCTGCTCATAAGGTAACCCTTATTACTCCCTCAAATGGCTAAGGACAAAAAACATTTTAAACAAGCAATATGTTTCTAACATATTGGTCAAAATAAATAATAATTACAATGTGCCAGCAGCAACTAGCATGACATTATTTTCTTTTACGTTTTGACATACTGCCAGGTGCGCAACTAGAAAGGAGGTGGTTCATGTGAGCTGTTCACACCAGCCAGCCAAAGAATATTAGTGCAATAAGATAAGGCTCTTCCCATAAATATGTTTCAGAGCCCTAATATAACATGTTAAATTTAAAGAACACCATGACCCAAGCTTCCTTTGTAATCTGCATCCTTTTCAAAGTGTTAACAGATAATGCTCCAGACATCCTCCATGGCACCGTATACATCAATTGTGTTTCTTTCCTGGAGACGCTGTAAAGATGCTTTGTAAAGACTGCCTAAAAAAATAATCAAAGAAGACGTTAGTATTATCATCTATCACATAAAAGTGCTGAATTCCGAGTTTAGCTATGAATAAATATTTTTCCAACTCACAAATACTTCATACAGCTCTATACATGTACAAGATGCAGAACTGGTTTATATGGTATGTGGGTTTAGAAGAAGTCGACACAAACTACTGCGTAGGAATGGCTAATGTCAGCTTGGTGACATGTCAAGGCACGCATTCACTGGACGTGTACAATCTGTTACGCTTAGTTTCTAGATCAGGTTAGTGTTTTGCTTCATGCTCTGAGATGTTAGAAGTACTGGTCTAACCTTCATATAATGTGCGTTCTTTCCTTGACAGAAAGGAATAGCATTAATACCAACAGCCCCCCCTGAAAAAAAATAAGCTATACTTGTGTTTAGTATGCTTTTGTCTTTTCTAGGGCAGTGATTTTTTATTACTGTGAAATCGCGATTTGTTTCCTTGAATCCAGGGCCCTGTTGAATGAGTGCATATATACACCAAAAGTGTAATTACAATGCATTTGTAGTTTGTGTCCGTACAACCTCCTATTTCTCTATACAGCCATCTTTTATACATTAACTCTCAAGTTAGGCTGTGGCAAATTTCATCAAGCAGTATTATATTACTTAATAATTATTAAGTTTTAGGAAAAATAATGCTGCCCTTCGTTCTCTTCTATTTAACCCACCTCACCGCATGGCGTTACTATGGTATGGATTTATTGTAAAATATACAAGCCTACCATGTGTCGTACACCTAATAATATACTATAATGTTTAGGGCTGCAACTAACGATTATTTTAATAATCGATTAGTTGGCCGATTATTTTTTCGATTAATCGATTAATCGGATAAAAAAAAACAATATGCAAATTTTTCGTTTATTTAAAATAATTTAATGAACTGGATGTTAAAAAACAACTTAAAATTTACATTAACATTCTTATTTTGTTATGATGTAATAAAAAACAATATTTTCAAAGTACAAGAACCCAAACACAATATTTATGAAACAAAATAACCCCAAACATTCTGAAAAGAGGTGGACTATTACTGTTCAAGAAACTTTGCCCCAGCCCTGGCACTTTGCACCCAGCACTTTGCCCCAGAACTTTGCACCCAGCACTTTGCACCCAGCACTTTGCCCCAGCCCTGGCACTTTGCACCCAGCAAGCACTTTGCACCCAGCACTCAGCACTTTGCACCCAGCCCTGGCACTTTGTACCCAGCACTTTGTACCCAGCACTCAGCACTTTGCACCCAGCACTTTGCCCCAGCCCTGGCACTTTGCACCCAGCACTTTGCCCCAGCCCTGGCACTTTGCACCCAGCAAGCACTTTGCACCCAGCACTTTGCACCAGCACTTTGCACCCAGCCCTGGCACTTTGCAGCCAGCCCTGGCACTTTGTACCCAGCACTGGCACTTTGCACCCAGCACTTTGCACTGTGCCCCTGCACCCAGTCTCCAACTCTGCCCTGCACCCAGCCCTGCCCCCACACTCACACTCTGCCCTGCACCCACTCTGCCCTGCACCCACTCTGCCCTGCACCCACTCTGCCCTGCACCCACACTCACACCCTGCCCTGCATCCCCACCCCCACTCTGCCCTGCACCCAGTCTCCCACTCTGCCCTGCACCCACACTCACACCCTGCATCCCCACCCCCACTCTGCCCTGCACCCAGTCTCCTGCCCTGCACCCCCCACCCCCACTCTGCCCTGCACCCCCACCCCCACTCTGCCCTGCACCCACACCCTGCATCCCCTGAAACCCCACCCCACCGTGGACCCCCACCCCACCGTGGACCCCCACCCCCGCGAATCTATGGAGCGAACCGCTCTGTGCGAATGGAGCCACTCGCACAGAGCGAACCGCTCTGTGCGAATCGCTCTGTGCGAGTGGCTCCATTCGCACAGAGCGATTCGCTCTGTGCGAGTGGCTCTGTGCGATCTGTGCACATAGACATGAAGAATACTTACCTCCGGAACGCGTCACATCCGTCACGTAGCTAGAAGGCGGAGACTGCAGAGCGTGTAGCAGAAGCGGGGAACGCTCGCGGAGGTAAGTAAAAGGAGCCGAGTGCTCCAACAACGAATCGATCACTCGATTAATCGATAACGGAAATCGTCGACAACGATTTCCGTTATCGATTATTATCGATTTTATCGATTCGTTGTTTCAGCCCTAATAATGTTCTGTGTTTCAGCCCTTCCTATGCCACATGTGCAGAAGTGGTGCCCATGTTTAGGCAGATTTTGTTATCATTGATGGGGGTCTGTAGCACAAGAGCACAAGTCTCCACTTGCGCCTAATGGCAGTGGCGGAACTACTGGGGTCGCAGGGGTCGCGACTGCGACCGGGCCCTGGAGTTCTGCCAGTCAGGGGGGCCCAAAGGGGTGCCGAGCGGTTGCTGAAAACGACTGCTCGGCAACTTTTGGGGCCCCCTGACTGACAGAAATCCAGGATGCCTCCGCTGCCGCCGTCGCCGCCTGCCTCAGCGCTGCCCAGAGTGCAGTGTTGGGAGCGTGAGGTGTTTGTCTCGGGTGCCGGCGCTTCACGCTGAGCGCCGGCATATGACCTCATATGCCGGCGCTCAGCAGTGAAGCGCCGGCACCCGAGACAAACGCCTCACGCTCCCAACACAGGAGTTGACGGTAAGTGACCTACAAAGGAGGGAGTGGGTAGTGGGTAGATCGTGAGAAGGGGGGGTAGGGAGGGAGAGGGTAGATCGTGAGAAGGGGGGTAGGGAGGAGAGGGTAGATCGTGAGAAGGGAGGTAGGGAGGGAGAGGGTAGATCGTGAGAAGGGAGGTAGGGAGGGAGAGGGTAGATCGTGAGAAAGGGATAGATGGGTTGGGGTTGGGGGGGGGCCTTAACAGATTCTCGCACCAGGGCCCTGAGGTTTATAGTTACGCCCCTGCCTAATGGTGCATAGAGGGAGTACAAAAAGCAAGTGCTCGCTGGGGACATTCAAAAAGTGTGGCCAGAGCTGGTGATAGATGAATAATAATAGTGTAACAAGGATGGTGAAGGGACTGTCAGTGAGTATTACTACCTTTAGGTAAGGTATGATCAAGCACAACCACTAAGTCTAACCTGTGTATGTGATAAGCCTCTTTTAAATATCTTTGAGAATCTACAGCCCAGATGCCTGCTTTTAAGGATGCCTGTAAGAGGCAAACATGTTGAATGACGATTGTAAGCTCATGTGAGCAGGACCTGTCGGAGAACTTCCACAGACCCTCCTTACCTTTTTTTCTGTAAGTCAAGTTGTTATGCACAGCTTGTTATGTCCTGTTTGCCAATTGTTAAGCGCTGCAAATTATGATGGCACTATATAAAACAATAGATAATTATTGTCAAATGTTTATTTGTTGTCATGAAAATTTGAAATTTCAACACGCAATTACAAACCAAAGCACAATTTACCAGTAAATATTAACCATAGTTTGGTCACTATATTATTATTTATTGTTTTATACAGGGCCATCAAATTCCGTAGCGCTGTACAATGGGTCCTTGGTAAAATGTTGAAATGTACCATAGAAGCCTGCAGGCGACAAAAAAAAATGACCACTGTGATTTTGATCCGCATATAAATGCCATTTCATGGAGGGAGCAGGTAATGGAAAAATATCAATGTTTTCACGTCATTTATACTGTGTGATTTACGCAGTACAGCTGACAGCTTGTTTGGAAATGCTGATCTCTGCACTAAAACAGTAATCCTGTTGGCATATGAGGAGTTAAGGGATTAGTGTAAATCATTTCACCTGGTGTCACAGTATGTTACATAATTGCAGGAAATCCCATGTATATTGCCAGCGGGTGCAGATAAGCCTAAAAGCTGCCGGCTAAGCTGGAGGATGTGAGGTCCAGTCCAGAAACCGTTTTGTACCTGTTCTGACTAGTGCATTGAAGCTACAAAACACATTGCCCTGGAAATCGACGCAGCGAGCAGCTCTGCTGTCACTTCTGGCAGGGAAAGATTTCAAACAGGGTGACTGGAGTCTTCAGGCTTACCATAAGATCAAGTGCTAAAGCCTTTGTCTGGACCTGACATTTACAGATTGCTAGACTCAATTGATGGATAACCCATGCCATGGAATCATAACTTCAGAACAAAGATCATATTTGGCCAACCTGCTTCCGTCCAGCTGTATGGATTATCATAATCCTCACCCAAACACAAGTTGATAACGTTCATGGGACTTCTAATAACAACAGGGAGGCAATCAGGTCTTTTGCTGGAGATAATCATCAAATTCTAATAACAAGCATTCTTCTTTCCCGCATTTTTCACTAGACTCAGAATGTCAACATTTCAAGAATTCTAAGTACTAGATCACTGTGATTTGCAGTGACCCTTAACTTGCCTTACAGGAGTTAGAATAACCAAGGATAGCTTAGTCTCGTTGGAGAAAACAGTACCTCTACCCTAATGTTCTTCAGAAAGAAAATCAGACTTTTTGTTACACATAAAGCATTGACATTACTATTTCGTAAATAGAACATCGGATTTATAGCACTATAACAGTTTGAGATGTTTTATGCTAATGGTGAATAGAACCTTACACAGTTTTACATGTTTACTCCCACTGAGAGCAGTAGGTATCAAAGAAGACTCATCATATCCACATATTAATATGACATTATTATTTACATTGTACATGGTGACATTATTAGATCATCCATGATACATACTACAAATGCTTTTAAAACGTCTAAGTAGTAACTATTTTAATAACAAGGCATAAAAGCATCATAGAATAAACATCACTATGACCCACATACATTGCTCTGATTCATTAATATTATGAGAATGGTTAAAACAGATGATGGCTTTGGGATTTCTTTTGAATGAAGCACTGCTCTGTAATGACAATAGGTGTTGTCTTTAAAGACAATCTATAAATATCAATAACTTTATTTTAGGAGCAAGAGGGCATAAAATAGCAATGATAATTCTTGATAAACCTAGATTGCTGCCACTTAAATGTGCAACATAATATAATTGAGTAAAGGAATAGGTTAGAACATCTGTGTGATTGCCTCATGACCTAAAGAGAGAGTTGACATGAAAGTTTTGTTTCAGCCTCTTGAATTCATTATGCATTATGAAGGTCCAACTCTGGTAAGTGTCTGTAGCAGGAACAGCTTGGCCCTGTGTAATGTATAGTTGAATTATGCATTATAGGGTCCAGTTCAGTACTTGGTCCTTCATAATGGAAGTGGAGTTGAGGTTTCTACTCTTTTGCTTCACATTAAAACTTTTCCTATATTAAATAAACACCAATGAAGCATAAGAAGATTGTAGGGCTACCATTGAAGATAGGTGTCCCTTTAAATGGTGAATATATCTTTCTTCACACATTTCTTGGACCCCTGCTGTTGTTTTTCCATATACAGAATAACACCAATGAGATCCAAAGAACTGAACAATACAGAAACAGCAGGGACACCACCAATCACTCTAAAGCTTGGACTTCTCTGGATGTGCAATACCCTAACTTATAGAGAACAGAGACTAAAAATAGCAGCTTTCTTCAAACAGAACACACAGCACGTTGCTTCAGTGAAAGGCGTTTTATAATAAGCCATTTTCCAACCAGTAGATACGAAGGGGTCTCTCTAAATAGCACTTTGAAAGGGTAGAAGAATAAGAGTATTTATTAGAAATGCCATGACCAGAAATACAGATCGGCAACATGAGACTGACCTACTAGCCTAGGTATTATACTTTAAGCAGCTTCTACCCCCCGGTGTGTTTACATATTAAGCAACAAGCCTCAGTCCAGATGGAACCTTGTCGCTGACTTCACTACAAATGATGAGGTTGCCTGCATCATTATATAAGATCAGATTTGAGTTGGTAGAGAAAGGAAATTATTGTATATTTATCTATATGATAAAATATTGTAACACAGTTGGGGTCTTTTATTGTTCTAGATATAACAACTGAAAACCAACACATGCTTACTTTGGACCATATCAATTCCAGAATAAGTGTCTTAATCGCAGTTCTTTTCAGCCTGGTTCTAGATGATTCAACAGAAGGATGTACAGTTTGTTTTAAGTTTTCTTTTAGGCTCATATTAAGGTCCGCCAATACTCTCACGTGATAAAATGGGCTAAGGAAGGAGGGTTATGCATGGTGACACTCTAGCCGCCCTGCCTCAAAACAAATAGATCTATTTTAATATATCAGGAACCAAGTTCCCCCTCCTGGCTACTTATACTCGTCTTAAAGTTTACCATGATAAAAGGCATACGGATCTATGATCTTGCGGTGCACACATACACAGGGCTGCTATCAGAAGGAAAGAAGACAGGACACATATTATATACAACCAAGTTGCTCTTGCTAGCCACAGGCTATACCTTTAAGGGTGTAGGCTGAACATCCTAACATAACAGCAAGTCCAGAAGGCAGTATTTATATATTGTTTATATTACGCATCAGTAACACGTATGGTCAACACTTTTCGAAATAAGAAACAGTGATAAATTAAATCTCTTTTATTATATTTTCCACGTGTGCAAACATCAGAACAGTGATGTTCTTTAAAAAGTAAGAAAGAAAAGTTATATATACACAAAAATATGTACAAGGTGAACACCAACATATTGTCTTTTGCACAGCAAAGATAACATTTATATTTCTATGTGAGCATTATGTACATAAAATACACATATTTACATGTATGGAACACTGGCAGAGTACTTCACAACAGTGCAAGTATTACAAATACCATCATGGAATGTCATGAATCAGGACAGGAAGTATCCCTGCAGACGAGTTCCGAAAGAAAGGAAGTGTAAACATGAAAGATGTACCAGAACTCCAGCACAATGTATTTTTAGAGCGGTGTCTTGAGGCATCGGATTTTTAATTAAAATTTTCTTTTTTTCTACTGTGATTTGTGAATCATGCTTGCCGATGTCTCTGGCAGCAGAACAAAAATAAAAAAATCCCACATTTCTGGAAATGAATTGGCAGAGTAGAGGCATAGGGTATGTTGTAGAGACAGTTCTGTAACCTAGTTTGGATAACTCTAGAATTCAAGTATTAGCAATCTGTCTCTAGACACATGCATTGCCCATTCTTGATGTGTATAAGCCATAGGAGATCTAAATAAGAAAGCAACTGATTGCTGAACTCCAAGGAGCCAACAAAATACAAACAATATTATCAATTTTAATTTTTTTAAATTTTATTTTTATTTATTTTTTTAAACATCAAGAAATTGATGCTATCCACCACAGGCAACCCCTACTATTCTGTAGTATTTAAGGCATAAGAGCGATTGAAACCTATATACCTTATTTTTACAATCTACAGAATAAGGCTGTGATTAGTTGAAGCCAGTAGAGGATTATGTAGTAGAGGGTGTAAATATATATATTTTTTTTTTTACAGTACAAAACAGGTGATGCTATCCACACGTACTCATGCCAAATGTACATAATGGTGTCAGAGCTAAAATCACCATTGATGATTAGATTTTTAACTTGGCACTTTTACATATACAAGTTTATTTGGTTGGTCACTAAACCTCTATTAGGAGGAGAAAGAGTGGTCCTCCGAATGGCAACACTGACAAAAAGTTTAAATGGGAAGTAAGTGAGTAAAACCGCCAATACTTTACCAACTCAAAACAACATGTATAAACACCGCATGGAGCTATGAGTGAAAGAAAACCCATCAGGGAGTGTTGAAGAGCCCAGAGTTTCCCGCATTACACGTCCTCTCGGGTTCTGTTGGGGGCCCAGGTAATAAGGGTATGGCTTGTACTTTTTATGAAGCTGTTCTGATCCCTATAAAATACACAAACTTAGCCAGAAAGGTAGCACTCCTATAAAAAAAAAAAACTCGTGATGCTCAGCCATAGGAACACTTGGCTAAATATCATGGGTCAATATTGTGGTTCTACAGCACATGGGGCAGCTACATGTTGGCTACTCCGACATTACACAAAAGCCTCTGGTTATTTAGCAATGGTGCGAACGAAAAGAAAAAAAAAAAAATTGCGTCTGAGAACAGCACTTTCTAACTAGATAAAAAATGTAAGCCATGTATAAAAATCCCATACAAAGACGGCACCATTGCCAATATGCCAACTGTGCCTCTGTAGTAGTTTTTTTTTTTTTTTTTTTTAACTGATCTCTTACCTGCAGCCCTTCTTAGGCATGGTAGGAGTAATACTGCTCTACTACTATGGTGTGGTGAATCTTAAGCACCACAACCATCTAGAAATCTTCCATCAGGCCACAAAATGTTTATTGCACAAATCCCATAATTTACATGCTACTTTTGATTTGCCCACTCTATGCTAGGAGTGTGTGCACATTAACCCCAGCATTCTGGGCCACCAAACCAGCAGCACACATCCAGCAGGCATTTAAATTATACAATCTCTCCTTTATACATAACTCTACACATTAAGCAGAACCATAGAGAACTATCCAGATCATTTGGAGTCTCACTTTTTCTGGGGGTAAAAACTTGGCCCTCAAGAAGCCATCCCTTTGGTTATAACATACAGAGCCTCACTTATGGCTGTCCTGTCTTTACATATGACCCCAAACATGATGTATACAGGTTATGGTGGCACACCAGCAATCTGTTAATATCTAGACTAATGCAACAATCATTAACACATTCAGCTCCATTGAGAAAGTGATTTAGGGAGACAGCAAACACGATGAGTTAATACCCAGGTATGCAGAGAGCCCAAACCAAGGGCTCAAATATTAGTTGGCATTAATCCATTTAGTGCCAGGGAGCCTGTACAGGTCTCTACAACAGGAAGACGTCCACAATGAAAAACTGGCCATATTTATAGTGTGTTAAGCTATACGGATCAAGAATGTGAAGGTATTTGACACCCCCTGTCTTTAGAAATATGGCTCACTGTATTTAAAATGGCAAACACAGGTCCGTGGCGTCTAGCCAGATGAATGAATCTTTTTCTGCTGGAAAGCCATCAGTCTACACATGGCCAACGCATACTAAGCCCTGACATTAATGGGTTAATATACAAGTCTGCAGACGTTCCCCGGAATCGCGCTCATACAGTCTCGGGTTCCCTGCACTCTTCAAACCCATTGATGATGGGTCCAGAATCGTGGTTGCTTTCTATGGAGGACTCGCTGCCCGTGCTCTCCCCGGACAGCAGTCTGGTCACCCTCAGGTCCGCCTTTAAAGTCTGTAGGTCATTGCCCAGGCTCATCTCCCCGAGATCATTGATGAGTTGAGACAATTCGTGCTTCGCCACCACCACCTCCCCCTCTTCTTCTTCCCCGCCACCCTCTCCCCCACCCCCGGTGTCCAGCACGTCCTCACACTCAAAGCTCATGGCCCTCTCCTCCTCCTCTTCTCCCTGCAGGTCCTCGGTAATCGAGCCCAGCTTGGGAGCGCTCCGGCTGCGCTCCACCGGCGGCTTGTAGCAGCACTGTCCGTTTAGCAGCTTCCTCAGCGGGACCAGCGGGATGCTCTGTTCTCCGATCAGCTGCTGCTGCTGGTGCCTGGCATCCTCCCTTCTCTTGAGCCTCTTAAACTCTGCCAGGGCGTTGGCCGAGGTTTGGTAGAGCAGCAGTGCCATGGCTTTAGCCTTCTCCGGCTTGGACACCAGCACTGCGTGACAGCGCAACATCACCGCCTTGTGCTTCATCTCGTGCCGGTAGATCCAAGCAAAGATCTTGGGCAGCCTCGAGTCCGCCACGCAGTAGGTCACCCGGTGCAACAAATAGAGGTGCCCGGGGCGCTTGGCTTTGTCCTCCACATGCACCATGCGGATGCCCTGAGAGCTGACAGTCAGTTTCATTTTGGTGCCATGTTTGCCCATCTCACTCTTGCTCCAGATCTTGCCCACTGCCAGGTCCGTGCAGCCTTCTCCTTTGGACTGAAGGGTGGTTGCGTTGCCCAGGTAGAGCACCGTGTAAGTGGGGTCCTCCCCCGTGATCTTGATCTTCTTCCTCTTGGACTTGAACATGCTGCCCACCCGGGTCAGTGCCCCCTCCGGGCACGATTTAGCGAAGGAGGTGAGGGCGCCGTAGTTGAGGCTCACCGCATAGCCCTTCTGCTTCGCCTGCTTGTTGTCCTCCTCGATCAGGTCAAACTTGTTTTTCTTCCAGGGCAGCATCTCGTTGCTGAGACAGGAGCTGGAGAGCGGAAAGCGCGCTGAGGGCTGGATACGTCTTTAGCGCATTCCCTGTAGCTCCGGAGGAAGCGGGGATCTGTCAGTGCAGCTCGGCTGTGTGCGCTCATTGCATATACGCTGCGCTCCTCCCACCGGCGGCTGCTGCTCTCTGCCTCCTCAATGTAGCCTTCCAGCCTGAGCACCGGCAGATATAGTCTGGGGTGGACCATTAGCTCCCTGAAAGCAGGGGAGGCGCGAAAACACACTGCTCCCCTTTAACCGTTTACATGCTACGCCTTGTAGCAAGCGTGAATGTGTTTTTTGTTTAACCTGCTCTGCATAATCTATGTCGCAGTCTCCAAACTGTGAGTGCAAATTATATGAGGTACAAACATATGAAATAGCACCTTCTGAGAGAGTCTGCAAGAGTAAATATACTAGATAGGGAGCGCACTGGTAGCCTCTGAAATAAATTATTCATAGCGGTTGTCAAAACATCCAAGGAATGGGAGCCAGTAATAACCTGACCTGGATTTCATGGCACATGGAAAAAGTCACTTCCTATGCCAATTATAAAGTTAACGTGGCTGATGGAGCTCTTGGGTATGTTAGTATATGTAGTATATGTTATAGTATATGTTAGTATATGTAGTATAAGGTGTTTACGTCCTGCAGGTCTCCTTTAATATACTTATTCCTGCTGTGAAGGCCTCAGGCTGTGTGACGGATGTATATGATCACAAAATGCAGGGCCGGCCCTGACACTCTTAAGGCTGCCTATAATGTCGGGATATGAAAGCTACGTTTTTTATGCTCACGTAGTGTGTGGCGGGGCATATACGACCAGTGGTGGGGCATATATGGCCAGCGGTGGAGCATATCTGGTCAGTGGCCACGCACCACAGCGCCCAATCTGATGTGTATGGAGCGATGTTGGCTAGTGGCCCACCGGGCATTTTCCCAGAGGCCAGTCCAGGCCTGACAAAATGAGATTACTCCCATGTTATCCCCATTATGATTACTGAATACCGTACAGGCTGACCAGATGTATGTCTCAGCCAATCAGGCGTGCTGACAAAAAGTCTTATTTCACGCCCTTGCAGAAAGAAACTCATTTTCAAAACACATCCTTAAAGGGGATTTATTATGATTTTTTTACTTTTTGATTGATTTATAAAGCACTATCATATTCCACAAGGCTGTAAAATGAACAAACTAGACATGACAAGCAGTACCCAAAAACTGGGACTTAAAGTCACCCTATTGTAAGTGCGATTTGTTGTGACCGCTTCAGAACGTATACTGCCACTTAGCTAGGGTGACTAGTAGACATCCACGTAGCCAGAGACACTAGGGGAAACGCATTATAAACACATGCATATGTAAGTGTAGGTGAATCAGCCAGGGAATAATACGTTTTGTTTTACTCCTCTGTATTCGGACAGCATTAAACTATCCGTTCAGAGGTAGTATGGCCTGCACGCAACAGGGCTATCTGTGTTTCAGAACCAGTACAGGACAATTTGTTTTAGGACAGCTTCAGTATTTGTATCTTATTACGCCACACGCAGGTTTTGAAGTGAAAGCTGAATGTAACATGTAATGGAAAATCCATATCTCCTATTAAAAAAAATAGTGATATACTACTGCCACCTGTCAGTACTGTATGGAGTTACAGCACAGAGGCTATCGCATTGTGCTACTTGAACACCATGGGATTAAATGTTTTCAAGCAAAATGCCACACCTTGAGCAGGGGTAGGCAACAGCAAGCCATATTCACCATGGGCTTCCACAAGCCTGGTTACAGACACTCTACTAGACCTGGTTGCCAGCCAACTCTTCGTGTTCGTGGGGGGAAAAATCTTCGTATTTCGCGAATATTCGCCCATTCCTGTGTTCCTAGTTGGGCGAATATTCGTGTACATTCTTTGTGTTCGTTTTTTTCTTCGTTTTTTGTAGAAGGGGTTAATACGGGGTTAAAGCAGTATGGACTACGCAGCAGATTTGGCGCTAGTACCGTATTTGCTCGATTATAAGACGACCCTGATTATAAGACTAATAATCAGGGTTGTCTTATACGTCACATTTCAGGAGGCAGAATGGCGTATAGAGGGTTAAAAGGCATTTCACAGAGCACTCTGCCTCCAGAAATGCCTTATGCCCCCCATTTAACACTCCCTCCCCCTCCCTCCTCCAAACTTACCGGTGCTTCTGACTCCCCGGTGCTTAGTCTGGGTAGCGTGTAGAGCTCTACGTGATTCGCATAGATAACTTCCGCTTGAGCGGAAGTTGTCTACACGAATCGCATAGAGGTCTACACGCTGCCCAGACTAAGCACCGGGGACTCAGAAGCACCGGTAAGTTGGGGGGGGGCATAACACAGGAGGATCCAGGTCCCCTGCATCTGAGTCCCCAGTGCTTAGTCCGGGCAGTGTGTAGAGCTCGTGACTAAGCACCGGCAGTGGCGTCAGCAGGGGGGGCCAGAGGGGGCCATGGCCCCCCAACATCATGCTGTGCCCCCCCAATTGAAACGCCGGCTTTTTTTTTAATAGACCCGGAGGAGAGAAAGAGAGGCGCCGATCGGTCGCTGAGGATTAAGTTCTCAGCAACCGTTCGGCGCCTCCCACTCTTCTCCGCGACCACGAGGCCTCTGCCTTGGTCGCAGTGCCGGCATTTCAAGCCGGGCGCCGGTATATGTCGTCATATCCGGTGCCCGGCAGTGAAGCCGCGCACACTGCAGAACCAGGGATACAGAGACCTCGCGATCTCACCGCTGGACAAGCCCAAGGTAAGTGAACTTCAAAGGGGGGTAGAAAGTTAGGAGGGGGTTAGAGAGTCAGAAGAGGTAGATAGGAAGTGAGAAGGGGTAGATAGGTATAGATTGGGAGGGAGAGGGGATAAATAGGATAGATTGGGAGGGAGAGGGGGTAGATGGGATAGATATGATAGATAGGGAGGGAGATGGGGGTAGATAGGGGTAGATGGGATAGATTGGGAGGGAGAGGGGGTAGATGGGATAGATAGGGAGGGAGAGGGGGTAGATGGGATAGATTGGGAGGGAGAGGGGGTAGATAGGATAGATTGGGAGGGAGAGGGGGTAGATAGGATAGATTGGGAGGGAGAGGGGGTACATAGGATAGATTGGGAGGGAGAGTAGGTATATAGGGAGGCAGAGGTGGTAGATAGGGAGGGAGAGGGGGTAGATAGGATAGATTAGGAGGGAGAGGTGTTTATGGGACAAACTTGGCGTACGTTCAGCTGTTTGGGGACAAAGTTGACACAATATGTAATTTGGGTGCTGGTCGGGTTTTATGTGGGCAGTGTGGACACCAGGGTTGGCTTTGGGGTGTGTGACCAGTGATCTATGCCTGTAATTTAGGGTGTTTTATCTATACCTTTAATGCAGAGTTTATATGTAATTTCCAATTGATATATACCTGCAAAGCTGGGTTTTGTGTCATTCTGTTCATCTGTATCGGCTATATTTCCATACATTATTTATGTTTACCTGCAAATATAGGATTTGTATGTCTTATTCAGTTGATCAATACCTGGAGTGCTGTTTCCATGTGTTGTTTATTTGATCTATACCTTCAGTGCTGAGTGTACATGTGATTTCCAGTTGATCTATACCTGCAATGCTGGGTTTGTGTGTTCTTTTGGTTTATAACTGCAATGCTATGTTTCCATACATTATTTATGTATACCTGCAAATACAAGTTGTTTTTTTAAATCTCATTTAGTTGCATGTGCTGTTTCCATGTGTTGTTTATTTGATCTATACCTGAACTACAGGGTGTAAGTAAAAGAGCGGTATGGTTTAGTGAATGAAGGGATAAAGGGACTCTGGGGATGATTACAGGGGAGAGGACCTCTCAATGTCACGGTGCAGGACTGACTCTCACGGTCTTTCCCTGATCTGCAGTCAGTGTGGGTAATATTTCTTTTTTTTGTTGTGGTAGCAGAGGGAGTGATTGCATGCAAGGAAGCGTTGAGCGGGGCCCAAGGAAATGCTTGGATAGGGTCGAATTCTTTCACTATAAAATATATTGGCAGCAGGGGCAAATATTTATATATGTTTTGGCAGCAGGGGCTAATATTTATATATTGGCAACAGGGTCTAATATTAATATATATATTGGCTGCAGGGGCTAATATTAATATATATAGGAAGCAGGGACCAATACTATATATATCGGCAGCAGGGTCTAATATTAATATATATCGGCAGCAGGGTCCAATATTAATATATACCAGCAGCAGGGGCTAATATTAATATATATCGGCAGCAGGGGCTAATATATATTGGCAGCAGGAGCTAATATTAACATATATTGGCAGCAGGAGCTAATATTAACATATATTGGCAGCAGGGTCTAGTATTTATATTCATATTGGCAGCAGGGTCTAGTATTTATATATATATCGGCAGCAGGGGTTAATATTAATATATATTGGCTGCAGGGGCTAATTATATATATTGGCAGTAGGGGCTAATATTAATATATACTGGTAGCAGGGTCAAATATTTATATATATCAGCAGCAGGGTATAATTTTTATGTATATCAGCAGCAGGGTATTATATAAGTATATATCCGCAGCAGGGGCTAATATCAACATATATCCCCAGCAGGGGTTAATATTAATATATATCAGAAGCAGGGTGTAATATTTCTATATATCGGCAGCAGGGTCTAATATTTATATATATTGTCAGCAGGGGCTAACTTCAAAGAGATAAGTGCATATTATGTAGTTAAAAATGCATGTCTAACGTGTGTGTGCGTGTGTGTATATATATATATATATATATATATATATATATATATATATATATATATGTGTATATGTACCGTTTTATAATTGGCCCCCCTACTTTGGTCCCTGGCCCCCCATGTGCCCCCCCTAAATATGAAAGCTGGAGACGCCACTGAGCACCGTTAAGTTGGGGGGGGGCATAACACGGTTGGATCCAGGTCCCCTGCATCGCTGCGGGGGATCTGGATCTTAGTCTCATAGTCAGACCTATTTGAGGTCTGATTAAAAGACGACCCCGATTATAAGACAAGGGGTATTTTTCAGCGCATTTGCTGCAATGCAAATACGGTATTTTAAATGTTCGTACGAGCAACTCTATTGGTCGCCTGCAGGGGCCTCCTCTGCCATCAACCAATGAAGTACAGCTTCCATCAACAGGGGTTGACGGAAGCGGAAATCCGTAGGTTCGCCGTCAGGAGTTAAAAAGGCCGTGCGAGTGAGCCTGTTGGTCGCCTGCAGGGTCCTCCTCTGGCATCAACCAATTTTAAGACAAGACAGGAGGCTTCCTATTTTGCGTTACTTCCTTTACTTCTCACAGTAGCAGCAAAGAAAGAGTTAACATTATAAGTGGAACAACCAATAGAAAACGTTACATAAGAGGTATATAAACCCCTAAACCATCCTCCTCTTCCTCTTTCTTTGCTGCTCACCGTAGCTGCAGGTCAGTCCTCTTCCTTTTGTCAGTATTACTGTTGTTTGCAATGCGGTATATATATATATCATTCATTTAAATTGATTTATTTTAGTTTAACTTTATTTATTGATTTGCTATTTCACTGTTTTGCGATTTCCAGGTTGTTTTTTGTCCGTTCCTACGGACTTTTTATTTTTGGCCTGGGGAGGTCTTTAGTCCCCGTTTCGCCCGTCCTCCGGGTCTCCCCCGGTTCCCGGGCCTCCCCGCTTTACTCCCCGGTGTTCTCCCCCACCTTCCCTCGTTTTCCGTTGCCGAGTTATTTCCTCGGCGTTCCACCGCGTTATCCTCTGTTCCCGCATTTCTTACCTTTTTCTTGTTTTCCTGTTTTTTCTTCTCTGCCGGTCCCTCTTCAGGTCCGCTCGCGTTTCGCGGGCTTTTCTGCCTCTCAGGGGTTTCGCCGCCATTTGGCTGAGCGGTGAAATCTCGCGTAACGGGATTTCAGCCGCCATCTTACCTCTCCCTTTGCCTCGTGTGCGGCGGCCATGTTTCTGCTCCCATAGAGCTCCTGAGTTGCCGGCGTATTTTCACTATATCGCGGCTGGGCCTATCTTGTTTCTGGTGAGTCCCGGTCGCCATTTTTACCCGTTTTGCCTCATTTTTCGTGTTTTTCTTTCCGTTTGGCGATTTTCTGTTGCCGTTTGCTCTCCTCTTCGGGTGAGCTGCTTGTATTTTTATTTTCAGGTTGTTTATTTCCTTTCAGGTACAGTTATTGGATTGACTCTATTCTTGAGTACCCTTATAGCTATTGAGGGATTTTTAAAAATCGGCTATTGATCCCAGGATGAGCCCCTGTGGATGATATATCATATCTAGATGTATGTTATAGTGCCTTTTGATTTATTTACCTGCCCTTACACTGCCCTCTCTTTTTCTCTACAGACAAAATGTCTCAAGAAAACATACCATCCCAAGATGCCTTTATGGCCTGGTTGGAATCAAAATTCTCTACTTCAGTAGAGTCTTTCTTTTCAAAAATGTCCGCAAATCTACCTAACCAAGGGCAACCCCCTGTTCAAACCGGCCCTACTAATGCCCCTTCAGACTCAGATTCTAATATATCAGAAGGGGAGGCTTCCGGCTCTAAACGCCCCTGGAAGGGCAGCAGTGTATCTGCGGGCAAGGGCAAAGCACCCGCTAAACGCCCTAAGACTTCTGGCACTCCTAATGACCCACTATCCATAGTGGACGAATGGCGGGCAGACTCCTCCATTGGGTCTGATGTATCAGTAAATCTGGCCTCGTCCAGAGAACTTGACTCCGGGTTCGTCCGTGAGTATTTGGTGGATGAGCCCCACCTTGCCGATCTCCCTCAATCACATTCAGCGTCCACGTCCACTGACCTCCCGGTCCTGGACCCTACTGGGTCTTCTATGTTCGATCCCACCACTATGCGCCACCCTAGGGCCACTGAATGGGCTCCCCCTGAGCATATCGCTCTATACCTCCATAAATGGCTCAGAAAGCCGCTCCCTAAGGAGGTTCGTAACAAGCTCAGAGCCGAATGCCCCCGACCTTGTATTCCGGACAAAGTGGCCCTTACCCCAGAGTTTGATCCCAATGTGGTCGCTCTCCTATCGGCACAGAATAAAGACCCTAGACGGGGTTTGGAGCAAGGCTTAAAGTCCGCTCAGGACAAAGTCCTAGATTTAGTTGGGCCGGTCACCCAAATTCTCTCCCTGGCAGACAGGGCGTTTTTGCAAAATTCTCCCCTAGATCCCAAAGTTATACGCGATTGGGCCCTTCGCGTGGTTTGTCTCCTGGGGAACGCCAACGTCTCTATCGCCACGGAGCGTCGCAAGGCGGCTTTGCTGCGCATGGACCCCCGTTTAGCCGAATTAGGCACTAAAGATCTAGGTGCGGCCGCTAACGGCTTGCTTTTCGGGGATGCGTTTGTGAAAGAACTGAATCGCCACGTGTCTCTCATGACGTCATGGAACAAGGCGAAGCTTTCCATGAAGAAGGTTTTCCAACCGAACCTTCGTTTTTCCGGGAGGGCTAGACGACCGCGGGGCCGGCCGTACTTCATCCCAAGGTCCCCGGAATTTCCCTCAGCCACAGTCTTCATACAGACCAGCCTATCACCAGAGACCCTTCAGTTCCCGTGGAGGTTACAGAGGCAGAGGTGCTCAGGGATTCCCCAGAGGACGTTCCGGCTTTGGTAAGTCCAACTGTTTCTTGTCCTTCTTTCCCTCTGCGGGTTGGGGGCCGTATATCCCGTTTTTTCCACAACTGGGAGTGGATTTCGTCCGACCCGTGGATCCTCCAAACGGTCCAGGGTTTCCAGATAGACTTTGTCTCTTCCCCCTTTCAGATTCGCAGACCTCGTCCTGCTTTCCGATCCGCGGCCGATCGGGCGCTTATAGAGAAGGAGCTCCGGGCCCTACGCGACAAAGGAGCCATTCAAAGAGCCCTCGGTCCCATAGGCTTCCTCAGCTCCGTGTTCCTGGTGCGCAAACGCACCGGCGACTTCCGTCCGGTGATCAATCTGCGGTCTCTCAATGCCTTCGTGGTTTATCGCCACTTCAAGATGGAGGGGCATCCATCTTCTCAGAGACCTTATGTCGGAGGGCGATTGGTTCACCAGGTTAGACCTCACAGACGGTTACCTTTCTGTCCCCATCCACCCGGATCACAGGCGTTTTCTCCAATTCCGCTGGGGCAGCCAGATTTGGCAGTTCAAGGCCCTTCCCTTCGGCCTCAGTTCAGCCCCATGGTGCTTTACCAAGCTCCTGAAGCCGGTCATGGCTTTCTTCAGATCGAGGGGCGTCCGGTGCATAATTTACCTGGACGACATCCTGCTATTTTCGAGTTGCCGGGAGTCTCTGCTCTCGCAGACGGACTTCGTCGTTCAGACCCTTCACAAGCTCGGCTTTATTGTAAACACCCAAAAGTCGGAGCTTATCCCGAGTCAACGAATTCTGTTTCTGGGCTTCGAGATAGACTCGCAGGCAGCTATGCTTCGCCTTCCGAGGTCCAAAATAGTCTCCATTCGAAAGGAAATTCGGGCTCTTCTCCGCCGCGATTTTTGCTCCCTTCGTCTCCTGGCTCGGGTGGTGGGGCTTCTCTCGTCTTCCATTCAGGCGATTTTCCCCGCTCCTCTCCATTATCGGGCGCTTCAGCGCCTCAAAGCCCACCACTTACGGAATCTCCCTTCCTACGACCAGGTGATCCGGCTGACGCAGGAGGTGCGTCAGGAGCTACTCTGGTGGCTTCGCCACATGGAGGCATGGAACGGTCGGGCGATTTTCGGTTCCCAACCGGACTTCGTTCTCGAATCCGATGCCAGTCTGCTGGGATGGGGCGCCGCCTCCGACGCAGCTGCGACCGGAGGTCGTTGGTCTCCGGAGGAGCGCTCGCTCCATATCAATTGCCTGGAGCTGATTGCGGGTTCCTTCGCGATCCGGAGCCTGGCCAAAGACCGCTCAGACTGTTGTCTGCTCCTGCGGATGGACAATTTCTCGGCAGTCCGCTATATCAATCGCTTGGGAGGCACACGCTCCAAGCGCCTCACGGAAGTCACGAAGGACATATTCGAATTTTGCCTGGCTCGCAATATCACCCTTCAGGCAGAGTATCTCCCGGGCGTCGAGAATCTTCTGGCAGATTGGTTCTCCAGACATTGGCGGGATGCGAGCGACTGGAAACTTCACGGTCAAGTCTTCCGGGATCTCCATCATCGGAGGTGCCTGTTTCATCTGGACTTGTTTGCGTCCAGGACGAATCGTCAGACGAAAGACTTCTACAGCTGGCTTCCGGATCCGGAGGCTCTGGCGACGGACGCCTTCATGCAGGTGTGGCCGCCCGGGGGCGCGTACGCGTTTCCCCCTTTCGCCCTTATTCCAAGAGTCATCCACCATTTACGTCGCAGCGGCGGCTCTCTGGTCCTGGTGACCCCCCTTTGGCATGCGCAGCCGTGGTTCCCGGCTCTGTTACAACTGTCAGTGCGGGACCCTTTGGCTCTTCCGTCCTTTCCTTCTCTCCTGTCGGGCTCGGACGGCCAGCTTCATCCTCTCATCCAGGAGGGTCGTCTTCTCCTGGTGGCGTGGACGATCTCGGGAGACCCGGAGCGGGCTCGGGTCTATCGGACGCGGCTCAATCCTTGCTGCGCGAATCTTGGGCTCCAGGTACCCGAAAGTCGTACCGGGCAGCTTGGCGAAGTTGGGCTGCTTGGTGTGTGGGATGGCAAGTGGATCCCCATACTGCCCGTTTAGATTCTGTTCTCAATTTTTTGGCGGAGATGTTTTCCTCGGGAAAATCTTACCGTACCATTAATGTTTTCCGGTCGGCCATTTCGGGTGGTCATGTGGGCATTTCCGGTGAGCCGGTCGGCAGGGCTCCTCTGGTCTGTCGCTTGCTCCGCGGCATTCGTTTGTCTCGTCCCCCAGCTCCTCGCTATTCTTCGCTGTGGGATGTTGCGGTGGTGCTTGATTTTCTGCGTTCCTGGCCGGACAACGAGTCTCTTTCCCTGCGTCAATTGTCCGCGAAACTTACCTTCCTGCTGTGTCTTCTTTCTTTTCGTAGAGTTTCGGATGTCAAGGCTCTCGATACACACGCCATTTCCTTTTCCCCAGAGGGCTTGGTGTTCCAGGTCCATAGGAGGACTAAGACCTTTTCCTCGTCTATCTCCTATCCTTATTTCCTTGATGATCCTAAGATCTGTGTGGCCAGATGTGTGCGGTCATGCTTGTCTCGCTCGGCTATGGTACGTCCTTCTTCGGTGTCCCAGCTTCTCATTTCTTATGTTAAGCCGTTTAAGGCCGTCTCCTCCCCAACTTTAGCTCGTTGGGTGCGTTGGCTCCTCTCTCTAGCGGGAGTGGATGCTAGTTTTGGGGCGCATTCGGTTCGGGGGGCTGCTGCATCTTGCGCCCTACGGTCGGGGGCTGCGCTGGACGATATTCTCAAGGCGGCGGATTGGTCCCGGGCTTCCACTTTCCGGGAATTTTACTTTCGCCCGATATCTTCCGCGGCGGTGGCTTTGATTGCTGGCGTTAAAAATGCAAAATAGGAAGCCTCCTGTCTTGCCTTAAAATTGGAAATTATTCTAGCCTTGGTGCACGAATAATTATAATTTTAATAAAGACAGGAGGCGAGTATTTTCCCTCCCATCCCTCCCTTTCTTGGGTAAGTTGTTTGGTTTATTGCGCATGTTTTCTGTACTGTTGTCTGCTCCTTTTGCTGATGTTGGAGGGTATGTTGGGGCTCCTCGCTGTTTAGTGATTTTATCCTATGTATTCGGAATATGGTCCTGTTACGTTTCTCTCTTTCTTTTCAGCGTGAACTCTCCGCTATGGGTTAGAGATTCGGCTACTCCTGTTTTGAGCTCCGTTGGCTCCTGCCGTTCCTAGTTCTTGGAGGATGCTGGTTCCGGTTCCAGTTCTGTTCGGTGTCCTGCTCGGTGTTCTGCGTTGGTCGTCGAGTTTGATGGACGTTTCTTCAGTCCGGTTCACAGCGTCGAAAGAGGAAGAGGAGGATGGTTTAGGGGTTTATATACCTCTTATGTAACGTTTTCTATTGGTTGTTCCACTTATAATGTTAACTCTTTCTTTGCTGCTACTGTGAGAAGTAAAGGAAGTAATGCAAAATACTCGCCTCCTGTCTTTATTAAAATTATAATTATTCGTGCACCAAGGCTAGAATAATTTCCAATTGTTCCAGGACACTGATTCCTCCATGTAGCCCATGCTTCCTTCAAATAATCCTAAGCCTTTGAATCATTCTCCCTAAACCTCCATATAAACTGAAAGATTGCAAGAGGGTGCCGTCTCCTCCTTCTCTACTAGAATGAGATTAAGGGACAATATAATGTCCCAGGCTGCCTCACCAAAAAGATGTGTATTAAAATACTTTAATATGCATTCTTTAAAAATTTAATATTTAAAAAACCCATGGTCTGACAATTCTTATTTTGAAGCAGCTAACCAGTGTCTGGAAAACACTTCCATATAAATAACTGGGAATGCTTTCTCCAGAATGAGAACTTGCTGAGCCAGATCTGGAGTTTACTTACGGTAAGTAAATCACATGACAGAAGATGTGTTCTGGGGCAAACGCATATACGATAAATTCTCCAGAATCCCACCATGCATTTCCAAGGGGGACATCATGATAGTTTAAAGGGACTTTTAAGCAACTATATGCATTAAATGATGGCTGGACTGTCACTATAACATGTGTTAACAATATTTTGTTTTTTTGTGTATTGCCAAT
Source organism: Spea bombifrons (assembly GCF_027358695.1). Lineage (NCBI taxonomy): Eukaryota > Metazoa > Chordata > Amphibia > Anura > Pelobatidae > Spea > Spea bombifrons. The sequence continues at coordinate 85,756,670 of NC_071089.1, read as the reverse complement.
GTTAATCTTATTTGTAACGTTGTATTGAACCCTACCAATTCAATTTACCCCATCAAACCGTATTTTTTTGAAAACAGGATGCCCCAGGGTATTTCAAATACTGGTGTTTGCGGTAGTCATTATTTGTGTTTATCTTTCACATTGTACTTTAGGTAGGAATTTCCTAGTATATGTCCCTTCAAAGCAACACCCCATATATGATCAGCAACATCTCTTGAGTACAGTAATACCACACATGAATGGGTTTGCCGGGTTGTTTGGGGCTTAAAGGCCACATTTGGCCTTTTTTCTTTTTAATTTGAGATCTGGTCAGTCTGAGCCCATGTTTACATCTTTGAACTTGGCCAATTGAATTGAATTTACCATACATTTTTTTTAAACTAGACACCCCATGGGTATTAAAAATGCTAGTATTTTAACTCTTTTCATGCCAGGATTTTTGGGAAGATACAACGCTAGTTTTGCTTTTTTTATTTTAATTATTTTTTTAATTTTAATTATGCAGTGAAATCACTGCATAATTATTATTTTATTTATTTACTAATCATATTGTGATTAGACAAACTGGACAGACTACCACTCTTAGCATAGACATGATAGGTAGATAGACAAATATTATTATTTATTGATACAATTCCATCATATTCCAAGGTGCTGTACAAAGTTGAGGCATCTGTTAACTACATCTCCGCAAATATGCTGCATGGGCACTGATAACGATAAGGTAAAATCAGTCCAGGCATTTCATCAGTCAATAGTAAAAGAGTGCACTATGATTTGTGTTGCAACCGTTCTTTACTTACATCTTGAGCACGGTGGATGGGCAGACACTGTTATCTGCACTACTTTACCTTACCAGCAAAGGGCACTGGATGCAAATCTGCACACAAAATCTAGACTATTGCCAGTGATGTGTATATCCTTAAAAAAACAGCCAATTCGGAAACCTTAAACTGATGAATGGAGCAATGGTATACGGGCTCAGTGTGACCGTAGAGCTCACTTTTTTCTGCAAAAAAATACAATACAAGACTTGTGGCATTTTTGGTGCCCATAGGTAATTTCCTAAACTGTATAATTGTACTGTCTTTTATTATTTTATTATTATTACAGATTCTATAACCTCCAATATGAGGATTTTATCACTGAAAACTACATGTGCTATTCAGAAGGCGCCGGCCCTCTTGAGACCCAAATTCCTCTGTCGCCATCCCTCTTCTTTTCAAGTGTTCAGAATATCTGAGGATATGAGAATATCATAGCGACCTAAACACCAAAATACTGTGTATAGAAAACCAAAATGTGCATTCAAATTAAACTCTGTAAATAGATTATATTTTTCTTTTCAGTTACATAAACAGCTATCAGTGGGTCACACAGTCACATAAAAAGTCTTGGGAAAGCCATATCCACTAGTCTTGCCTCTAAACAAACCACCTAAAACAAAGTGTCTCTCCTCGTTACTTTCAAATGTAGATAAATATGAAACACAGGAACATAGCACACAAATTCTGATGACAGATAAGAATCATTTGGCCCGTCTGCTAGGCCGGTTTTCCTTCCTGCTGTAAAAACCTCACACTTTAGCAGTACTCTGCTCTGTTTTATATTCTGGTTAGCCATACGCCTATCCATTACAAGTTTCAATTTCTTTAATATATATATTATAATAAGTCTGTTCTATATATCTACCACTCTCTCACTAAATTTTTCCTGGCTCAGAAGATGTCCCCTGCTCACACAAAATCATATAATGTGTTTAATATAGAAGACCGAGTAATAATTACGAACATCAAACTTAAGCAGGGATTTTAAAAGGCGGAACGTTTCTAAACAGCTTGTGCGGCTACCCGAACTTTATAATTGACGGACCAAATCGGAACGATCTATTAATAGGCAATATATTCACGTTGTTTGTATTTGTCTTGTAGTGTGTGTAAAATATCAGAACGTGGTGCTGGACTAATTTAATTATACGTTTTTAAAAAACGCCGAAATGTTGTCATCATAAACACGTTTGGACGTTTTCCACATAATGTTGTGATCCGAGCGACTTCCGCTTCGCAGTAAATGTGTCCCTAAACGTCGTTTCCTCTCCTGTGCGCATGTAGACGGCATGGGGAAGAAGAAAGCTGCGACGTGCGGTTTAGGAAGAGCTTTGATACGAGATCGAACCCAAAGCCAACGAGGGCAACGGGTCAAAGACTCCTGGGTGAGGGAATAGAAAACTGTGGCGCTCGGCCATGCTGTCATTATATGTGTCAGGCAAACCGATTCCCGGTGTTTTGAACGGTACATTCGAATAGTTAGACATTCTGATTCAGGGAAATGATGACAAGCCTTTGAACTTAACTCTATAGTATGGCCATGACATGTACATTGCTGCTTATTCCTGAAGCCCAAAGCTGCCAACAGTCCCGAATTTCATGGGGCATTCACACTAACCATGCTTTAAGGTAACCAAATTTGAAAAAGGGAAATAAATCAAACTTACAGGCTAGCACTGTCCATGTGCAAACAACAACATAGGAAAGCGTGGTGTGTCAAGGCGCTTTGCGGGACAACCTGTCTGATGCCAGGAAACTTGCCGTGTCCTTGCTCTAAAGTTGTATTAATGTTTTTAGTGCTATGGATGTCTGGTATTTTAGTCAAAGCCATCTGGTAACCCTCGGTGGGCTGCATCTGGGCTGCATACATGCCTGTGGTGTCTGCTTATTAAAGATTAAGTTAGTTTATGAAATGCAAGTTTGACATGTGGATATGTAACAAGTTGTTGGCGTTTGGAGTCCTGCGTTGGAGTGGATCCACCAACCTGTAGAGTTTCCAGGACATCGCTATGCATTATGCAGGGACAGCACCCTTAGGTTGGCTCTCTGTGATATATAGTGCTATAAGAATGTTTGATGAAAAGTTAGTGCAATATTTTAGGAATGTCATAGGTACGGTAGTTACGTTTTCCTAAAGTCCAGTATCAAAAGAAATTGGTGGATTTATACTGCTTGTTTTTCTTGCAGCTGGTTGTCAACATCATATCGACAAGTTAATTTTAATGTTCTCAGTTAACACTTGCCGGTTTAATGAAGATTCACTCTTGTTACCCTAGAATATCATTAATTTCTCATGGCAGGATACATCTTGCAGACTCGATAAGTTAAGGTTAAGTTTGTAGTTTCCTAATATTCGTTTGTATTTGATTTACATTGCATTGTTTCTGCTCCATCACCATCAATGGGAAACATGGTGCATCCTCTCACAACAGTTCAGAGACGCTTTGGGTAAATAAGGGTTAACATTGCATGAATGAACATATTATATTGTGTTTAACAATGCCTCAGATTGGTAGTGCCTATGCATTGTTTTCCTGCGTCCTTTACGTATGTATCTCTTGCAGCTCCACACCAGTGAATTAAATGATGGATATGACTGGGGGCGGCTGAATCTACAATCCGTCACAGAGCAAAGCTCTTTAGATGACTTTCTTGCTACAGCAGAGCTGGCAGGGACAGAATTTGTTGCAGGTAAGCAATATTTTTAATTCTTAATAAGTGTTCCTTATACCTGTAGTAAAAAAAAAATGGGGCTAGAGGAGCTTGATTCATGCTTGTTAATTCTCATTGAATAATTAATAATGTGTTCTTTGCGGGTGGTATGCTTTATTAATTGTCTGCTAGTGTTTACATGGTTGCTTAGCTCTCAAAAACATAATCCTGGTTTCCTTGTCCATAGAGAAACTCAATATTAAGTTTGTCCCTGCTGAGGCCAGAACAGGTTTACTTACATCCGAGGAGTCAAAAAGAATTCAGAAACTACATGAAGAGAATAAACAGTTTTTATGTATACCAAGAAGGTGAGAATTTTCTTCGTACTCTTCAGATGAGCTGTTAACATTTGTACTGTATAAGTTTATATAGATGTACTTGATATATACTGCCATAAGTATTGTATGTAAATGGTCCGACATATTGGTGCTGATATAAAGTCAATGATCAACTTGGGAATACATAAAATTTTTATTTATTTGCACAGAATTAGGATTCAGAAATTGTCCGCTTGTTGCTGTTCTACCAGCATCTTCTATTTTGGGTAACTGCTAAAATCTGATCGTCTTTTGTTTTGTTTTGATTTGATGCTCCTAGGCCCTATTGGGATAAAAACACCAGTGCAGAAGTTCTCAAGCAATCCGAGAGAGAAAGCTTTTTGGAATGGAGACGTCAGCTTGCTCGGTATGTATAAATATTTAAAGTTGCTGTTCCATTTATGCAGCAAAGCATCAGTTGCATCCTTTTATTATGCTAACCAAATAAATCTTAGCAGATCTGTTATTCCTGGCAAAAAAATGCCAAACCTATGAGATTTCTTTCATACAGAAGAAATATTTCTGGGACAAGTTTGTGCATTTAAAAGCACTAGCGCTTTTTCTAATGCTGGACTTGTATATAAAAATGTTAAGTTCAGCAGAGTGGGTAGAACAACATGAATAAATTGTTTAAAATCTAAACCATTAATATCAGCTGTTCCCCTCACATAGGCTAGAAGAAGAAAAGAAGTTGATTCTGACACCGTTTGAAAGAAATCTGGACTTCTGGCGTCAGCTATGGAGAGTCATTGAAAGGAGGTAAATTATAGGATGAAATTGGCTAATAAATTGGGAATATAGTAGATGACTTTTCAAATATATATATGTGTATTTCTATATATATATATATAACATATATATTACACACGCAAATGTTTTAGACAGGTCGGAAGAAATGCTGTAAACTAAGAATGCTTTCAAAAATAAACAATAATGGTTTTTTTTTATCATTTAACATTTTTATCATGGTTTTACAATATTTACAATATTTTTAAGGATGGAGTATTATTCCCATAGAGATAACATTACATTTAAAATTAGGAAAAATTGAATAGCATGCATGTACAGTCTTGCATGTGTCAATTACTGATGTGACATATGTAACATAAGACAATGACAAACAGTAATTAATACATGGGTTGTGTTGCCTTATTACAATGTCCATTTAGAGCACATGATGGTAACAAAACCTTTTCTTGTTCCTGGCTGGTACACAGCAACATATTATATACCGTATTTGCTCGATTATAAGACGAGGTTTTTTCCAGAGCAAATGCTCTGAAAAATACCCCTCGTCTTATAATCAGGGTCGTCTTATAATCAGACCTCAAATAGGTCTGATTATGAGACTAAGATCCAGATCCCCCGCAGCGATGCAGAGGACCTGGATCCTCCTGTGTTAACCCCCTCCCCCCACTTACCGGTGCTTCTGAGTCCCCGGTGCTTAGTCCGGGCTGCGTGTAGAGCTCTACACGATACAATCGCGTAGAGCTCTACACGCTGCCCGGACTAAGCACTGGGGACTCAGAAGCACCGGTAAGCTGGAAGGGGGGGAGCATAACACAGGAGGATGCAGGGGACCTGCATCCTCCTGTGTTATGCCCCCTCCAATTTACCGGTGCATCTGAGTCCCCGGTGCTTAGTCCGGGCTGCGTGTAGAGCTCTACGCGATATAATCGCGTAGAGCTCTACACGCTGCCCGGACTAAGCACTGGGGACTCAGAAGCACTGGTAAGCTGGAGGGGAGGGGGGCATAACACAGGAGGATGCAGGGGACCTGCATCCTCCTGTGTTATGCCCCCTCCAACTTACCGGTGCTTCTGAGTCCCCAGTGCTTAGTCCGGGCAGCGTGTAGAGCTCTACGCGATTCGCGTGGAGCTCTACATGCTGCCCGGACTAAGCACCTTGGGCTCAGATGCAGGGGACCTGGACCCTCCTGTGTTATGCGCCCCCCCCCCAACTCAGAAGCACCGGTAAGTTTGGAGGAGGGAGGGGGAGTGTTAAATGGGGGGTGTAAGGCATTTCTGGAGGCAGAGTGCTCTTTGAAATGCCTTTTAACCCCTTTAATGCCACTCTGCCTCCTGAAATGCCTTAAACCTCCCTATATGCCACTCTTCCCCATGATATGCCTTTTAACCCTCTAAGTGCCAGATAGGGTTAAAAGGCATATAGGGTTAAAAGGCATATCATGGGGCACAGTGGCATATAGGGTTAAAAGGCATATCATGGGGCACAGTGGCATATAGGGTTAAAAGGCATATCATGGGGCACTGTGGCATTTATAGGGTTAAAAGGCATATCATGGGGCACAGTGGCATATAGGGGGTATAAGGCACTTCTGGGGCAGATGTGCATAATTGGGGGGGAAGGTTGGAAAATAGAAGGAAATAAAACCAAAATATTTTTCTCAAGCATACCTTTTATTAAAAAAGTGTTTAAATGAATTAACATTTACTGGTAAAACTTTTTTCCTATAGGGTCGTCTTATATTCAGGCTTTTTCTTTTTTTCCTAAATTAATATTAAGATTTGGGGGGTCGTCTTATAATCAGGGTCGTCTTATAATCGAGCAAATACGGTACTAACTACATCTGCATCCTCTGAAATATAAAGCCATATTATGTTGGCTCTTGGTATAGGATCTTCTTCTTTCTTAAATATCATAATGTTTGTTCTAATATACAGTTTCTTTGATTTCAGTGATATAGTGGTACAGATTGTGGATGCAAGAAACCCTCTTCTGTTTAGGTGTCAAGATTTGGTGAGTTCCAGATGTGTCATGAAGCAACAGTGACCTTTGGTTTATCTAGTATTTTGAGATTCTGCTGGTGGGGCCTAACTGGAAGGTCCAATTGTAGAGGAGTGGATTGGACCCTATCCTGCTCAGCTTTACTGAAAAAACACACTGAATGAGCCGTCGTATGTAAAAAGTTTTTTACAGTGGTCTGCGGTGCATTGTGTATGTGGTGGTAGTGAGGCATTGGGGAAGCATGAGAACCCCAGTTTGTATGCAAGGTGCTTTTGGGTGGGTAGGACTAGTACAGCAATTTAGAGAAAGCGAGGAACTGGAGCAAGAGAGACATTTTTTATATGACTGTTTTTTTTTTTATTATTCTTTCTTTGTTCTTTTAAGGAGCGATATGTCAAGGAAATAAACGTGCACAAAGAAAATATTATCCTAATTAACAAGGCTGACTTGTTAACAACAGAACAACGACAGTCCTGGGCAGATTTCTTTCAAAAAGAGGGAGTAAAAGTAGTCTTCTGGTCGGCATTGGCAGAAGCAGAAAGACTTGCTGCTGATGCAAAGGTATGTTAAGTCACCAAAAGGCTGTCTGGAACACATTACACGTGACTACATGCATGTCACTCCAAAACCTGCATTATACAACAGCGCATATATCATGTATATACAGTACTATAATTTGATATATACATATTATGGATGCAGACCAAATGACTCCTCCAAATGATCAGTCAGGTGAAATCCCACAGTGTTCCCAATGCTCTTAACATATAGTCTAACAGATTAATATGTATTATCTCCCCTAGAATAAATAAAGTTTGTATTTTTTTGAGATTGGGTCTTGTATTCACAGTTTAAGCCTACAAAGTTATTCTATTTTTGCTTTCCAGGATTGTCTAATGGAGGAAGCCGGAGAGGATGAAGAAGACACCACAGATGATGAAGAAAGTGAAGATGAAGCAAACCAAAGTGAAACAGATGCAACTCCTTCTAATGAAGACATGGAGAGTAGCGACACAAGTGATGAGTACGAGGACTGTGAGGAGGACGAAAGCTGGCAGACCTGCTCTGAGGAAGCAGATGAAGAAAATGAGGCTCCCTTCCAAGATACTGAAAAGAAACAGGACACCGTGATCTGTAATCACAGCCACTTAGTGCAAAGAGATGAGCTTCTAGAAATATTCAAGTCAATACATACTGGGTCAAGAGTTAGAACAGAGCAGATCACAGTGGGTTTGGTGAGTTTGAAACCTCTGTGTCGCAGTCATACCTTTAACATTTCAGGGAGGGTGACTTCTTGATGATGTGATTCATCAAACTGGTCAAACCTTCTTTGTTTTTATTTGTGTATTTTTATAGACAAAGCATGAAAAGAGCAAAGGGAGTGGGATAGAAAATGAACAGTGAGAGAAAATCAAAAGCTCATAATCCACATTTAGTGACAGATTCATAAAACTCTTAGTCCTAAACTATATAAACCCTTTGGTTTTTGGTAAGTTTGAAATGTTTTGTTAAGTACCCATTGTACAGCGCTACGGAATTTGATGGCGCTATATAAAACAATAAATAATATTTCATGCCTTAATCTGCTCAGGCATGTTAGAGTTTGTAGGAATGCATGTCAGACAGCTTTGCATAGTTCACTCTGCTTGAAATTGTCACCCATTTCTTAAAAAAAGCCTTATGTGACTGAAAGTACCCCTATAGAACAATTCTGCAGCAATTGGCCCCCCAGTTCCATGTAGGAAGTTTGGAACGCTGCATGCTTTGTTTTATGGCTATGTATAATTTAATAATGACAAAACCTTATACAAATCTGATGAACCTTACTAAATGCTGGTATGGGCTATATTTGGAGGACTAGATTTTAGTCTTTATTTTAAATTAGTTTGCTCATTTCATCACCTTGAAATCTACAAGCATTTTAAATAACGAGTTTGCCTTGGCAGATAAACTTTCATGTAGTTGTTGTGTGATAAGTCACTGCTTTTTTTTTTTTCAGGTGGGCTATCCAAATGTCGGAAAAAGTTCAACTATAAACACAATCCTTGGAGACAAGAAAGTTTCTGTTTCAGCAACGCCTGGGCACACAAAGCATTTCCAGGTAATGCATACATTATGTGGGATTTACTCATTCTATCATTTGATTGCAATCACAGAATAATTTGAATCTAGGGCTGCAACAACTAATCGATAAAATCGATAATAATCGATAATGAAATTCGTTGCCAACGAATTTCATTATCGATTAGTTGAATCGATTATTATCGATTATAAAATGAGGGTTTTTTCACAGCAAACGCTCTGAAAAATACCCCTCATTATATAATAGTTTAGTCTGACTCACAGCAGCAGCTCCTACTTACCAGCCCCTCCCTGTAATCACTGTGACAACTGGCCCCGCCCCCTTCCTTCTCCCAGAAGGCCAGAACCACATGGCTGTGACACTCATCTAACTGTAAGTATAAAATTAATATTTGGGCTGCTGAAAGTTAGGGGAGGTGGGGGTTAATTTAGGGGTTGTTATGGTTAATGGGGTGTTTAGGGTTAATTTAGGGGGAGCTATGGTTAATGGGGTGTTTAGGGGCAGCTATGGTTAATGGGGTGTTTAGGGGCAGCTATGGTTAATAGGGTGTTTAGGGTTAATTTAGGGGCAGCTATGGTTAATGGGGTGTTTAGGGTTAATTTAGGAGCAGCTGTGGTTAATTGGGTGTTTGGGGTTAATTTGAGGCAGTTGTGGTTAATGGTGTGTTTAGGGTTAATTTAGGGGCTGTTGTGGTTGACAGGGTCTTTAGGGTTAATTTAGGGGATGCTGTGGTTAATGGGGTGTTTAGGGTTAATTTAATGATGAGGACTGAGGGTTAATTTGATTAATTTAATAAAGTTAACTTAAGGTGCAGTTAGAGATAAAGGGGGGGCCAAACTAAGGGGAATCTAAATCCTGGGGGCAGTGAAGATTATTTATTAAAGTATGGTGTCAGTGTGCTGTGAACGGGTCTGTGACTCTATGAGGGGACTATGAGATATCTGGGGGGGGTATAAGGCATATCTGGGGAGGACGGAGTGACATATCTGGGGGTATAAGGCATATACATTATATAAGGCATATGTGGGGAGGGCAGCGTGGCATGTCTGGGAGGCAGTGTGGCATGCCTGGGGAGGATGGAGTGGTGTATCAGGGGGTATAAGGCGTATCAGGCACAGTGGCATATGTGGGAGGCAGCGTGGAGTGGCATATGTGGGAGGCAGCGTGGCATATGTGGGAGGCAGCGTGGAGTGGCATATGTGGGAGGCAGCGTGGCATATGTGGGAGGCAGCGTGGAGTGGCATATGTGGGAGGCAGCGTGGAGTGGCATATGTGGGAGGCAGCGTGGAGTGGCGTATGTGGGAGGCAGCGTGGAGTGGCGTATGTGGGAGGCAGCGTGGAGTGGCGTATGTGGGAGGCAGCGTGGAGTGGCGTATGTGGGAGGCAGCGTGGAGTGGCGTATGTGGGAGGCAGCGTGGAGTGGCGTATGTGGGAGGCAGCGTGGAGTGGTATATGTGGGAGGCAGCGTGGAGTGGCATATGTGGGAGGCAGCGTGGAGTGGCATGTCTGGGAGGCAGCGTGGAGTGGCATGTCTGGGAGGCAGCGTGGAGTGGCATATGTGGGAGGCAGCGTGGAGTGGTAAATGTGGGAGGCAGCGTGGCATATGTGGGAGACAGCATGGAGTGGCATATGTGGGAGGCAGCGTGGAGTGGTATATGTGGGAGGCAGCGTGGAGTGGCATATGTGGGAGGCAGCGTGGAGTGGCATGTCTGGGAGGCAGCGTGGAGTGGCATATGTGGGAGGCAGCGTGGAGTGGTAAATGTGGGAGGCAGCGTGGCATATGTGGGAGACAGCATGGAGTGGCATATGTGGGAGACAGCGTGGAGTGGCATGTCTGGGAGGCAGCGTGGAGTGGTATATGTGGGAGGCAGCGTGGAATGGTATATGTGGGAGGCAGCGTGGCATATGTGGAAGGCAGCGTGGCATGTCTGGGAGGCAGCATGGCAAGCCTGGGCTCAAATGTGCATACATTGGGGGGGCTGGTTGGGAAATAAAGACAAGAAATGCATTTTATCAAAGTTTTTTTTTTATTCTGCTGTTTGTATTTAACATCATTTGTTTATTAACCCCTTAATGACAAAGCCCGTACATGTACGGGCTCAAAATGCATTGTTTTCAATGGGTTTAGGGACCGCCCATTGTCCTTAAGGGGTTAAATTATTTTAAATAAATGAAAAATTTACATTCATTTTTTTTATCCGATTAATCGATTAATCGACAAAATAATCGGCCAACTAATCGATTATGAAAATAATCGTTAGTTGCAGCCCTATTTGAATCATTTAGCGTATGCTATTATTAGTGAAAGAAAGTGGTAATTGATCTAGACACTAAAGTGTTTGTGATACAATTTAATTTCTCAGTGAATATCTGCTAACATTCCCAGAGTACAAAGTATAATAGCAAAAGGGCTTGTATTGAAACTGGTAATTAACGGGTGATGTGATGGCAGTTGCAGCATAACAATTACCGTCTTCTACCCCAGCCTTAAAAAGAATGCCAGAACCAGCTGCCACCACTCAGGGGCAATAATGCAAAGGGAATATCAATAAATAGTTTCCTTACATAACTTTAGAGTAAAGAAAATAAAGTTGAGTATGATTGAGCTGCTCAGTTAATGGCTGTGTTTTGCAGACGCTGTATGTGGAGCCCGGACTTTGCCTTTGTGACTGTCCAGGACTTGTGATGCCATCATTTGTCTCAACGAAAGCAGCAATGATATGCAGTGGTATTTTACCTATTGACCAGATGAGAGATCACGTCCCACCGATCTCTCTCATATCCTTTTATTATTTTTCCCTCTGAACTCTAAATGCAGCTGCCGGTGTACACTGTCTGTCTTCTTTCATCTTACAAACCAATATGTACATGGTAAAGTAAATTCATTTCAAAATTACCGCTACCTATCTGTCCATATCTCCTGCTCCACATCATAACGAATACCAAAGTGCTCTGTTTCTCTGAAGCATTCTGCCAGAAAGGACCTCTAGATTGTTGTAGATAAACGACCGCCTTTCTTTGATCGGGCAGGACCATGGCAGCTTTTGTTGATGGGTAGCAGACCAAGTACCACTGGTTACCTTCTTTTGTGTTAGTCAATGAATGTTTCTGAAGAGGCACAAAGTTTTTAATGTGAACATAAGGATTACTATTAAAAAGGTGCAGTTACATACCTTGACTGTGTCACATAACCCAGCTTATCCCACGACCTGTTTTAGAAGCTACCTATGGAATTAACATCATCAGGCCCAGAGAAGATGAAGATCCAAACCGGGCACCCACCTCTGAAGAATTATTAACAGCCTATGGGTGTAAGTGGTGTGCAGCTTCTTAGACAACATCTAAATATTGGTGAATTGGAATTTACCAGCCGATGCTCAATTTTTCATAGAACGATTGCCTTAATGAAACTGGCCATGAAATAAGTTTGGCTGACTTGAAAATAAATGTTTCTACATACGTAAGATTGGAACGAAAATAGCACTTAAAACGCAGATAAAACCATCTGTTATAAGGTTTATGCAAAACGGGGAGAGAATGATCTGTAAGACACGGCAAAATACGCACCTAAAATAAAACTACATAAGCTTAATCTTGAATATACATCATACATATTAGGATAGGAAATATTTAAAAGGAAACATTCACAATGAGAGTAAACACTGATTATTTCCACAGACATGAGAGGTTTCATGACTGCACACGGCCAGCCTGATCAGCCAAGGTCAGCTCGATACGTACTGAAGGACTTTGTCACGGTAAGTGGCTTGGCTCTCTGTCGGAGCTCGCGGCACCTGAAGTTTCTTTCATGTACTCTGTGCTCTCATTTTCATAATCATTTGTTTTACGGAAAACAAATTGAATGATTGGGGAAGTAGTTGGTCCTCACACAAGCTATGAACCATAATCATTTAGCATAACTAAATGAAAATATTGCCGTTATCTAGAGGAACTAACCTAAGCAACAAAACATAAAAGTTGTCAAACGTTAAAATAATTGGTTTCGCAAATAAAAGTGCATTTTTACTGATGTCCATGCAAGTCTGGTGTCCATCATTTAGCGTTGCGAGTATGTAAGTGGCTTCATGCTACAGTTTCATATTGTGGTTGTGGCACATTTTGCTAAACACAATGAATCAGTGACTATACTGGAGCTTACATTGTAATGTTTTATCGATGGGGAACACCACCTTTAACCACGAGCATCATGTTCAACATAATAGCCGAGGCGCAGGATGTTATTCTAAAAATGGCAAAGATCCATCCATGCCTTATTGGAGTTGACGCCATGCTAGTATTCAGCCTCTATGTTATATAAATAATCATATGTTTTCCGTTTCTCTTGTTTTCAGGGCAAGCTTCTTTACTGTCATCCTCCGCCAGGAATTGAATCAGCCAACTTCCAGCCACAGCATTCCTTATATCAGGAGAGGACAGTGCTTTCTGAGGGTTCAGAATCAAGAACACAAGGTGGCAGGAAAGTAAAACAGATTGAGAACGTTGTGGACAAAACATTTTTCCATCAGGTAAGTGTTACAGATACAGATTCTTGTATTTGCAAAGGTTCAGGGCATCCTATGAGAGTACAAATGTATAAGCGCTTTAACAACAAAACGGCAAGTAATACTGAGGGACAATAGATAACCAATAGCGGCAGCGTTGATGAATCCTTTAAATGCCGAGTACGTATTAGATACGTGGTTGACAGTGTGGGTCTGGGCAATCAAAAGACTAATCTCATACATAATGATACTCTGAACACCACCAAGCATTGACAAAAAAACTCTGTAAAGTGAGGGCTACCAAATGGCTGGAGAAGTTTATCTCCCCTTTCATTTGAGGTCTTGAGTATATCTTAGATGTACTGCTTGCGGGCAGTTGATCTATTAGATTATAGTTTATAGAAACACACGGATTAATATAAAAAAATATTTTTTTAAAAAGGCACATCTGCTCTTGGGTATTTCAGCTGCCCTGACCCTTAGCCTGAATGATAATGCGGGTTGCTCTCCTCTACAAAAGTGGGTGCTTCTGGGGGATAATGGGGAAGGAATATGTTTTATCTTTTTTGTGTATACCATTGCATGATAAGATGTGATGTATGGTATATGGAGTAGGGGCTTTCTGAGCATCTATGTGCTTGAAGGAAAGCATTCTTATGACATTGGCTACTGGTATCAGTTCTGCCTATAGCTTCGGTCTAAGGTGTTTCATCTCAAACAGCACTAGTCTGGCTGATGAATTGGTGGTAAAGCAGTCCCTGTTCTACTCACTGTCACCTACTCCATAGCATGTCCTGATCGCACGATCTTTAGTAGCACCACCACACAGTGAAATGCTGCAAAGCACACTGCAATAGTGCGTTTCACTAATTTACAGAGCTGTTTGAACATTTTCTATAGGCACTAAAGGCAATACAGGGCATTTCATGTGTTCACAGTATTAATCCTTTAGTCATTGTGTTATAGGAAAATGTTCGTGCTTTGACCAAAGGAGTACAGTCCGTAATGGGATATAAGCCAGGCTGTGGCAGGACGCCACTTACTGCAGCCAGCACAGAGACAGTATCGGGAAAACCCTGGAAAAAGCATGGAAACAAAAACAAGAAGGAGAAAGTACGGAGACTTAACAAGCACCTGGATGCTTAACGCTCAGCTAAAGGACCAATATTTTTACATTTGTAAAATGCCATCGGAGAATAATCTCGTTTTTAACATTTCACCCCTAAAAGCCACGCTGTTGATGTATTATTCTGTCAAACATAATGGATTGTGCAATAAATTTGGCACCTGTTTATTCTACATTCTAATTTAATTCAACACTAAAACTGTATCTCGAATGCATAATATATTATTTGATATGTGTTTAAATTCCGGTATTTTGACAAAATGTAAATGCTTTGTAGCTGATATTCAAGGCCATATCGTAGCCAGTTGTCATGGCAAACCGGGGTGTCATTATATCTGATACCCCACAAGTATATAAAAACACATGATTTGAAATATTTGGTGGTGGAACTTTGTCCCTTGCCCCCAATATGTGCCTAGTTCTATGACTGATAAAAGTAATTACTTTTTGCCATTTTGCCTAGTCCTAAAATATCTTTGCTTAACTACTCCAAGTAAACCTGAAATATTGGCATGTATTTAAATACCTCACATCCCTGCTGTCATGGCCTGTTATCCTAGCTTCTTTGCTATTTCTCCGGCAGGAGTACAAGAAAATCTTACAGTGCAAGAACAGTATTAGTTAATGAAAGTCATACTAAATGTAACACACCCCATTGTTGAAAATCAACCTACAATAAGCGTAACGTAACATTACTTATTAAATAGGAAAGCCACCTGCACTATATGACCATCACATCAATTGTTTTTGAGGTTGTTGGAGATCCCTTTTAAAACCATGGGTATTAATATGGAGTTGCCACATGGTGTTGGACAAGGAAGCCTGTCTCATGGTGCCCCAGTTCATTACAAATGGGGTTAACGTCAGGGCTCTGGACTTTTTCCATACCAAACTCATCAAACCATGGTTTTATGGACTATCATCCCTCCATTAAACTTTACAGTAGGTACTATCTATTCTGCTAGGTAGTGTTCTGGCACCCACCAAAGTCAGATTTGGCCATCAGGTTTCCATCACTCGAGAGAACACATTTCCACTGCTCCAGAGTCCAATGGGCAGCATGCTTTACACCACTCCGATACTTCCAGGCCATGGAAACCCATTTCATGAAGCTCGTGACACACAGTGCTTGTGCTGATGTTGCTTCCTGAGGTGGAACTCTGTAGTAAGCACTTTAGCACTTGGCGGCCCGGCTCTGTGAGTGTGCGTGGCCTGCCACTTTGTGGTTGAGTACTCCTGCATGCTTCTGTTTCACAATAATAACACAGTGGACCAGGGCAGATTTAGCAGGGCATAAATGTAGTAAACTGTATTGTATTCATTGGGATTCCTGAAAGCTCATCAGTATTATAAAATTGCTATAGTATCTGCTTATAGACTTGAAGTGATGCAGGACACAACTGCACCTTCAGAGAAGCCCCATTTCTGGACATTTCTGAAAATAAATTACAAACGTTCATTTTACACAATCGATTAGCCCCAGTTTCATCATTTCTTCATCGACCTCCTGACCTTTGTGCAACAGTATGTGGGAGTTCCGAGTGGTGTTTATATATCAAAATCATACCAACTACAGCATCAGCTAACTCACAAAATACATTTTGCAGAAGCCATTTAGAGTGTTCCGAGCAGCTGAACTACTTGCCATATGCGGAGGACTAAACTCTGTAAAAGCTGGGGACTCTATGTCTACAATCAATTTAGGGGGTATATAGCAAGCCTAAAAAGTGGGACAGAAGACATCTGCCACAGAGTGTTGCTTCCGCTTTGTTCACTGGTGTAAAGGAGGCCATGCATTGGGGGGGGGGTCACCAGTAGGGACCCCAACACCAGTTGTGTGTGTTAGTATATGAAATTATGTTAGTGTGTGTAAAAGATGTTTATCGCTCCCAACACTCTTGTGCTCCAATAGCACGATGTGTTCGCTAGTCCAAGTTTAGGTTTAAAAGTCTCATTGATTGTTAGAAAACCCTTTTCCAATTATGTTTCAGCTAGAAATGTCCTTGTTTTTCTCGAAAACAGCTTAGTGACCCCAAACTTCTGAATGGTAGTGTGTATATACCGGTACAAATGTATAAGTATGTACACACGGTTTTTTTTTTGTATATATGCACATTATTTTTTTTAAATGGAAATCTTTTTTGAAGAATCTACTCCTAGGTACACACACAGTATATATACACACACAGTATATATATATATATACACACACACAGTATATACACACTATACAAACAATGTATATTTGCTCTCAGATGGGATCAGTGAAAGGTGTTATGGTAAGGCAGGCATGATTGACAGGCCAGGAGTTGGGCAGGTAGGCAGGCAGACTTCCTGCTCCACCAGATTTTAGGGTTAGGTCCGTAACGGGGAGAGACTTGTGGGCTGTCGGTTAGACAGCTGCTTACACACATACCCAGAGAAGAGACTTCCTCCTTCGGCAGGGCAGTGTGCGTTTGGCAGGAGAGGAATACACCCGGAGACCCGCATACTGCCGCCCCTGCCCCGCACCATGCACACTGCGCGATGAGCCGGCAGGCGGCGTGACTCCCGCGGACCGATGGATCGCGCGCCGAATGTCACCGCGGCCGGAGTCGGGGGTCGCGGGCTGTGGAACGTGGAGTACCTTATTACCTGCTTCGCCGATGACAAAGTCTGTGTGTCCTTCGGCCTGTGGCTCCTGTCCTGCTCGTTCTGGTTCACCTCCAGCTCCCTGTAAATGAAGCTTTACAATCTATCTATGTACTCTGCACTGCTTCCATTCTCCTCACGGGTTGCACGACCCCGGGGCGCTGATCGTTGCTTTTTAAATGTTGCCGGTGTAATTAATGGCGAACCCAGTAAGCACCAGAAGGAATTGCATCCATGCGGTTCTTCTTGGCGCTTGTAGGGTTAAATCGCGTGTATCTTGTTTCTTAGTGGGTGGAGTGGATCGTGTCCTGGATGAAGTCACGCTTGGCCCACTCTGTGCAAACACCTCTGCACAGAGATAGTTCTGTGAACAGCAGATGTAGGGACTTGTTGTGATCTGCAGGCACTTGTAGAGCTGTCACTGATAGGCGATAGAGGTTTATTCACTAGAGAGAGTTGCATCCAACTGACTTTCCTCTACATTATATATATATATACATGTGTGTGTGTGTGTGTGTGTATATATATATATATATATATATATATATATTATAGCCCGTATAACAGTGATGCATAATGCAGAAATTTCCCAAGGGCGGCTCGCTATAAGGCAACGGGCAGACTAGATGGTCAAATGGGTCTTATCTGCCATCAAATTCTATGTTTCGTCCTGAATTCAGGGAGCTGTAAC
The DNA here is from genome assembly GCF_027358695.1 of Spea bombifrons. NCBI lineage: Eukaryota > Metazoa > Chordata > Amphibia > Anura > Pelobatidae > Spea > Spea bombifrons. Next base: position 85,739,033 of record NC_071089.1, on the reverse strand, counting down.
TACTACTCTTGTATAGACTCTCCTGCTGACTACCCCTCTAGTGAATGAACCCCCCTTAAGTATTAATACGGTACGCGTTTAATCATCCAGTCCGGATTCGGGTGAGTAGAATTACTGAGCTGGCTCTCCAGAGCACTTCATTCGATATAATCCATAGAATCGGAATGCATAGATTAACGTTGATCTAGTTGGTATAGAAGTATAAGTAAATGAATAAGTAATTTATGAATGAAATCCATATTTTCATGCATTTTTTTTTCAATACGTTGCATAATGCGCATTTACTTGTGTACCAGAACACATCTAATATTTGATATTTTTTAGGCAATTATGATAAAACGCCATGTTGTGTTACATCCAGTATGTGATTTTATTTGGGCAGAGTTTATTTATACTGCTTGTTCAAAATAATCAAGTGCTGATAAGACGGAGGGGTCGTTTTAGTTTTCTGATGCAGATTGCCAAGAAATCCTTTCTATTAATCCACAAATTTTGGGAGAAAAAAAGCTAAGCGACACTGTAATACCTGATATTACATCCACTATCTGAGTCATTTTTATAGCAAGACTTTGCTTCTATAGCGAGAGTGATTCTCAACCAGAAGCAAGACTCTAGACTACCCTTCGACTTATATGCTGTAGCGAAAAAAGTCCTGATGTCAAGCCTGTCTCAACCAGTTTGGGACACATGCCAGCTATGTAATTGATTTTAAGAGATTTACCTTTGCTTGTTAGCCTTGTGTGGCCAGAGTTTAACTACGTCCTAGTATACGAGATCTAGTCAAATAGAAATACTCCTCCCCAAGTAGGTCAACAGCTTCAGCTGTGGCAGGTTTGCCAGGTGTAAGCGTGAATCGCGGTAGACATGTGGACTTTTTATGAGTTACATGTTTTTATGCAATTACATGTTTAAATTGTTTTTCTTTTGGCAAGCTTCCAAGAACTGAAAATGCTTTTGGTCAGCCCGATGAAACGCATTGTTAGGAATGAGAAATATGTGAAGAGATGTAGCTAGCGGGTCTCTTATTGAGAATGTTGAGGGTGTATGTGAGATGTGAGGGAATGTCCCCACCTACGGCCGTATTCCACTCCCGTCTGGCTACACCTGCTGAATGGCATCTATGGCGTTAGTATGAACCCGGGGATGTATTGTGCTCCACACCCCGGGATGGCTTGTTTCAATGTTCACGGTAGTAATAATAATAACCATCAGCTCCCCTTTTTTTATTTGTTTGCTTCGGTGCCAGAGGATACGCTGACAGGTCTTCTTGACTTGGACTGAAATAGGCCTGGACGCGTAAAGCTCATCAGTCCAGAATCGATCATCTACTTTTTATATAGTAATTGGGGATCACGGCATTTGTTGGGGAAATACAACCATCCATATGGATGTCTAGTTATTTATTTTCTGTTTTATCTTTCAGGCATTTCTACTTAAAATGCAAGAGAAAATCTACGTACAATGAATATGTGTTTTGGGACATTTATAGCTTTTTTGGTTCCATGTGTAATACAATTGGCGCCCTCTTGTCCAAGCAACTTACCATCCAGGTTGGTATTTATAGAGGGTATTGCTCTCCTGCTTATTATGAGTCTCCCCAAAATAATTTAAGGGGGGACAGGGACAAAACTGCATAGAGAGTCCCACGGTGTGATAATAGATCACACAGAAGACTGCACGTTGTTAATTGAGATTACATTTTAAGGGTGGAAATTGTCAAATTCGAAATAAATATAAAATTCATGGAATCCGAGAGAGAAGTATAATTGGCTGCTCGAAGTATCAGGATATGCTTGAGATTTGAAGTGTTGTCAAATAGTCAGCACTTGACAGTCTGAAATTGAACAGGGAAATAAAATCTAAACACTTAATAAATCTGTACCAAAGCAGTAAAAATATACCGTACTTGTATGTGTTGTAGAAGCCATTTACAGAAGTCTCAGTGCTGCCTTGTGTAGAGCTGGCATCATCTTAAAACCAACATAGTTATTCTCTCTGTCCCACTCTGCAACACATCAGATTCAGAAGGTGCACATCTCAATCGTTTCCATACTTATTCCAAGTCAAGCAGCAGTAAATAATTAATACCCGCCGCCGCCAGCATGTAATATACTTACCAGAGGCGTTGCCCCGTCTCTAAAAGATCTGGAGCTAGTGCCCGCAATAGATTCAATAGCGGTGGAGTCCGCTTTGGGAGTGGTCGCTGCTCACGCTCCGCACGCATACACAGACGCACAAAAATATTTCTGAAACATGTATAAATGATCAAAATTCAGATTTCTTTATTTCCCCACACCCAGATTGCACCCACAGAGGTCTCCTCTCAGAGTCTCGTGAGATTCCTCGCCTTAATCATATCTTTTTCCATTTCTCTTTATCTCCCGTTATGTCTCCCCCTCTTTCCCTTGATATTTCATTTTTTTTTCTTTCTCATTATCTCTGCTTTGTATCTCTTCCCTTTCTGTTTATTTCCTTGTTCTCTTTATCTTCCCACCTTTCTCTTTATCACTTCTCCCTTTCCTCTTTACCTCCTTTTTCCTCCTATCTCCCCCCTTGCTCTATATCTCCTCTTTCTCTTTATTTCTCCTCCACTTTATCAACCATCTTTTTTCCTTTCCCTACCGCTCCTTTTTCTTTTATCTGTCCCCCTTTTCTTTGGTGCCCCCTTTTATTATCTCCTTTTCTTATTTACCCAATCTCTTCCATTTCTCTTTATCACTTCATTATTATCACTATGACCTCATTTTCTCTCTCTTTTCTTCTTATCTTCCCCACTTCTCATTATCTCTTCCGCTTCTCATCATCCCACCTACTTATTATTATTTCTCCTCATCTCTCCCCTTTGTAACCATTTCTCCTCCGTCTCATTGTCTCTCCTTTTATGCATTATTACAGTTGAGTGGCGCCATATGCCAGCGCTCTGCATTCGTTTGGGGCCAATTACAGGGAGATTTAATTGGTATTCTTCTTTGGTAATGCTGTCCGGTACAGTAAACAGGTGCCTAATACTCTCTAATTTGTTTGTAATTTCAGGTTATTACTGGAGCTTATATGGCATTAGCAGATATCATTCATTTTATACTCACTCTCTTTCCTGTCCGTAATTCCAGACACAGATTAAGATCTGGTATGTATTTAGTTATTTTCTGTTGGGTAAAGTATAGAATTCCACACGGCCACGAAGCTGAGAGAGGCTTGCCATAAATCATATATGAAGTTCAAAAAATGTCACTGAAATGTCAGATTCCACATTACATTTATCTGAGAGCGAAAGTGACTTTTCTGACTTTTAGCACAATGATGGAGATGAGGAAAGCTGATATGGGAGAGGTGACACGGGGTGGAGCGTCTTCCATTTAAATATGTCTCCATGCTGCCTTTCAAGTAGCTCTCTGATGACTGGTTACTTTTTACAGATCGACGAAACTCTGGAAAAAAGAAGAACCATCAACCCATACTATCTGCGCTGTCGGTTTCATTATTCCTGGGATTTGGATGTTATGCTCTTAGACAGAATGAATATCCATACTACACAGTGTCTCACGCTCCACAAAGGAGACTGCTCGGGACTGCACTGCAGGTAACTTCTAGACACGTGCAAACGGGTCAAAAACGATTCGGACACATTTTTCGGTTTTTGGACCATATCGGGGTCCATTTAAATTTCAAGAACGAAATTCATTTTCCTATCACTATCTCAGACTCTTACTCACTTTGTCACACATTTTCATGTGTGACTCCAGTAATCTTATTTAGGAGGGGCGCATGGGGGGTCAGGGACAAAAAAGACGGACCGTTTGGCTCTCTGATGTCTTCACAATCTCTGTATTCTCCAAGGGGAAAGGTTGAGTCGTTTTGTTAACCCTACCCGTCATAAGCTGGTAATGTTCTTTTGAAATTGCCTGTGTGAATCAAAAATTCAGGTTATTTTCTTAGGTTTCATATTTGAAAACTTGTTTTTCTGGAAAAGAGTCTTTCTTTCTTTTAGGGAAGGTATGGAACAAAACCGTCTTTACAGAATAACTATGAAAGTGTGGTTTTATTTTATTTGGGGAGGTGTTGTTGTCAAGTAACTCACAAAGGTTGTGTTTTTTTCTTTTTTTGTGTAAAGGTGTTATTTCTGTACATGATATTTTGGTCCCGCTTACTCTGTTTTTTTTTTCTAATGCAAACAATAAGTCTGAGCTTCATAAAACAAAACATTTCACCGAAATGAATATTAACACCTGTGATTTGCACGCCATGCAAGTAACATTTCCTATAAAGTTTTTAAATTGACAAGAATGCCCCGTTTGTTGCCTTTCTTTACTATGTATATTGTATACACGCTACCATTCAAAAGCTGTCTGTGCTGGATTTCTGATCCATTTCATTCTAATGGACACAATTTTAGCTTTTCTTTCAAAAACAAGGACCCCAAACTTTTGAACAGTCAGCAAAGTGGTCCACCACCACTATTTGTATGTCACAATAAATGTCTGTTATGTGTGCAAACCACTTTTTGCTGTTGTTTTGTATCTATGGTACATGTTACCTGTCCAGTGCACCACTGCAAGAAAACAAGTCCTCTGACTCTCCTCATACATATTATATAGTGTATATTATATAATATACTCTGCTAAATGTATATCAAAGGGGTGTCCAACCTGCGGCCCTTCAGCTGCTGCAGGACTACATCTCCCATAATGCTCGGCTAAGGACCTGGCAGAGGAGCATGGGAGATGGTATATTATATAATGTGTATTATATAGTGTATATATTACACAGTGTTACATGTAACACTATAATATATATATATATATAGTGTTTGTGACAGTGTTAATTAACTTGTGTATGTTTTTCTATTCAATTCCTAGAAATAACTTCAGGTATGTGTGTGTGTGTGTGTGTGTGTGTGTGTATATATATATATATATATATATGTATGTAT